>NC_052084.1:35063384-35369305 GCF_015852505.1 Tachyglossus aculeatus
CATTCAAATTAAACTGGTGGAAAAAAGCAGCCCTGCTTTCAGTGCTGATTGATCTTCCATAGGGGCTGCATTTAAAGGCATACTAGATGGAAAAAGAGTGCAAAATGCTCCAATCCATCGAGAAAGCTAACAAGGATGGTCACGGGTAGTCCTGATACTGACACACGTAATGAGATATATGCTATCCCAGGCAGGCAGAAGTAAAGGGATGATGTCATTTGGAAAGTCACATGGAATATTTTGAAGATGTTTGCATGAGTGCACCCAGCCCTAGAGCATTTCTTCAGTGGGACCTCTAACCTACCCCCACTTCCCCTGCCCCCTCTCCCCCACACACTTTCTCACCCAACCAGACTTGCTCCAAAGCCATTTAGTTCCCCTCCCAGGTCTCGCAGAACATGGACACCACTTTCAGGTTGTGGTACTCGGCAAAAGATGCAGAGGCAGAGTGAGGCTGGACCATGGAAATTAAAATAGTGACTCTATAGGTATCCAGTACCACATCAGTAAAAGACAAGGTAAGGCACCAGCCAGCTGGAAATACAACTGCCCACTATAAAACCGGACAAATCACCTCCCTGGCAATAACTGAGAAGGAGCCGTAGCTTAGTGGATAGAGCTCGGACCTGGGAACCAGAAGGACCTGGATTTTAATATCCGCTCTGCCATTTGTCTGCTGTGTGACCTTGGGCAAATCATTGAACTTCTCTGTGTCTCATTTCCCTCTTCTGTGATTAAGACTGTGAGCCCCATGTGGGACATGGACTGTATTCAAGCTTGTATCCATCTCAGCACTTAGTAGAGTGTCTGGCACATAGTAAGCACTTAACAGATACCACACACAAAAAAAAAAAACCTAATAGAATGCAAAAGACAGGACTTAAGTACCTCCATGAGTTCAATCTCTCCTTCTTCGACCTCCCCTTGGGTTCCTCTCCTCCACTTTACGTGACTCTGAGGCCAGTGGTGTAAGAAAATAGCCAGAGTGGAATTTATAATCAAAATGTTCCCAGTAATCACGAGGGAAGGGGTGTCTGTTATTTTTAGGTGAAGGTATTCATCTCACACCATGAAAGGAAAAACTTACCTTTCTTTCAAAAAAAATCCTGCTTTTTATTTTATGTGGACCACAATTACAGGAGCCTCATAGAAAATAAAATTCCACTGAAATAAAATAACAAAGGAGAAAGCCAAAGTTACACTTTAACCTCTACTTCAGTTCCTCTGGGACCAGAATTTGTACTTCCAGGTTGCCTCTTTGTCTTCAGCAAAAATGTAGTAATTTTTGGGTGTAATTTTGGGAAAAAAATCTATTTTTATCCCATGTGAGTTTTCCAGGGTGATGTCTTTGAGATTTCTTCAAATCACTTTTCTTCCTGTCAGAGAGAAAGGAAACAGTTGAATCTGATGAGTAAACACAATCTACTCAAATTATACCTATTTTATACAAAACAGCTTCTCAATTCAATATTAAAAGCCCCTGAGAAACCTAAAAGATGAGGATGTAGATTATGTGCTAAATGATGCTAATAATATGATTTCTCTCCATTTTCCAAAATGGCATCACAAAACCAGGTTAGTAAACCCTGATCTGAAAGATAAGAGAATGAGTGCTGTTTATATTGTAAGTTTACAATATAGACAGCACTCATTCTGTTATCGTATACTGTTTATACTTACAATACACTTCAGATATTTTTCAGACCTGTGAAGTGTGTAACATAAGAAATTAATACACATCCACATGAACACAAAGATGCATTCATGAACAAAACATCGTGGACAAAACTTATTTCAAAGTGATAACAGTAATCATTGTAATGATAATGATATTTATTAAGTTCTTACTCTGTGCCAGGCAGTGTGCTAAACCTTGGGCTAGGTAAAATTCCTGTCCCATAAGGGGTTCATACCTAGTGGAAAGGGCAAGGGCCTGAGTGTCAGAAGACCTGGAATCTAATCCTGGCTCCGCCACATATCTGCTGTGTGACCTTGGGCAAGTCATGTAGCGTCTCTGTGCCTCAGTTACCTCACCTGTAAAATGGAGATTAAAACCATGAGCTCATGTGGGACAATGACTCAGTCTGACCTGATTACCTTGTGTCTACTCCAATGCTTTAAACCGTGCTTGGCACATAGTAAGTGCTTAGCAAATACCACAGTTATTGTTATTAGTAGTAGTATATTTTATCTGCATTTTACAGATGAGGAAACTGAGGTACAGAGAAGTGAAGTGACTTGCCCAATTTTACCCAACAGGTGAGTGTTGGAGATACCATCAAGTTAATCTGACTTTATAGGCAGAGATATGTACCTGCGATGGAGCCACGCTTTAAATCCTCTCAACAGGGAGCAACAGTGAAGATAATCCTACAATTAAAAAAAAATCAGCCCCATCTATGATGACATTCTAATAATTACACACACACTATTGGCCCTTGGGTTTGAAGTTACACACATGCACAAGCACGCACACACCCCCACGCACCCCACCCCCACTAGACATTCCCATATCTATCAGTGCTACACCAGCCTGGGTACCAATAAATAGTGTCTTCCTTATCTAGTTCAACACCTAAGTTTTCTAAAGCCATAGGGTCCCTTGCCAATCTCCAGCCTCAATTATTCAGCCCCATTTTAAATTTCTGTGAAACGGAAAATCGCCCCCTTTGGGACCATTGCTTATTAAGCTCTCTCTGCTAAAATGTGGAGAATCAAATCCAGTACCAACTCTCACTAGTTCAGCAGTATTAATTTTTAAAAACATTTCCAAGGCACAGATGCCTAAATTCAGGCGCCCCCCCAGCAGTATTTACTGGTAGATTAATATTGGGACTATCTGCCCCTTGTATTTCACAGCCAAGCAGGCACAAGTAAATAATATTCAATGTCCAGGCAAAGAAGACGTGTCTACAAACACACTTGCCCACAGTCACAAAGAAAATCCCATCTGGGGGATGGCAGGAAGAGACAGTAAAATGCAAGGGATCACCTCATGAGATCTGAAAGGCATGTTTTCCAGTGGTTTGGACAGAAGTGTACGATGTAGAATGGACTACCACAGAGAAAGTTTCTCTGAAGCTGTCCCCATCTAGACAGTGCAACATTCTCTCTTTAAGAACTGCAAAGTGGGAGTGTGATTGATGTTGTTGATAGACCCATAGTTCGTTTCCAGGGTTGGCCATAAACCTCATCACTCTGTAACAAAGCCTATCTTCTCTCTGTAAGAAGAACAGAAGACGTATGGCCAATGGAAAGTGTAAGGAAGTTGGTGTAATCTTCCACCGTTTGCCTGGCTTCCCAGGAATCCTGCCTCATTCATATGTACAGGGGAAGGGCAGATGATAGGGAGACCCAATCTCTGAATTTCCCTTTATGCCGGGCAGTGAGGCAGGGAAAAATTTGTTGCCCTTGGGATGCAGTGTGACCTAATGGAAAAAGCTTGGGCCTGAGAATCTGGAGACTCCAGTTTGAGTCCCATTTTGGTTACTAGCCTACTTTGTAATCTTGGGCAAGTCACTTAAATTCTCTCAGCTTCAGTTTCCTGATCTGTAAAATGGGAGTTAAATACCTGTTCTCTCTCCCCATTAGACTGTGAGCCCCAAGTGGAGAAAGCCTGTGCCACAGTGTCACAGCTCCCAGACCCTCTGCCCTCTCCACTAGGTCACATTGCCTCCCACTATGTTTTCAGTTTGAAAATTCCACCTGTTGCATTCCTGGAAGAGCCTGGCTTTGTGTCAGGTGCTTTCAAGTGTTTGCGCTTAACAACCAGTGAGGTGGTCGAGACCCAAAATCTGAAGGAAATTCAGGTGCTGCATCCAGACCCAGGACTTTCTTTCTCAGTGTTAGACCTTGCAGTAGTCTCTGCTCTTGTCCCTGGAATTGTCTCTGCTGGGCTTGGATTTTGGATATAATAATAATAATAATAATGGCATTTATTAAGTGCTTACTATGTGCAAAGCACTGTTCTAAGCGCTGGGAAGGTTACAAGGTGATCAGGTTGTCCCTCGGGGGGCTCACAGTCTTAATCCCCATTTACAGATGAGGTAACTGAGGCACAGAGAAGTTAAGTGACTTGCCCAAAGTCACACAGCTGACAATTGGCGGACCCAGGATTTGAACCCATGACCGCTGGCTCCAAAGCCCGTGCTCTTTCCACTGAGCCACACTGCTTCTCCTAAGTGTGGGGAAATGGGAGAAGAATGAGTAGGCTTATCAGGATCATCCTTTAGAGTGTGACTGAGAATCTCAGGTTTCCAACCCTATATCCTGCTGCTGAGAAGCGGCGTGGCTCAGTGGAAAGAGCATGGGCTTTGGAGCCAGTGGTCATGGGTTCAAATCCCACTCCGCCAATTGTCAGCTGTGTGACTTTGGGCAAGTCACTTAATTTCTCTGTGCCTCAGTTACCTCATCTGTAAAATGGGGATGAAGACTGTGAGGCCCCCCGTGGGATAACCTGGTCACCCTGTAACCTCCCCAGCGCTTAGAACAGTGCTTTGCACACAGTAAACACTTAATAAATGCCATCATTATTTACTTAGTGGCAACAGAACGGGCTTGGGAGTCAGAGGTTGTGGGCTTTAATCCCAGTTCAGCCACTTACCAGCTGTGTGACTTTGGGCAAGTCACTTAACTTCTTTGTGCCTCAGTTACCTCATCTGTAAAATGAGGATTAAGACTGTGATCCCCACGTGGGACAACCTGATTACCTTGTATTTACCCCATAGCTTTGTACTTTACTTGGCACATAGTAAGTGCTTAAGAAAAACCATCACTATTATTATTATTATTATTATTATTATTATTATTATTATTATTATTATTATCCCCAGCTGTATCACCTGTCCAGAGGTGAAAAATAAGATGAGGTAAAGGATGAGGAGCAAAGCAAATGGTCCTGGGATTCTTGGGATCCACATCAACAATGCCAATTTCAATCATGAATAATAATTATGGTATTTGTCAAGCACTTACTATGTGCCAAGTACAGTACCAAACTCTGGGGTGGGAAACAGCTAATCCAATTGGATGCAGTCCCTCTCTCACATGGATGGGACTTGCAGTCTAAGTTGGAGAGAAAACAGGTCCTGAACCCCCAGTTTACAGATGAGGAAACTGAGGCACTGAGAAGTTTAGTGCCTTGCCCTAAATTGCGCAGCAGGAAAGTGGAGGAGCTAGGATTAGAACCCAGGTCCTCTGAACCCTAGACATGTGTGCTTTCCATTAGGCAATGCTAATTCTCAACAAAGGCAATTTCAGTGATATTTCTATTTACAGCTTGAGAAAAAAGGTTACACCTACGTCGTTATGCTCATCCTCCATTAAGTTTATTCCACCTCAGTATTTGGTCTTTGGCAAAGCAAGACAAATTTGGTGGACTTCTCATTCCCTTAAGAGCTCATCAACCAGAGAACATCAGTTTGTGGTCTGGGGGAGGGTTTAGGGGCTTACGGGACCTCTCAAAACTTGAAGTTCATTCCTTTTGTAATTCAGTTTGCTAAAATAATTATCAGGAAAACTCATTTTACTCTAGGTGTGCCACAATTCCGCAGGCCAAAGAGAAAATTCAAAACTCCCAAAGAGAACTGGAAATTGCTGTGGCCTGCAGTTTAGGTAATCAAAAGCCCCAATTTAGTAGCATGCTAGGTACTGGAGAATGGAGGGAATAAATTTGCTTGGGGAAAATAAAATGAAACTCAGGGAAAAGTCAGATATAGAAGGAAGTATTACAACGATACAGCAAGTCCCTAAAAGTGTGAGAATTCCATGGGTGAAGGCTTTAAAAAATATTTTTTTTTTTTTAGTCTCCTACCAGGTAATTGGTAACATTAGTTTCATGCAGGCAATTGACTAGGGTTCTGTGTGGAGGAGCAGCATGGCCTAGTGGAAATAGCATGGCCTTGGGAGTCAGAGGTCATGGGTTATAATCCCAGCTCTACCACAAATCTGCTGCGTGACCTTGGACAAGTCACTTAACTTTTCTGTGCCTCAGTTACCTCATCTGTAAAATGGGGATCAAGATTGTGAGCCCCATGAGGGACATGGACCGTGTCCAACCTGATTAACTTGTAATTACCCCAGCAAATAAAACAGTGTTTGGCAAATAGTAAGCACTGAACAAATACCACAATTATTATTATTATTAGGAGAAGTTACAGCTGTAGTAATAACAGCTACTGCATGCATTATCCTGTTCAGAGTGGCAGTGTGGCCCAGTAGAAAAAGATGATCAGAACTGGATTCTATCCCCCTCTTGTCTTTTGTGTCACTTTGGTCAAGTTGCTTAACTTCTCTGTGCCTCAGTTACCTCATCTGTAAAATGGAGATTAAGTAGTAATAATAATAATGGCATTTATTAAGTGCTTACTATGTGCAAAGCACTGTTCTAAGTGCTGGGGAGGTTACAAGGTGATCAAATTGTCCCACAAGGGGCTCACAGTCTTAATCCCCATTTTACAGATGAGGTAACTGAGGCACAGAGAAGTTAAGTGACTTGCCCAAAGTCACACAGCTGACAAGTGGCAGAGTCGGAATTTGAACCAATGACCACTGACTCCAAAGCCCGTGTTCTTATCACTGAGCCACACTGCTTCCCTGTAAGTTTGTTGTGAGCAGGGAATGTCTCTATCAACTTTGTTAAATTGTACTCTTGCAAGAGCTTAGTACAGTGCTCTGCACATAGTAAGCACTCAATAAATTCATTCAATTCATTCATTCATTTATTCAATCATATTTATTGAGTGCTTACTGTGTGTAGAGCACTGTAATAAGCACTTGGGAAGTACAAATTGGCAACATAGAGAGATGGTCCCTACCCAACAATGGGCTCACAGCCTAAAATATTGATTAATAATTGATTGATTAATAATTAATCAATTGATTAATAATCTGCACCCTGTCCATGAAGAACTCACACTGTGTGTGTGTGCATGTGTGTGCATGTGTGTGTTCATTCATTCATTCAATCATATTTACTGAGTGCTTACTGTGTGCAAAGCACTGTACTAAGCACTTGGGTGAGGACAATATAACAACAAACAGACGCGTTTCTGTCCACAATGAGCTCACAGTCTCAAGGATGTATCCTTTTTTGTGCTCAGAGATGATTGGGGCTTGACAGAGAAGACAACTGCAGGGCTGATGATCTCATTCATACTTTGTCCCACTCATAAAAGTTACCTTTTCTGTCAGTTGCATTTTGCCATTTTTGATTCTTCACCTTTGTATTATGATTTTCCCATGTATTCTGGGGCCACTTCTGGAGAAGAGTGCACTCGAGGTGTGTATGACAGCTGTGGTTTTCCTACCGGTCACTGATCAGACCTCACTGGGTGTTAAAATGTTTGCTCCCCTCCCTGCTCACCGAAAAACCTTTTGTCTTTGTGATGCCTGGGGCACTAGATTTAACAGAGACCCGGACTCCCTCTTTTTACTCTACTTATCTGAGACTCTGGGTTCTTTGCTGACAGGTTTGGAATTCTCTTCAGAAGCACCCTGGGATCCTTGGAACTATCAGAACATTGCACACATTGCTTTAAACAAGAGGAAAATGTGCTCTTAAGTGAGAGAAAATAAATGTTTTGTGTCTGACCTCAACTCACTCCACCTAAGTTGAATCAGCAGAGCCTACCAGCAGATAGAAGCAAAATGCCCACAGGGTATTGAGAATTGGCCTGATGCCCAAATGATGCCAGTAGATGAAATAGGCAGTCATTATCTGTTCTGATACTGAAGCAGGCCAACAGGTGAGGTGAGACATAGAGGCAATGTGGCCTAGTGGAAAGAGGAGGGCACCGGGACTCGGGTGACCTGGATTCTAGTCTCTGCCACTGGTCTCCTAGGTGACCTTGGATAAGCCACTTAACCTCCCTAACTTCAGTTTCCACATCTGTAAATCAGGGATAAGATATTTGCTCTCCCTATAACACTGTGAGAGAGAGAGGGACCGTGTTTGATCATCACCCTACCCCTTAAAATGCTGCAAGTGCTTAACAAATACCATAATAAAATGGATTAGAACAGTGCTCAGCACCTAGTAAGCATTCAATAAATACCACTGATTCAATGTTTTAGGGTCCCTCACAGAACCTTTTAAATAAAGAGAACAACTTACATTATTATCATTTGGCTCCTGTCTCCTGGGTACGGGGACAACGGAGTTTCTCCCATTCAACAAGGTTATATATAGATTTACAGAGGAAAGGAGTTGGACGGGGGGCACTCTATAGAGTTTTCAAAGGGCACCACACTTCCTGGAGACACCACATCAAATAACAGTATCAATGACACAGAGTGTGGTCTAGTGGAAAGCACATCAGCCTGGGTGTCAGGGGACCTAGGTTGAATCCCAGCTCTGTCACTTATTTAATAATAATAATGATAATGATGGCATTTATTAAGTGCTTACTATATGCAAAGCACTGTTTCAAGTGCTGGGGAGGTTACAAGGTTATCAGGTTGTCCCACGGGGGGCTCACAGTCTCAATCCCCATTTTACAGATGAGGTAACTGAGGCCCAGAGAAGCGAAGTGACTTGCCCAAAGTCACACAGCTGACAATTAGCGGAGCCGGGATTTGAACCCATGACCTCTGACTCCAGAGCCCGGGCTCTTTCCACTGAGCCACGCTGTTTGCTGTGTGACCTTGGGCAAGCCACTTCACTCATCTCAGCCTCAGCTCCTTCATCTGTAAAATGGGGATTTGATACCTGGTCTCCCTCCTACTTAGACTGTGAGCCTCATGTGGGACCTGTTCATCTTGTTCCTACCCCAATACATGGCACATAGTATATCCCGGCTCTGCCGCTTGTCAGCTGTGTGACTTTGGGCAAGTCACTTAACTTCTCTGTGCCTCAGTTACCTCATCTGCAAAATAGGGATTAAGACTGTGAACCCCATGTGGGACAACCTGATAACCTTGTATCCCTCCAGCGCTTAGAACAGTGCTTTGCACATAGTAAGTGCTTAACAAATACCATCATTATTATTATTTTAGTAAGCAATCAATCAATCATTCAGCAGTTTTTATTGAGTGGTTATTACATGCAAAGCACTGTACTAAGTGCCTGTGAGAGTACAGTACCACAGAATTAGCAGGTACATTCCCTGGCCATAATCATCATCATCAATCGTATTTATTGAGCACTTAGTACAGTGCAAAGCACTGTACTAAGTGCTTGGGAAGTACAAATTGGCAACATATAGAGACAGTCCCTACCCAACATTGGGCTCACAGTCTTAAAGGGGGAGACAGAGAACAAAACCAAACATACTAACAAAATAAAATAAATAGAATAGATAATGAGCCTTGTAAATCTACAGGGGGACTTACTCAACAAATACCAAAATTATTATTATTTCAGGCTCCTAGGGAATAGGCTAGAAAAAGAACAATATCACTCCCATTTCTAGCATATATCTCTATTCATGGCTGGTGTTGACTAAACACTGTTGATTATTGAATAGCTAATACTTGTCCCCCATTACAACAGTCAGCAAATTGTGCTGCATTCTCCCAAATGATCAGTACAGTGCTCTGCCCATAGAAAGTGCTTAAGAAATACCATTGATTGATGGAGCAGTGACCAGGTAAAGACAACCTTCCTACATATATCTATACATGGTATCATTGGGAGCCTGTTGCCCTGATTCACAATAGTTTCTGGAAGCCATCTGAATAACCATCTGAATAGAAAATGAGCATCAACAATCAAGTGTATTGTCTCCTTTAAAGACTTTAGCCCATTACTGTGATCTACCATTCAGCCATTAATACATTATATATCCCAGCTCGTTTCCACTTTCATATTCATTACTTCTTTAATGAAAAAAAGATATTTTTAATGGTCACAAAAACCAAGATGATTAATCTCATACCTATTAATGACATTTTTAAAACTATCTCAGGCTGGAAATGTGACACTACAATCATTAAAAATCAGATTCAATTTCCAAAGGTACTAATCTAAAACTTTATACTTCTGGCAGAGACATAAAATGATATCCAGTGAGCTCAGAAGCTCCAGGGGATGGCAAATCTTAGGAGTCAAGGCCTGTGAGAACAAAATACGTTCTCCCTAGTTTGGCAAGTTGAGCACAGAAAAATAACTGACAAGACTATGACAGAGTGAATGAAATGGTTCTTTCAGGCCAGAGAAACCCCAAATCCAGCAAGATCTTTTCTCTGAAACATGGAATGGAGTCTAAGAAAAGCATAATGGCAGGAAATGGATAAAAACAACAATAAAGGTCTTCTCATGCATAATGCATCCACTCTCTCTATTGGAGTTTACATCACCATCTGGTGTTTAATTATTCCCGTCTTATTCTTACCACACCGTGGTGTGCACCTAATGGAATCTCTGTGTACATTACAATAACTCAGCACACAGATTCTTCGCGGCTAATTATGTGATACCAGGCTCCGAAGAAAAGAAATCTACTAAAACCCAGGGAAATTTGAAATTCTTTCTGTGGAGAAAAAAAAAAATCCTTTTGCAAAACGTAACTAGGCAAAGAGAAAGTTATTTTTGCATTCCACAGAGATCTATTGTTCTTTTGGGTCTGGTTAGTTTCCTTTAACATCTGCACCACATGCATTAATTATAGCTCCCAAATCCCCATCCTCATCCCACTATCATTTTTTTTTTTGGTAGAATTTGGCCAATTTCTGAACAGGCCTTGCTGTTGGATTGATTTGTAGCTTGGTTTCCTTTGTTTCAACCTGCAGAAAGGTTAACCACCATCTTTTTGCAAAGCCTTATTACATAGCCAATGCATTCTTTTTTTCCCCTCTCCTCGATCTATCGCCTGGAGACAATTAAATTCCAACCTCCCGTTGTAGCATCTGAAACCACAGTTCTGACACTGACCCTCATTGTGGTCAAACCCTTGCGGAAATATAAGATATTCAATTCGCCCAGAAACGGGACTGAAAAAAAGACTGTTTCCCCATTAAGAAATGACCCAGATACACATGGTACACTACATATGGAGTTCAAAGCCAACTGGAAAGGAAGAGAAACTAAAGAAACATGGTTGGGGGGCAGGGGAGTAAGGGGAACAGCAATTCCACAGAATGCTCCATAGATGATAAAGGGGACAGAAGTTCTTAGTATTTAAGTTTCCTGATTCAAGTTTCCATTCTCCAGGACATGATACCTCTTTCCATTTCCAGTCAACTCCTCTTGCCTGAAAGCTTCGCTCTGTAAATGTCTGAACCAGAACAGAGGTAAAAGTTAATTTCTTCAGTATATCCGCTTTCGGCTCAATTGTAAATTTATTTTAAATGAAACAAAAATGATAGATATTTGAAAATCTTATCAGCTCAGTGAAATAGTCTTTATGTGTTTTGGTGTAGTAACGTGAGAGTTTTATAACCTTTCTGATGCACCAATTTGATTCAGCTTCTGAAAAATAATAGAGTCCCATTAAAGCTAGGATTCCGACCATGCTCATAATTTCAATTTAGAAAAAGCTGCATATTCTCTGAAAAATAGGGCAAGCCACTATTATGAGTTTTACCAGGAGTGTTAGCTTATTCGTGGCCTGAACATTTTGGAAAACAAAGCTGTGATACAAACTCTTCCATGGAGTGATGACTGCCTTGAGACTGAGGATCTACTGTGCTGAAGAGAAACAGATTTAGATGTAATCAAGATAATCTTAGAATAGTTTACTTGCCAACTCTCTCCTTGCCATTTAAGATGAGTCCATTGAAATCTATGACCTAGCAAGTGTGAAAGGAATCCGGGGCCAACTCTACATAGGGCTGATGAAGTTACTCAATTTATCCAGAAATGGCCCATCTGAAAAGGGGCAGATTAGGGCTGTCAGGCCTGAAGGGAAATGACCATATGAGTTTTAAATGAGCATTATCTAAACTGAGCAAGTTTACTTTTGGACTTTAAGCTTGTCGTGGGCAGGAAATGTGTCTGCTAACTTTATTGGATAAGCGCTTAATTCAGTGTTCTGAACATAGTAAGCGCTCAATCAGAACCATTGATTAATTATCTGGTTGGTACTCAATACCACTAAGAGACAGTAGTGGAACAGGAGGAGAGCAGGTAAAGGGAGAGCACTAAAAAAGAAAACAATTTGTTTCTTATTTGAGCTCAAAAGGATGAAGAGAAGGGAGGAAAACTTGCTCTGATGAGAAACTGTTAGCCAGTTAAGAGTTTAAATACTAGCTAAAAGTACAGTGTTCTTCCATCCCAGTTTCAAATTTGAGCCTCAAGAACAGGGGAGGAAAATATACAGCTCCTGGGCCTCCAGGTGATACACTTTCAATTGTGGGATCAGTCACTGAATAATATTTATTGAGCAATTGCTGGGTGCATAGCATTGTGCTGAGTGTTTAGGAAAGTTCACCAGAGAAAAAGACTTAGTCCCTGCCAACAGTGGAGTTACAAGCCAAGGAAGAAAGTCAGGCATAAATGGTTTACAAATACTGGTAAACTATTTGTGTCAGGATGAAATAAATGAATAAATAATTGTATGTATATACATACATTCCCAAGAGCTGAGGATGGGTAGAAATATCTAAATGCTATGGTTGTTGTGTCATTACAATCTGAGAAGTTAGGAGTAAAACAGGGAAGGTTTCATAGAGGAGGTGGAGTTTCAGAAAGGCTTTAAAGATGAGAACAGCTGTGGTCTGGTGGATTTAATAATAATAACAATAACAATAATAATAATGATGGCATTTGTTAAGCGCTTGTTATGTGCAAAGCATTGTTCTAAGTACTGGAGAGGGAATTCTAGGCAGGGAGATGGAAGGGAGCAAGGTGTTAGATATATGAGAGTAGAGAATGAGATAGAGTTTGAGCCATTAGAAGGCAAACTGTAGAAAAGTGAGAGTAAGTTGATGAGTAGTGAGGATAAATCTGGGCACCTAATTTGAATGGTGGAGGAAAGAGTACACTGCTGCCTGTGGTGGCTCAGAACTCTCTTGCATTGAGAAGCAGTATGATCTAGTAGAAAGGTCATGGGCCTAGGAATCAGGGGATCTGGGTTCTAATCCTGGATCCACCATTTGAGAAGCAGCATGGCTCAGTGGAAAAAGCCCGGGCTTTGGAGTCAGAGGTCAGGGGTTCAAATCCCGGCTCCGCCAATTGTCAGCTGTGTGACTTTGGGCAAGTCACTTAACTTCTCTGGGCCTCAGTTACCTCATCTGTAAAATGGGGATGAAGACTGTGAGCCGCCCGTGGGACAACCTGTTCACCTTGTAACCTCCCCAGGGCTTAGAACAGTGCATTGCACATAGTAAGCGCTTAATAAATGTCATTATTATTATTATTACTATTTGTCTGCTGAGTGATCTTGGGCAAGTCACTTCACTTCTCTGTGCCTCGGTTTCCTCATTTGCAAAATTGGGATTCATATCTGGTATCCCTCCTTCTTAGACTACAAGCCCCATCTATGACCTGATTATCTTGTACTTTCCCCAATGATTAGTACAGTGCTTGACACATAGGAAGCGCTTAACAAAAACCACAATTACTATTATTATTATTGCAGTCCCCCAAATTCTTAATACAGAGCTCTGCACACAGTAAGTGCTTAATAAATACCATTGATTATTGATTGATCTATTGACTGAGCTTACTGTGGGTGCACCACATGCAATGGCCCCCCCAGAGGAGCTGAACAGAATAGGGGTTGTGTTACAGAAACACATTTGACATCTTCAAAACCCTACTACACTCACTCCTGTTCCAATACTTCCCTGTCTTCCCTTCGGCATTGCCTATTCATTCATTCATTCAATCATATTTCTTGAGCACCTACTGTGTGCAGAGCACTGTACTAAGCACTTGGGAAGTACAAGTTGGCAACATATAGAGACCGTCCCTACGCAACAGTGGGCTCACAGTCTTGAAGGGGGAGACAGAGAACAAAACATATTAACAAAATAAAGTAAATAGAATAACTATGTATGTGAATAAAATAGAGTAATAAATCCTTACAAACATATATACATATATACAGGTGCTGTGGGGAGGGGAAGGTGGTAAGGCCGGGGGGATGGAGAGGGGGAAGAGGAGGAGAGGACATTTGAAACCAAGATATGTTAGTTCCTTAATATGGAGAGAGCACCCTTTTAATTTTCTTAATTTGAAGTTCAAGCCAGCCCATTCAGTTTAAGTAGAGATGCAAAGGAAATGCAAATTGCCTACTCATTTTAGTCTGTTCCCCTTAAGCACTTTGATATTTACCCCTCCCCAAGTACTTATGTACATATCCATCAGTAATTCATTATAATGTCTGTCTCTCATTCTAGACTGTAAGATCCCTGTGGGGAAGGAGCTTCTACTTTCTCTTTCATATTGTGCTCTCCTGAACCCTTATTTCAGCATACTCTGTACCCTGAGCACTGTACTGAGATCTCGGGAGAGTTCAGTTGTACAGAAAGATATGATCCTGCTCTCAAGGAACTTACAATCAACGAATGCATTGGTTATAGGCTTAAAGCTCTTAGAAGATGATATGGGTGGGAATTTACTGTCACCTCTCAAATGTCCCCTCTACCTTCCCTCACTCTTCTCTCAACAGCCTGGGTCGCCTCTCCCAAAGTATGGAAAACTGCAAAATATGGCTTGCTTCTACATGGAAATCAGTTGAGGGGAGATGTTATGATCTCATGAGCCTTGGACTCAATATTGTATGTTTTTATGACAATAGTAATAATAATAATGATGTTGATGAAGTCGATGATGATGCCTATTCCTTTTCCCATCATATGATGTGAAGTTGAATAAGATTAGGTTTCTAAAGTACTTGGGGCTCCTTAGAGAGAGGCACAGTGTAAACACAACATTTTATTGCTAATTAAGCATTTATGTATATTTGGAATATTGTTGCAAATGAACCCTGTTCAATTTGTGTTTGCACATAAGGCTCTGCTCCACTCATCACTGTTGTGAAGTTATTTTTCACGTGCCTCCTCATCAGCATAGTGCTGTAGAAGCAGTCAGTGACTCACTCATGGTGTTTTACAGGCTCTCAGGAATGCTGGACCCCAAGATGCGGTATTTCAGTTCTTCCCCAGTTCTACGTTTTGAGCAAAGTGTTTCCATGGTAGTGGAAAACATAATTACCTTATAATCAAGAACTGCATTTTAATGCAGTTATAAGCCTCCACAGCAAGGCAAGCTTCTAATCTAAACTATTCCCCAGATGAACTATTTTATGAAGTGTCATCTGCATGTATGTTATTAATTTTCTCTTCCTAATCTTAGGCCTCATTAACCTATCTCAAATTATATTTCCTTTTTATATAAAAGGAATTATTAAGGTGGAATACTCAGAAATGCATTCACTGAAAATATTCCATCTATTTTCAGGAACCTATAGGGCAATGCTAATGAAGAGAGGAAGTAAGTTGCACAGAGGGTGACATTTTGAAACCGAGATTGGTAAGTTCCTTAATATGGAGAGAGCACCCTTTCAATTTTCTTAATTTGAAGTTCAAGCCAGCCCATTCAGTTTAACTAGAGATGCAAAGGAAGCAGGGGTTGTCTTTCTGGGTCACTGCTGAGGACTCTGATTGGGTCAGAGACAGATCCCAGACATTAATTGGCTTGGAGGTTTGCGACAAAATAAGCAGGAGGAGGAGCCCGGGAAGAGATGGGGAGGAGGAGAAAAGAGGAGGGGAAAGGAGGAGAAAAAGCAGCAGCGAAGCAGGAATATTTGGGCCTGAGTACCAAGAGCTACCCGGAAATGCTGGGGGAGAAAAGCCACGAAACCAGCCCATTATATGTGCAGAAAATAGTTCAGAAAAATGATCTTGAGACCTAAGGGAAATATGGGCTATGGAGAAGAAAGACCAGAAGCTGGGAGATCAGCAAAGAGGTTGACCATTTCTGGCCTAAGGACATAAATTCTCCTTTGAAGTTGCACAGTTCTCTGAAGCTTTTGTGTTGTCTATGTCATTTTTCAGCTTATTATTAGAAGTTGGTGAAAAATGACTCAGGAATAAATATGTCAGCAATCGTGTTTGTAATGATTACAAACCATCCAATCCAAAATAGTTCTGAGTTCAGAGAAAATGATGTGTTTTAATTAGTTCCCAATTCCAGAATGCAGTGTAGTTAGCACTGAGTACTAGGAATGAGCTCTTTATCTTTGGTATTACCAAATACCTCAAGCCTCAGGCTGGTCCCTGGATTTATTTTATGTCTCTTTAGAAGTGATTTTGTTTTGATAATCAGAGATGTTAAGATGGCTAGCCATGAGAAACTACTAAAGGTTAAAGGCACTAAAGTACTTGCTTGTCCACTGAAGTACAAATAACTTTCCTCCTGTGCCGTAGTTTACATTTTATTCTTTTATTATTGGCACAGTCAGAAAATACATCTCATTCCCATTGATCATTACAGCTCATGTCATGAGGACAGACATTTCAGAATGCTCAAATATAAATCAACTAAACCCCAACCAGCCTCAAGAACTAATAGAAACATTGAGTGCTCCGTGGAGAGTAATTCAATTATATATGTGGACAAGTAACAGAAGGCAAGTCAATATATCCACAATCTTTTAACGCTATACATGAAGCAAATAAGGAAAATGGGAATGTTCCATTGAAAGAGATGGGACAAACAAGAAGGGCAATAATTGTTTACAACTTTGAACTGAGGCTAAACCTGATCTTGAACCCAATTTACATTCTGCTTCTAAATCATAGGGCTTCCCATAAAGGAAGATGATGATACAACAGAGGATCAATCCATCACTTACTATGTGCTTACTATATGCTTACTGTATGCAGCGGTACTATGCACTTGGGAGAGTACAACAGAATTAGCAGACATGTTCCCTGCCCATAATGAGCAGTCTAGAGGGAGAGACAGACATTAATATTAATAAATAATTTATAATATGTGATTGAAAGTCATGTACATAAATGCTCTGGCATTGGAGGTGGGGAGAATATTGTGTCCAAAGGTCACGGATTGAGGTGCATAGACAATGCAGAAGGGAGAGCAAGCTGGGGAAAAGAGGGTTTTATCAGGGAAGGCCTTTAGGAGGAGATGGGGCCTTATTAATGCTTTGAAGGTGGAGAGAATGGTGGTCTGGCACATATGGACAGGAAGGGAGTTCCAGATTAGGGGGATGGCATGGGAAAGGACAAGATAGATGAGATAAATGAGATGTGGAAACAGTGAGTAAACTGGTTCTAGAGGAGCAGAGTGTGTGGGGTGTATGGTTTGGGCTGTAGTAGGAGATTAGCAAGGTGAGGTAGGGTAGGGCCAGTTGATTGAGTGCTTTAAAGCCAAAGGTAAGGATGATGATAGTTTCCTTAAGGCTCTGGGTTCTGTTCGTTGTTTTCAAGATATCCATCAGTCAGTCAATCAATGGTAATTATTGAGTGCTTACTCTCTGTGTGCAGAGCATGGTACTAAGTCATCTTGTTTTACACTGTTGAGTCATCTCCAACCCATAACAACTCCATGAACACGTCTCTCCAAGAATTCCCCATCTCCATCTGCAATCGTTCTGATAGTGTATCTATAGAGTTTCCTTGGTAAAAATACAGAAGAGGTTTACTGTTGCCTTCATCCACACAATAAACCTGAGTCTCTGCCCTCAACTCTTTTCCATGACGCTGCCGCCCAGCATGGGTGAGTTTTGACTTGTAGCAGATTGCCTTCCACTCGCTAGCCACTGCCCAAGCTAGGAATGGAATGGGTATGTCTCTGCTTGACTCTCCCTCCTGTTGGTGAGACTGGTAGAGTACTGGAAACTCCCCAGGTGCGATCCTGAAAGAATACTGTATTAAGTACCAGCTGAGGTAACTGAGGCCCAGAGAAGTGAGGTGACTTGCCCGGAGTCACACAGCTGACGGTTGGCAGAGCCGGGATTTGAACCCATGACCTCTGACTCCAAAGCCCGGGCTCTTTTCCACTGAGCCATGCTGCTTCTCTGATGTGATGTGCATTTGGCTTTAATTCTATTTGTTCTGACGACTAGACGCGTGTCCGCTTCTGTCTCCTGTGCGGTCCCCAGCGCAATAAACGCTCAGTAAATGCGATTGACTCTCCCCCCAACCCACCCCGGAAAAAGGCCCTTGTTATCACCAAGTTACATTAACGACAACCTCATTCGCACCTACTCAGCCTTCCTGTCCCGCCATCGACCCCCGGGCCTGGAATGCCCTCCCTCTGCCCATCCGCCAAGCTCGCTCTCTTCCTCCCTTCAAGGCCCTACTGAGAGCTCACCTCCTCCAGGAGGCCTTCCCACACTGAGCCCCTTCCTTCCTCTCCCCCTCGTCCCCCTCTCCATCCCCCCCATCTTACCTCCTTCCCTTCCCCACAGCACCTGTATATATGTATATATGTTTGTACATGTTTATTACTCTATTTTACTTGTACCTATCTATTCCTTCCCTTCCCCACAGCACCTGTATATATGTATATATGTTTGTACATATTTATTACTCTATTTATTTATTTATTTTACTTGTACATATCTATTCTATTTATTTTATTTTGTTAGTATGTTCGGTTTTGTTCTCTGTCCCCCTTCTAGACTGTGAGCCCACTGTTGGGTAGGGACTGTCTCTATATGTTGCCAATTTGTACTTCCCAAGTGCTTAGTACAGTGCTCTGCACATAGTAAGCGCTCAATAAATACGATTGATGATGATACAATACTGTTGGTAGACATGATCCCTTGGTTGACTGTTTTTATCATCCTCAAACTTATTTCCTTTAAATGGTTGATGATTCTTCTTCTATGTCCAAAGCTCCTTATTATATTTATATTTAGAAATATTTGAATGGAATTTGAAGAAGCATATATACGTAATGCTGAGGATGTGTATTGGCAAATATGAAGAGAATACTCTTCTTCTGTTAGGTGCAGTTCATAGGATGACATCCCTATACTTCTCCCAAATTATTTCTGGTTGTAAACTATTCCTTGGGAGAGATTTAAGCACTTAGTAAGAGGGTGAAATTGTCTTACTGCCCTGGCTTATGATCTTGCACACTACATCTGGAATTCACTGTTTATACTTCAGACATGCGAAAGAGTTCATTCATCTACCATAAAGTCTGACATACACCAAATGACTCACATTCAGGGAAATGTGAAATGTGACCTAGTGGAAGGATTCCGGGACTGAGAGTCAGAGGACTTAACTTCTCTGTGCCTCAGTTTCTTCAACTGTAACATGGGGATTAAATGCCCATTCTCCCTCCTATTTAGAATGTGAGCCCCATGTGGGACAGGGCCTGTATTAACTCTTATCTACCCCAGCCCTTGGGGTAGATAACAATAGTGTTTGACATGTATTACACTTAACAAATACCCTTAAAAAAAACAAAACAGTTCCCCTGGCTTCCAGACCAGCACTCACACTAAACCACTCTGCTTTCCTTAAAGATGCTTTTCCAAAGGAACCACCTTCTCTGGAAGATGAGTGAGAGAGAAAAGGAGAACCACATAAACTGGGAGGTAAGAATAAAAAGCAAAAACATATAGTGAAGTGCAGTGTCAAATGGCGGAAGTTGGTAGTGGACTGGCAGATTAAAAAGACAAGCCTGGCAAGCAGCAATCAGGAAAGAGGTGACTCTGAGGAAAAGCTATGTAAAGATCAGGATACTGGAAGGGAAGTTAAAAAACAGTGCCTGTATGGGGAAATACCTGCCTGCATCATAAGGATTTAATCTAACTTGTTAACAGTGGTATTCTATATTTGTTTTCCAAGCTGCATTCACAAGCATAGATGGACTTTCACTTAGAATAGCATCATATATGTGTGCATGTTTCATGTAAGGAAAGCATAAGTACTATATGAAGTTGACCATCTTTCTTGACTTAGATTGGGAACTCACAAACCTGTCTTGGTTTTATCTGACTCTTAACACAATGAAGACAGCCAGTGATTTATTAATTATTAAATCCATAGTAAAGGGAACTGCATAAATGACTACAGTTTACTCTGAATGCAGGCACTCACTTTGAAAAATTGGAGCAAAGCAGTCAGCGAAGTAGTTGTTTTCTGCTACTTTCTGTTTTTGAACCCAGTTGAGGACTATTTAAATGGAAAAAAAAGGTCCCACCTCCATATTCTACCATCTCTTTTTGACTGTAAAAAGTTTCCCATTCTTGTTAGGTTGGGCCCATTGGTTACTTAACAGAACTTAAATTTTCAACTTTAATCACTTGCCTGTGTAATTCGATGTACCACAAGATGATGTTATGTCTGTGTTTGAGACAAATCTAATTATGAAGTCTTGATTTGTGTAATGTGAAAGAAATTATTTCCACTTTCTGTACCTTGCAAACAGATCAATTTTCTCATTATGCCTTTGCATCCTTTCTGATTGCTTTCAGTTTCTATCTCCTGTATGGTTTTCATCAAGTCAAACCTGGTCTCCTGCCTACATATACTCATACATGTCCCAGTTGGAAATCATTGCTCATACTGACAAATGTTAACGGCTAAAAATGATATTAGTATATTAGTGAGAGTTTACGTTTTGTTCTTACTGGGAAGATGTAGGATTTAATAGACATGCTAGGTATCAATACATATAATTAGTTCTGCTGAACTGGACTTCCTACGCAAAGATCCTTTTTACAAATGTCAGCATTTACAAAGAGCAAACTGGGGAGATGTGTTTTCAAGGGATGACAATAGGAAGTAAAGAGGAAGTGGGTGGGATCATTCATTTTAGGAGCAAAGCTTCTGATAAAAGGCCTTAAAAGAGACTTAGGGCTCTATCCCATAACAAAAGGAGTTATGTGGTGGTGCATAATTTTCCCACAGATCTTTTGTTCTTTGATGTGTTTGATGCACAAATAAAAAATGTGAGGGGAGAGTTTGCCCAGTGTTTTTGTGTTTACAAAGCAAGGAGATAAAGAGAATGTGTCTCAGCATGTAAAGTCAAGCAGAGGCTAGATAAAAGGCACTTTTTGAGGGGAACTCATGGAAAACCTATTGGAGGATTTTCAAATGCTGTTTTGGAGGCTAGCTTTTAAGCATTAAAACATTCTCAAAACATCCAACCCATTTATACTCCCTATGCAAAATATACATCTGTGAAAGTTTGCTTGGTATATATATTTTCTCCTAAATCCTAATGGTGCCAAAAGTAAGTATGACCAAAGTATGGGACTATATCATAAGTAAAAAAGAAACAGGGAAAACAAAATGATGGAATGTTAAATAGGCATATGAAGAGTCAGAAGAGGAAGAAAAAACCTTTTCTTTGGCTCTGTTTTTGATTTTGCATATACTTTAGCATTAGAAATAATATCAGTTTAATAGCCTTTCACGTATTCGTTTCCATAGGTTGTTATATTCATAGACACTCTCCTTTCTTCCCAACTCTTTCTCTTTCTCTCCTCTCCTCTTCCTTTCCTCTTCCCTCCATCCCTCTCTTCCCTTATGTTCTTCCTTTCATTTTTCATTCTCTTGCACAGTGACTGTCTCTCATTCTCTGTCTCTGTGTGTGTGTGTCTCCTTCCCTCCCATCCTCTCACTCGCTTTCTTTTATCCTTCTTTCTCTGTTAATGAGGAGAATTCCACGTAATTGAGCAGCCTGATTAGCATACCTTGCCTTACAGTGATCCCTTGAATAGACACAAAAACTTAACTTAATGACTTTTGAGGTGGCTGTTCCCTGATTTGCTCTGGGCTAGCATTTTTGAGCTTCCTTCTACTAAAGCACGAAAGTACAGTCAGAAAGAAAACACAACTTAGAACAAGAGCTCGTAAAAGTAAGAGAAAATCCCTGGGGATGATTGATTCAGTCAGACGTTAAAAGAATATTTTGTGTGCCTGTCAGGTACCTTGAAAGTCTCCAACTAGTAATTTGGAGTCACTTCATTATAGCCACTGAAGTATCTTTAGCGAAGACAGAAAAGAGAGTGGAGAGCCAGAAAAAAGAGTAATAACCCTTAAATGATGAAACCTCTCTCATAATACAACTACAGAAGTCTCAAACAACGATGCAGCAAATGACAATACAAGACCAAGCTGAACACAAAGCCTAGTGGAAGGCAAAGAAGAGAGACAGAGGCATTAGATCAAAGGCATATTAGGTAAGTCTTACAGTTGAAACTTGCCATGCTCTTTCACTCCTATGAAATCAGAGTTGGTTTCTTCCATTTGGAAATCAAGGCAATCTGCAAAAGCAAAGGCATCTGCTTGCAGAGTTCACTTTGCAATTTAAACCTAGAAAATTGTCATTTATGTTATCTAATATGCACAGGTAAATGTGTTCCTCATCTGAGGGTTGGAAGCAGAGGCAGTATGGTCTGGTGGAAAATAACATGGGAATGAGTCAGAAGTCCCAGGCTCTAATCCCAGCTCAGCCGCCATCCAGCTGGGTGACCTTGAACTAGTCACTTGAATTTTCTGTGCCCCGTTTCCTCATCTACAAAATACCTGACCCTCCTCCCTCTTAGACTGAGCCCTGAGTCAGTCAGTCAATCATATTTTATATGTGTGCAGAGCACCATACTGAACACTTGGAAGAGTACAAGACAACAATAAACAGTCACATTCCCTGCCCACAGAGAGTTTACTGTCTAGAGAGTACTGCGTGAAATCATAATTTTACCTGATCTGTTCATCTTGCATCTAGCTCAGTGTTTGGCCTGTACCAAGTGGCTAATAAATAAGCAGTTTGGAGCAGAGACCAATCAATTTTACTCTAGTCTCCCTAAAGGATCAAGTTGGGAAACATGTGGTATTAAAATGTTTACATGGGAAATATATATTCATCAGAGAGTCTGATTTTAAAAAAGAGCAATATGTGCAGGGACACCTTGCGGGAGAAGTGCTTAGAACAGTGCTTTGCACATAGTAAGTGCTTAATAAATGTCATTATTATTATTATTATTAAGTGTCCACAGGAGGTCTCATATTGGTGAGGAGAGAACTTTGTTAAAAAGATCTGGACTTTTGCCCAGAGGGACACCTTGAGCTATTGCTGAACCACTCTCTTCATCTCTTGTATTCACAACCACTCTGTCTCTGCTGTCCTTCACAAAGCAGCTTCCAGCTCTCTGCTGTTTTTCCTCCAAGAAAACCACACACTTTGTAACCAAAGGGAAGTGGATAAAGAGCTAAAAGCTTACTTTGAACGATACTTAGATCCAATTGCCATTTCACTCAAAACATGAACTTAATTAGGTACCACGAAGCCAGTGCAACTTTGTGGACAGAAAGTCATCCTTTTAGGCATTACAGATGAGAAAGATGTCAACTTTTCATGTATCTAAGAGTGTTGGAATATCCCTTAGTATTACCTGTTCAAGCACCCACTCATTGAATCAATGTGGCCAGGACTGTATAAGGCAGTGGGTAGAGGACAGAAAGACATTTCTAATGGGAATAGCTTGAGATGAGTTTATTTGTTCCATTTTATTTTGAAGAATGGGGGCAGAAGATGGGTAGATTGGATAGATTTGGTTGCATTTTATAGTGATTTTCATATAAATGAAACCACCATGGACATATCTAGGGCTTTTTTTCTATCCAAATATGCTGAATATACTTGTTCTAGTGGGAGTAATAATAGTGACATTTATTATAATTGACAGTATAAGTTGGACAGGACATGTGTCTTTTGCCTCTGTTGCACTTTCCCAACCTCTTAGTACAGTGCTCTTTGTACACCCTAAGGGCTCAATTAATACTGCCTATTAATTCTTTGTTCTTTTGCAAGCACTTTTGGAAATATCTTTAAACTCTATTACTTCTCCCTACCTTTAATACCAAAATGCATAGCATAAACATATGCAATGGGAAAATTGGATGTGCCCTCTCTGCCACCGCCCAATAGATGCCCTTATCCACTTCAGAAGGAAGGATAAGGTGAAAGAGGCAGCAATCTATGAGGTCAAATTGTGTTTGGTTAGGTTTAAAGGGAGAGACAGAAATTGAGTCCAGGGTCCTGATGCATTTGGAATCAGGTCCCAGTGATCACCTCTTGATCCCTAAATCATCCCATAGTGAGATTTTCCACTGGGGAGATTCACACAAAACAGTGGAAAATGCTGAAGTGCTATGTTACATGCTGAGTTTTCCCAGTGGTTATGGGACATGTCTGTCGCTAGCAAGTATGTTTTTATAATGCAATGAGAATCCAATTCATGACAAATGTGTCTAGCCTTCCAAACCACAAAAATGTGCTGCTTTGTTTTTGTTCATTGAGTATGTGGCCCGGGAAAATCACTGATTGACATTTTCATCTTATGCCCCCTAAGGATTTCATTTCAAAGTAGTTTTCAAAGGAAACAAAACCGCCTGTCTAAAGAAAACCCAAACAACCTTTTGGACTTGCAGTACATTGTGAGAAGATTATTCAGAGACAGGAGTATTCAACTCTTTCGAACCTCCAATACTTATTAACCATCTTCTTCCGCTCTGGGTTTAGGGCTCTCTTGAATGTCTGACGGTGCCTTGATGAGATGAGACAATTTTCCCCTCCTCATAAAACCATCCTCAGTGCCATTTCTGGTACAGACCAATGGCCCATCCAGCCACTGGCTACAGGATGCTGGGAGGAACCATGTAATGGTCACTCTCCCAGAGATATATTCTACTTTCAGGATGGGCCATTTAAGCAGCATGGCACAGTGGATAGAAAACGGGTCTGGGAGCCAGAAAGTCGTGGGTTTTAATCTCAGCTCCACCACTTGTCTGCTGTGTGACTTCCCTTGACTTCTCTGGGCGTCAGTTACCTCATCTGTAAAATGGGGATGCAGACTGTGAATCCCATTTGGGACAAGGACTGTGTCCAACTTGATTTGCTCATATCCACCCTGTCATGCTTAATACAGTGCTTGGCACAAAGTAGGCACTTATCAAATACCTGAATTATTATTATTATTACCACTCACTTTTCCCCCCTACCTCTTTCAGATTGCTAAATTTAAGCAATTGTTAAGCTCAAGGAGCTTAACTTCATTTGAGGAATACTGACACTCTGCTGCAGTGATCCTCTTAACAACATTGGTGTTCGTTAAGTGCTTACTATGTGCCAAGCACTGTACCAAGATAATCAGGTTTGACACAGTCCTTGTGACACATAGGGCTCACAGTCTAAATCAGGTATTGAATCCCTTTTTCACAGATGAGAAAAATGAGGCATCGAGATTTAAGTGTCTCGCCCAAGGTCATCTAGCAAGTAAGTGGTAGAATCAGTATTAGAAACCAGGTACTCATACTCCAGGGCCCCTTTTCTTTCCATTAGGCCATCTTAGTGTCTTGTCTTGTCTTATGCTTTCGAGTCATCTCCGACCCATAGTGATGCCAGGGACACATCTCTCCCAGAATGCCCTACTTCCATCTGCAATCACTCATACCATAGAGTTTTCTTGGTAAAAATATGGATTTGGGCAGGGAAAGAATTGCAAAGCTGAGGGAGTAGCCTGAGTGAGAGGACAGAGGTGGGAGAGTCAAGAGTGAAAGAGTTAGAGGGTTGTCTTGTGAGGAGCAAAGGGGGAGTGTGTTAGGAATAGCAGGTGAAGGAAATGGATAGGTAAGGAATGCAGAGTTGGAGGAGAGCCTTGAAGCCAATCTACTGTAAAAGAGGAAAAAGTGAGTAATCCTAATCCTATTTTCCCTCCTACTTAGACTGGAATCCCCATATGGGATGGGGACTGTCTCCTACCTGACTAACTTTTATCTACCCCATCACTTAAAAGAGTGCTTGACATATAATAAGCACTTAACATAGGCCATAATAATACTGGCAGCACATCCACACACACGCACACACACACATCCACACACACAAATAGCAGAGAAGCTGTTACTTAGTACAGCCCACTAAACCCAAATGAGCTGATGCTGCTGCAAAAAACATTCTTTAATTCTCCTATCTCATTCTAGCCAAGGGGTGTATTGAAATAGGTGTTTTGGAGTAACTGAGTGCTTTCTTGTGCTACACAGATACACACACGCACACAAACATATACGTACGAAACACACTCTCCATATACATATATTCGCTCAGACATATATGGCTTTCCTTTTGGTTCAGAGATGATGCTACTAATGTAGACATTTTATATGCTTGCAGGTGAAGAGTAATTTGTAGATGACAATCTCTTCCTTCCACATGATGCTCATATAAGAATATCCCCTTGCTGCATGGTCACCTTGACTCGCTATAGCTTCTCCTTCTCAGTTTCCCAGTTTGTTTCAAGCCTCTGTTCCAAGATAGCCTGAGTGAGAGGATAGGCACCACTGTTTATGGTTTCCCCATGTCTGTTCACTGTAGAGTAGCTGTTTAGATGTCCCACTATCACTCACTCTCCTCACCAGACCAGTTTGGAGAAGGTGAACAGTGTTGACCATGGCTTCGATGCTAGTGAACTGCCTTTCTTTTTACAGATAGCAAACACTGGATACCAATGTGGTTGATCAGCTGCTCTCTTCCAAAGGCGTTGTTTCCTAATGGCTGCAGTCTTCTAATGGTCCATGGCTTTTTTTGAAAGAATGGTGTTTGTTAAGTGCGTACTATGGGCCAGACACTGTACTAAATGCTGGGATAGATAGATATAAGATGATCAAGTTGAGCCCAGTCCAGGTCCCACATGGGGCTCATGGTCTTAATCCCCATTTTACGGATGAGGTAACTCAAGCAGAGAGAAGTTAAGTGACTTACCCAAGTTCACACAGCAATCAAGTGGCAGAACCAGTATCAGAGCCCAGGTCCTCTGACTCCTAGTCTTCTGACTATTCCATTTTGTCCAGATTTTTACTCCATTGGGCTTATGAAGAAGGCTGACCTATGGAAAGAGCATAGAATTGAGAGAGGAGACCCGGGTTCTAATTCTGGCTCTGCCACTTGCCTTCTGTGTGACCTTGGGAAAGTCACTTGTCTTCTCTGTGCCTCATTTTTCGCATTTGTAAAGTGGGATGGCAGTACCTGCTCTCCCTCCTCCTTAGAATGTGAGCCCCACATTTGATTGCACTCTATCTACCCCAGAGCTTAGCACAATAAGCCATTAACGATATCACAATTATTGCTGTTATTATTATTATCCTGTTTATGGTTTTCCCATGTCTGTTCATTGTAGAATAGCTGTTAAGATGTCCCACTGTCACTCTCCTCACAAGACCAGTTTGGAGAAGGTGAACTGTGCTAACTATGGCTTCGATGCTAGTGAACTGCCTTTCTTCTTACAGATAGCAAACACAAAGTGATTTTCCCAAGAATGCCAAGCTAGAGAGCCAGGAGGAAATTGTGGAATTTTCTACTCCAATTCTGTGATATAAACATTGGTCGCTCTCCTTATCCTAGTCCGGGAACAAAGTAGCCTTCATTAAGATGGAGTGCCACACGTGTCCTGTCATGGCTTATTGCCTAATTGACCATCTCTAGTTGTAATATAGTAGGCTTTATCACAGAAATATCATATTGATTTATCCAATTCACAGATCACAAGCCAATGTATGTGAGACATAAATGTCTCCTTTAGGCTTGCTGTTATCTAAGACCCAGAAGAAATGTATTTCAGAACCCATTCAAAAATGATAAGGTGATTGTTGTTATCCTTGAATCCATATTTAATTTTAATTTAATAATGTGTCTTCTTTCACAGACCTGGCTTTCCTTGATAGATACTACACAAATGGCTTTAATGAGAACAACAGTACAGTAAGTGTAACAGACTTAGCATGGACTCGCAGTTAGAAAAAAATATAATGTACTGTAGTATAGAGAATAAAAACTCAATTTGTTCCTAATTTATTGGATGCATTTGAGTTCTTAATTGTTCTCTTTGCCTCATAAACCTCCAGGCCTACATTTGGTAGACCCAATAGCTGGGCCAGGTCATCTACAGAAACATAACTGTCTCTGTGATTAACCCCCACCACCAAGCTAGTCTTGTTCTGACACGATTTTCTGTGCATTCATTTATACGGATTAATTCATCCATTTTGTGTTTCTTATTCATGTCGAGCCTCCCATTCTTCTCATTATTGGCTATTCATCTATTCACAGTGACTCATTTTACTCATTAGATGGTAAGCTGTTCAAGGTCAGGGATCATCTCTTCTGGATGTCCCCAAGTGTCTAGTGCAGTGCCCTGCTCCCAGTAGGTGTCAGTTAATCCTGTTGTTGTTGATAATGATGTTAAGAGAAGATATTTGCCTGCGGGATAAACAGAAAATTTACAAGTAGCTGAATAAAATAGGAAACTTAAAGGCACTAGAAAGTTAATGGCAGTGTTTCTTCAAGGCCAAGCTCAGTTCTGGAGGGGACTCGGGCCAGAGAGGGAGGAAAAATTTGGGTCAAACCTATGGTTTTGCCATCTGGGCTAAACTCTGTAGAGATGTTCATACTGTATTTATTAAGTACTTCATATGTGCCGAAGCACTATGACAAATCCTGGGTGCCAAGATTAGAACCCAAGTCTCTCGTCTCCCAGTCCTTTGCTAGTCTAAAATTCAGACATGTAGGTTAAGGATTAAAAGGCAATCTGAAGGAGTTTTGTACTAACTTTCCCACACATCACCTAACTTTGACTCTGCCTCTCAAGATGGGTACTGTTCAGAAAATCAGTTGGGTCAACAAAGTTTCCTGTATGCATTATCCTATCCGTAATGAACTGATAGGATACGCTTCCATCCTGAGTCACAATTGGTCCATTCAGACCCGAGATTCTGTCTCCAACAGTAGTAACAGGATGCTTGGAAAATAGTCTAATGGTTTCCCTCCACATGGTTAGATGGTAAGATTATCAGCTGCTTGAGGGCAGGGGTCTTATATATTAATTCTACTGAACGCTCCCAAGTGCCTACTATGGTACTCTAAACATTCGATGGATTGAAGAGAAGTTTCTAGCACTAAAGTTCTCTGATTGAAACATTTCCTTAGGAACATGTCACTGAAAGACTCCAATCATTCATTCAATCGTATTTATTGAGCACTTACTGTGTGCAGAGCACTGTACTAAGCCTGATTTAGTTGTGCTGTCTCAAACATCTCTGAGCAATCTCTGGTCCCATTTCCTCCCCTGACTTGTCGCTTTATATTGTGAGCCTCATGTGGACCAGTCACTAACTCAATCAATAATAATGATGGCATTTATTAATAAGTACTTACTATCTGCAAAGAGTATTTATCTTACCTAGTGCTTAGATCAGTGTGCCGTACATCTCATATAATTAGTAAATGTTATTAGTTATTCTTTCTTAGACTCTGAGCCCCTTATGGGGCATGCAGTGTGTTTGGGCTGATTGCATTACATCTTCCCCCACATTTAATAGCGTGGCTCAGCGGAAAGAGCACGGGCTTTGGAATCAGAGGTCATGGGTTCAAATCCCGGCTCCACCAGTTGTCAGCTGTGTGACTTTGGGCAAGTCACTTAACTTCTCTGTGCCTCAGTTACCTCATCTGTAAAATGGGGATTAAGATTGTGAGCCCCCCCTGAGACAACCTGTTCACCTTGTATCCCCCCAGCACTTAGAACAGTGCTTTGCACATAGTAAGTGCTTAACAAATACCATCATTTTTATTATTACTATTATTATTATTATTTTATAGAAAGGGCTTTGTGAATACCACAAATATCATTATTATATTTATTATTACTACTATTATGGATTTCTATTAATGAGTGGCAGTGTGACCTTGCCTTCCTATCACCTGGTTCGTCCACAGAGGGTTCCCCTTTATTTTTGCCTTGTTCTCCAATCACCCTATTTTTTTTTTCTGGGGAGGGAAAGGGCAGAAAGCAGCGTAATCTTTGATTAATCAATAAAATCTTATGAGATGTTGCATTTGTGCCAACCTCTGAAGATGATAAATGATAAATGAGGACTGTTGGAAAGAAAAATGAGAGCAAATGGAAGAATTTCAAATAGAAAAGACCATTTTAAAATGCATTAAAACATTTCTATTAATATCAGGTCCTGTTCAACTTCTTTTTCAGATCAAATCTAGATTTTTGAAGTTTAATTATCTAAAAGACTCTTTCTAAAGGGCTAAAAGCTGGATTTTTAAGTGAGTGCTTTTCATATATTTCTCATCTTTTCCTCATAGTTGAAAGGAATCTGGCATCCAATCAGTCACATGCAAAGAACAATAGAATGATGTAGAATATTTTAAGGAATTTTTTTGAAATCTTAAGTACCATTAAGCGAGTGATTAGAATCTATTTATTGTCTTGATATGTTTGTTTTATAAAACCTAACAGCATCCGTGAATTTATCAAAGGGTCCACTGAAAAAATGGAATTACTGGACTGTGTTTAACTGTTAAATTAAAAGAGAATATGGCTTTTATTTCCAAGGGGTTAATACAGAACTCTACCTACCTGAGGTGCTCAATAAATACATACTGACAAATGAATGAACAAACTGCTGTTAACTGTCCATGTCAATTAACTATTTCATTTATTAATGACAAATGTAAATCCTATGTTAATTGTCAAGTGGAATTTATCAAAGATTATTTATGAAGGTAGGAGACTTCTTCACTATAATAATAATAATAATAATGACATTTCTTAAGCACTTACTATGTGCAAAGCACTGTATTAACATTAAATAGAAACTAACAGGAAGTATAGTTTATGGGAATTGAATTTGAAATGGAAACTATACTAGACAAACCTAACTTTGGTTTACGCTTAATATTTATCCCAAAATTAAAGTTTCTTGTTTTCATTAAAGAGAGGTCCATACTCTTTTTTCCAAATGCAATAATACATCTTCCAATATATCTCATTAGCTCATGAAATATTGGTGGTTTCTTCTGAGTATACTTTGGGGGAGTTTAACACCGAAGTTTCCCCAATATGAAAATAGCTTTCCTGGCTAATCAAATTGATAATCTATTCACTTGGGTAATTGTATACCATTGATCTACACTCTGCTCTCCTACTGAATTATTAGAGTTCCACAGAGATCCACAAAAAGCACAGTGAAGAAGGTCATGAAACTGGGTAAGTAACACTAGCCTTAGTGGTCATATTCAAGCCAATAGATGGGGCTTATTTAACAGGCTGCAGCTAGAAGACTTTTTTAGATTTCATCCCTAGCAGGAACATTTGGAGATGTGAGTTTACTGCTGGATGTGTAGCTTCCTGGCTAGCTGGACCTGACCTTGCTGGTGTTAACAGCTTAAAGGTCACTTTTAGGAAGGATATCACTCAATCCTTTAATTTAAGTCTGCACTTAAGTACACCGACTTCTTTTTCTCTGCTAGGTAAAGTGGGGCTCAGGGAAGTTAAGTGACTTGCCCAAAGTCACTTAGCAGGCAAGTAGTGGAACCGGGATTAGAACCCAGGTTTACTGATTCCCACAACTGTGCTCTTACCATTGTCACTTTGTTTCTCACTGTAATCTTTTCCCTCTATTTTTACTTCCAAGTCTAGTTTGAGGTGACCTGTGGGATTTCTAAGTCTACTCCAAGAACTTGAAATCCCAATGGTCACCTCCTTGCCTGTCTAGTACTAGCAGAGTCAGATTAAGCCAAAAGGACAGGCAAGGAGGTGACCATTGGGATTTCAAGTTCTTGGAGTAGACTCAGAAGTCCCACAGGTCACCTCAAACTAGACTTGGAAGTAAAAATAGAGGGAGAAGATTACAGGTTAGGTTAAGACATGTGTGCTTAGTGGGCTAAGAGAAGCTGCATATTTTATACTTCCAAAGCAATAGCATCTCTGGGCTATTCTTCAGTCCACAACCTATAAAGAAACTATCTAAATTATTCTGGGTCTTTGTCCTGCTCAGCTTACGACAAAGTGGTGGAAGCTTTCTTTTCGAAAATCAAGGAAGGGGACTTAAGCATGAGGTTCAGAATGTCAGTTTCTGCTGACCTACTTAAAACAAGTACAGATATTTATTGGTATCTTCCCTTCCAAGATTCGCTGCCTCATTCTGTGGGTGAGAAGAGATAAGGACCTCTTAGGGTTTTACAATGGAGGAAAGAACTGAGAACCAGGATCCGAATATCAATGAGTGGACTTGAATCTAAACAAGTAAAGATCAACCTAGAAAGGCAAGATTTAAGCTAATTCAATGGCTGCCTTTTGTTGCAGACTTTGAGGTTTTTTTTTTTCCATTTTGAGGCAGATTGCAGTGAAGGCTCTCGATCTTAATCAAAATGGATGTTGGTTATTCTAGTATAATGAAAGTCCTTACAGAACTCACATTCTCTCTGCTCCTTAACTAGACTGATTCTATCAGTTGGAATTGGGAGGCTATTAAATTCCCCAAATAAACTTTTATTTAGCCAGTACTTATGCTTCAGATAAAGTATGGATAAACCAAAAGAAGAACAGATAGAAACCACTCTATTTTCAGAGGTTTTAAAATACAGAAGTATGGCATTTAATGAACAATGAGTCATATGTGTAGCAATGCTATAATTACATTTATGCGGACTAAATCTTATTACCACAAACATAAAGAAAAAGTGCTACTTTGTGACTTTAAAGGAAACATATTCCGGCAGTAAAACTGACGTCAGAATCTACATTGGCTTAAGAGTCCCAGTTATATTTGACTCGATAGCTAATGAGTTATAAGAGGGATTTGTTATTATTACCTTTATTTGTTGATTCAATTTAGAAGGGTTTGAAGCAGGTTGGGGATTATTTGACCTTCATTTTCTTCTGGCTTCTGTATGTTTTAGGGCTTTCTTCAATAGAAAGGTAACTCCAGAGGTTCTTAGGAGCTCTGGTTCTATTCTTCTCCCAAGTGCCAGATGCCTGGGCTCTTAAATGTGGCTTCAAACCCAGGTTTGCCTGTAAAAATCAGCTCCACTCACATTAATGAGGCTTTGAGCCCAAAATATAGTGGGCAATATGGGTGCCCTGGAATTCTCTGTAAGAGCTGAATTTGGAAACCCATTCCACATTTATCCTAAGTGTGAATATCATTGCTAGTTCAAAGTACACAGGCATAAGACAAATCTGCAAGTATAAATGCTCTAAGTTGATCAACAGGGTTTTCAGTGCATGAAAACAGTGACAGGAGTTAAGTAGTTACAACAAGCTCACTGGAAAGATGCTGAGCCTAAGAGCCAGAGGACCTGAGTTCTAATTCTGGATTTGCCGCTTGCTTGATGTGTGACTCTGGGCAAGTCACATAACGTCTCTGTGTCTATGTTTCCTTATCTGTAAAATATGGAGCCAATACCTTTTCTCCCCTCCACTTAGATTGTGAGCCCTGGCCAGGATAAAGAATGTGTGTAGCCTGATCACTTTAAATCTAATTCTTGCTTAGTACAGTGCTTGACATGTAGTAAGCACTTAACACAACCTACTATTTTCAAGAGTGTTATTATTATTATGTGCAGTGGGAGTCTGATTCCTGGTCCAGTAAGATAAAATCCTTAAATGGAACTCTTCCAAGGACTTACCCAAATCTAAAGATCAGCTACAGCGCTTGAAAAAGGAAAGTTTCCCTCCTTTGTATATCAACTCCTACTTATGTATTTCCCATATGATTTTTACTTTTCCAGTAATAGAAGGACCTAGATAGCATTGCACAGATAGCCCACAGATGACAAAGGGAGATGGAAAAGGGGGTAAATCCATCAGTTAACCTAGCCCACGGTTGGTTTGTTGAGAAGTCCAGAGTCAGGCATGTGAAATGAGCATGCTCCACTGTGTTCTTAATGTGCCACAATTTCTATTCCCCAGTAGCGCATCTGATTAATGTGGGCTGCATTACAGCAAATTGGAAATGGTTCCACTCCAGGTGTAAGTATCGTCAGCCTCTGGCCCTATTTAGCTAGGTAAAAAAATTAAGTTTCCCTGATTAGTCATCAGCCTGGAATCATCTGAATGCTCTTTGATAGAGTTCTTTGTGCATGAATATTATCTCTTCCAAGAGTTAAAACTGTTCCCTAATACAGAAGAAAAGTGTATGAAAAGTTGCAAGAAAAGCAATCCAGTATTTAAAGGCAAAGGCTGGGGTTTGGGGTGGGGGGGGATGGAGAATTCTGAAGTCCAATGTTCTGAAATACTTGAAAAATAGCATGTCACTGTAATCAGCAAGGCGGTAAGATAAAAGCCCTAATATACTTTAAATTTGAAGAAGATGCCACAGATCATTTCAACATAAATATAAGAAACATTTTACTAGTTTGGACAGACAAAAGGTTTTTGATTAAACTTAAATGTTTATAGCTTTACAACAGATGTGATTAAGGAACTTGAAAGATCTGTTGGCATGCCTATTGGCTCTAATGATTTTACTATCTCACTGTGTATATTTTTCCAAGCATGAAAACAAATGACTGTCCTAAAAGATAGATTCCCTGTGTAGTGAAATCTGCATTATTATCACAGTTTTCAAATAAAAGCAATTAGTAAACTGTAAACATCAGAAGAAGGTTGCTGTCAAAACAATGTTCAGTTTATCTGTTAGGAGAGGGCTTTTAAAACGTTTTCCTCTGTATTCATTGATGAAATGCAAGAATGATTAAAACACTACAATAATTAAGGTGGTTTTTTTAAAAATCCATGGTCAGTTGCAAACATTTCTCATTCTTGAGCTGAATTATCAATGAAAGAGACAGAGAAAAGGAGAGATGTACAAGCTGTACTACAATAATCCAATTATTTTCCAGAATGTAGAAATAACATGCAATTTCCACGCTTGGGATTTACAAGACATGTTATTTGCACAGTTTGGATCTGAATAGAGAGCAAAATTCCCTCATTTCTATGACCAATATTTTCAATGTCAATCCTTTGCTCACTTTTTCTCAGAATGTTCATGTCTAAAGTTGTGTATTTCTTACATGTTTTTTAGCATCACCTGGTCATCTACAAAGTTTCTCTGTATTCTCCACAGCTTAATACACTCCCTCATGTAACATGTACCTAATCAGTACTGGAGAAAAGATGATTATTATGATAAACAATTTTATCCATATGAATCAAACAGTGTACCTTCCTTGCTACAAGGAACCTACAGTCTGTAGTATATATTGAATGTTTACTGAGTGCAAAGCTTGAGACTGAACATTTAGTAATGTACAAAACCATGAATTCTGCCCACAAAGAGCTTACAATCTAATGTGGGAAGCAGAAATACAGAATTATTTACAAATAAAGGGGGTAGATTGGGGTTCAAAATATAGAAGAGCTAAAATATAAATACATAAATTATCAGCGATAAAAGATAAAAATAAATTAATGAATAACAATAAATTAGTAAACAACCATATAACTGAATAGGCTAAAGGTACTTGTTGGGTTGACTGGACTTGGGGGTTGAGAATTAATTGGAAAAGTCTTCCTGGAAGAGGTGGCATTTGAAGAAGGCTTTTAAGGTGGGAAGGGTTGTGTTGTTCACTGCCCTTTTTCTTTGGGAAAATGGACATGGCCTATACTAACCCTGCATTAAGGGCATTTTCTCTATGCCATTTTGGGGATATTCAGGGCTAAAAGAAGGGTGATCCGCCAGGTGCCTTTCTAGGGTAGAAAAGGTTGGGAAGACCCTTAGTAATTCAGGGTCTAGAAGCAAGGGTCTACACTGCCTCTAGTTTGTCACTCAGTGATCTTTACTGAGCACTTACTTTGTGTAGGGCAATGTCTTATGTAGTTGCAAGAGTTTAATAAAGCAGAATTGGTAGACATGATCCCTGCCCTCAAGGAACTTATAATCTTGTCCCTCCCCATTCTGTAGGCAAGCCAACCCTCCAGAATCCTACTCAGGCTAACCCAACTGTTTTAGTCCAAAGTCCAAACATCAGGATGGCAACTCATGTTAGTGGCCCCTCCCCTTCCTTCTTGGTGAATGCAAGAGCAAACAATTTGGAGGGACAAGTCAGAAGAGAGCCAGAGTGAGTTAAACTCCCACAGAATTCTAGGAATTGATGTCTCAGAATGCTCTGAGACCTCAAGTGAGCATGTAGTGAGCACACTGCAGCATGCAGGAGGATGTACAAACATTTTGAAGCAATGAACAGAGTGGTTGGCCACTTAAGCAGAAATAGTCCCAGTTCCTTGTCATTTGTATGTTTTATGTATTTACTTGGCCCTGCCTACACAGAAATGTGTGACTGTTCCAGAAAAATCAATAAACCAACGAATCAATCAGCCAATCGTATTTATTTACTACTTTGTGCAGAGCACTTTTTTAAGCACTTGAGAGAGTGAAATACAGATGGTAGACACAATCCCTACCTTCCACAAGCTTACACTCTAACAGGAGAGACACATATTCAGATAGGTGAAATAACTGGGTCCAAGGGCATGTATATAAGTGCTGTGGACCTGGTGGTGAAGTGCTGAGCGGGTGCATGGGAAAGGCAGAAGAAAGAGAAAAGGGTTGAGAGCTTAGTCTGAGAAGGCTTCCTGGAGGAGATATGATCTCTGTAGTGCTCTGAAGATTGGGAGAGTACTGATCTGAAGGGAATACAGAAGGAGGGAGTTCCAATCCATTTGGGAAAAATAACCTGGAATGGTTGCCCATAGCAAATTTTATGTAAAAGAGAGGGGAGATAAAATAGCCATTCTTTTATTATGGACCTCCAAGACTTGCCAGAAAGCTAAAGATTTATTTAATCTTCAAGTACAAATTACAAACAAGGCACAGGGCCTGAAGACCCAGCTATCCACAGCCTAAATTTAGTATGAAATTCAGGCAGGGTCACACAAACATTGGAGCACTGATTTAGGGAGGGAGATTCATGTGCAGCCTCGTGGCAGTCCATTTGTCGTCTCTATTGAATTTAGCCCTAAATGATTGTGTTTTAAATGTTCTACATTTGAATTTACAACTACCAAGACTCATATCCAAACCCAAGGAATTATTGACTTCAGCTTCATAAAGTCGATTCATTTTCATCTGTCCACTTTAATTTGGATTTGAAGCATTTCCTTTTTAATGCTTTGGTGTATTCTATGGAACTAACTTCTGTTGGACTACTAATCTGCAGCAGAGAACAAATTGTCAATGGTCTGCTGTTAATAGAGTTCCATTACCATCCGGAAAGAAGTCCCTGATGGATATAGGGATTGGTCATATCTTAGGTGGCAGTGCTTTGAGATCTTCTGCAGTAAGTATTTTGATCACTCAAATGGCTCACCATCAAACTCATTCATTCATTCATTCATTCAATCGTATTTTTTTAATGGCAGTAAAATGGCCTGTCCCGCCATCGACCCCCGGCCCACGTCATTCCCCCGGGCCTGGAATGCCCTCCCTCTGCCCATCCGCCAAGCTAGCTCTCTTTCTCCCTTCAAGGCCCTACTGAGAGCTCACCTCCTCCAGGAGGCCTTCCGAGACTGAGCCTCTTCCTTCCTCTCCCCCTCGTCCCCCTCTCCATCCCCCCCATCTTACCGCCTTCCCTTCCCCACAGCACCTGTATATATGTATATATGTTTGTACATATTTATTACTCTATTTTATTTTGTTAGTATGTTTGGTTTTGTTCTCTGTCTCTCCCTTTCAGACTGTGAACCCACTGTTGGGTAGGGACTGTCTCTATATGTTGCCAATTTGTACTTCCCAAGCGCTTAGTACAGTGCTCTGCACATAGTAAGCGCTCAATAAATACAATTGATGATTTATTAAGCGCTTACTATGTGCAAAGCACTGTTCTAAGCACTGGGGAGGTTACAAGGTGATCAGGTTGTCCCGAATGGGGCTCACAGTCTTAATCCCCATTTTACAGATGAGGTAACTGAGGCACAGAGAAGTGAAGTGACTTGCCCAAAGTCACACAGCTGACAATTGGTGGAGTCGGGATGTGAACCCATGACCTCTGACTCCAAAGCCCGTGCTCTTTCCACTGAGCTACGCTCCTTCTCACTTCTCTGCGTGCAGAGCACTGTACTAAGCACTTGGGAAGTACAAGTTGGCAACATATAGAAACGGTCCCTACCCAACAACGGGCTCACAGTCTAGAAGGGGAAGACAGAAAACAAAACAAAACAAAAACAAAAAACAGTCTAGAAAAAAAGTCTAGAAGAAAAAGTTTAGAAAAAAGTCTAGAAGGGGGAGACAGACAATAAAACAAAGCAGAAACAAAAAACAGTCTAAAAAAGTCTAGAAAAAAGTCTAGAAGGGGGAGACAGACAACAAAACAAAAACAAAAAACCTGTTATCTCATGATAGGGATTCCTTCTCTCCCATGGCCTTGTATCCTGGCTTAGTGGAAAGTGTGTGGGACCGTAAATCAAGACACTAGGACTCTAAGCTTTGCTCTGTCACTTGCCAGCTGTGTGACTTTCGGAAACTCACTTAACCTCTCTGTGCCTCAGTTCCCTCATCTGTAAAATGGTGGTAAAATCCTTGTTCTCTCTCTCTCTCAGATTGTAAACAGGATAAGGGCTATGTCCGATCTTATTATCTTGTATTTCCCCCACAGTCATTGAAAATAGCAAGTGCTTAATGGAGGACTTTATTACTGGGGCCCAGGTTAGGAGTTTTCTTCTTTGCCACAAGACTTTTGTTGAAAGTTGGCTTTCTCATTGAACCAGACTGAATAACAGCCGATTATTTCAAGTCAATTTTTGAAATGAAAATTTCACTGAAATGATAACCATATTTTGGACTAAAATTTCAGTAGATTCATTATTCATTGCAGGTCTAGTCACTTGAGATATTCATGTAAGGTTCACAAGAATTCGGTCAATGATAAAATATTCCCATTTCTATTATGCAACTGTTGATGACAATTTTGATGTGTTTTTTTCTATTCCCCTCTATCTCTTTGACAGCTAGACTTGCAGATAAGGTAATAAAGCCGAAACTAAAGTGACTGGGGCCAGTTCTGCAGTAGGTGAATTCTGATTCACCTGTCATTCCCAAGAATGTTTCTGTGGGTGAGATATTTAGTAAATGTATACTGGTCACCTGGTGATGGACAGAACATCAAGAAAGAAGTTTGACAACATTCTGAATGTCTCTTAGTTCCCCTGTCTGCCTTTATCTTCCTAATCTATCTAGGCATGCATCTATCTATAGCTATATCTATCTAGCTATGCCTGAATGCGTGTATATATGTATTTTTCTGTCTATCTATCTGCCAACTGTCTGTCTATGCATCGATTTGATCCTTCAGGAGAGTACAAATGAATCAAGGCAGAAGCTCTTTATGTTGCAGAACAGCATACATATTAGCAGGGGAAAGATTTCTTGGCATGGTTATTCAGCAGGTCAGTGGCAGAGCTGAGCTTACAACCAGAGTCTGCTGACTTCCAGACTTAAGCTCTTTCTACTAGGCCCTGTTGTCTCATAATTTAAAATGAAATAAGCATCATCAAGCTTGCTTTGATTGCTGGAAAAAAATATTTATTTTGTTAGAACAGTCATCAATTAGAAATGATGGCCGGTCCCATGGGTGTTAATCAAAATTCCAAGCATCCTTCCAACAAGGTAATAATTGTTCCTAATAACTGCTCAGCCCTATAGCCTGCTTATGCTCTGAAAACTTAGTTTGCCTCTCTAGCTGACCTTGAATATGCTTTTTGTTTCATCAGTTTTGTAAACATTCAGACGGTTCTTCTCTAACCCAACAACCTCATATCGACATTTCTCAAGTATTTTAAAGTACATGTTCCTTGACCAATTCCAAGTACATGCCCCAGTCAGTTTCTTTCCATAATGCATAGTGCAGTATTCGGTCAATTATGATGTGTGAAGAAAGTTCCATAGTTCAATCCTACTGGGTTCTATCCAATATGCATACTGAAAAAATGTTTTGTAGAAGAATTACCCATGTATTTACTTGTATATTCTATCTCCCATATTAGAGAGTAAATTTCTGGAGAAGTAGGGTTAGATCTAATAATAATGATGATAATGGTAATTCTTAAGTGCTTACTATATGCCCAGCACTGTACTAAGCACTGGGGTAGTAATCAGGTTGTCCCATATGGGGCTCACAGTCTTAATCCCCATTTTATAGATGAGGTAACTGAGGCACAGAGAAGTTAAGCGGCTTGTCCAAGGTCACACAGCAGACAAGTGGTGGAGCTGGTATTAGACCCACATCCTCTGACTCCCAAGCCCATGCTTTTTCTACAAAGTCACACTGCTTCCCCAGTCTTTAATCTTTCATCTCCATTATTTTCACCTCATTAGTTGCTTTTCAATCAATCAATCAAAGGTATTTATTGAGGGCTAACTATATGGAGAGTACTGTACTGGGCTCTAGCAAGAGATGACAATAGAGTTGGTAGACAAGATCCCTTTGAAAGTCTTTCCCCTCCTGGACCCCACTCTTCCCAAAATCCCTGCAGCCTCTCCCAGCTGCGATCAAAATGAAGTTCATGATGAAAATGTGTGGTATTTGTTAAGCACTTCCTATGTACCAAGCACTGTACTAAACACTATGGTAGATACTAAATAATCAGGTCAGGCACAGTCCCTGTCCCACATGGGGTTCACAGTCTAGGTAGGGGGGAGTTGTATTTAATTCCCATTTTATTGATGAGGGAACTGAGGCGTAGAGACACACCCAAGGTCACACTGCAGACAAGTGGTGAAGATTAGAACCCAGGTCTTTCTGATTCCTTGGCCTGTGCTCTATCCATTTGGCCACGCTGCTTATTACAAAGGTCTTCCCTTTCTAACAACAGCAATAATAATTACTATTGTAGTATTAATTTACCCTCAGAACATACCAAGTACTGAGATAGAGAAAAGATAATCAGATTTGACTCAATCTCTGTCCTATATGAACCTCATAATCTAAGGTTTAGGGAGAGCAAATATCTAGTCCCCATTATCAGACAGGGAAACCAGGGCACAGGAGAGGTTAAGTGGCTTTCCCAAAGTCACACAGCAGACATTTGCGGGAGGTCTAGAATTAGAACTTGGATCTCTTGGCTCCCAAACTCACACATTCTGTACTAGACAATGCTTCTCCTTGTGTATTTTGTGGGACAAATCAGAGTCCTTTTTGACTTTTACGCTATTTCTAGACAGCTTTAACTGAAGGCCTGCCGACTTAAACCAAAGCTACAGAAAGTCTCTTCAGTTTTGAGTTTTAGGACTTGTTCCAACAGTTGCAACTAGCGTTGGATTTCAGATTTTCAAAACCCATTGTCATTTTAGGCTTCTTTAAAGTATTTCCCTTTTCCATTCATTCAATAGTATTTATTGAGCGCTTACTGTGTGCAGAGCACTGTACTAAGCACTTGGAAAGTACTATTCGGCAACAGAGACAATCCCTACCCAACAATGGACGCATAGTCTAGAAGGGGGAGACAGACAACAAAACAAGACAGATAGATATTAATAGCATCAAAGACGTTGTTTGTGAAAAAACAATAACTTTACGATGTCGGGTCTATTTCAAGTGTATCCAATCGAAGTTACATTCCTTTTTAAGTAGGAATATCTGTGAGCACTTGTCCTCTATTTTCTTAACAGGGTTGTGTAAACTATCTGCACTCCATAAACATCTTTTTACTGTTACGGATTTTTTCCATGTTCTACTCTGACAGAAAGCCTGCTACTATCATTCTGCTAATTGGGCAATCAAACTTTCTTTGGTGGAGTGAAGAGGATCTGAGTCTGGGCCTGCCATCTTTGAAGGAGAAATTCATGGTTTGTGCAGGGAAGGAAAATTAAAATAATGTTTACATGAGGGGAGAAATAGATTCCTTAGAGAACCAGGGGCTTGTGATTGCACTTTGGCTAGATTGGATGTGTAAATGAATGTCACAGGGTTACAAGTACATGCAAATCAAATAAGTTAAACACTTACGGAACAGGCTTTCACTATTTGAGATAGTTCACATTGGAAGGCCTCTGGCATATTAACAAAATAGTTGGCGTGACTGCAGAGATTAGAAAGGGAGGAGACGGGAGTAGTTAACCTTTCAGGAGGGAGTTGAAGGTCTAGGATAGACATTAGCAAAGGGGAGAGCAGGACACCTCTTGGCCTTGGGTCCATGGCACGCTGTTTGTTTCACATCCTCCAAGTGTTTGATTGCCATTTTTCATGTAGACTTTTCTCTGGTTATTATTCTCCAACCTGACCACCATCTCTTGCTTGTTTCTACCAACTCTGTTAAATTGTACTCTCCCAAGTGCGTAGCATAGTGCTCTGTACATGGTAAGCTCTCAATAAATATGATTGAGTGATTGATTGATTAGCTTGGTTTTCATTTGGTTATTCCTCTGGTACGTATAGAGCCCTGGATATCTTTATGCCTGTTATTTGCATTTTGGCCACCCTGTCTCCTTCCATTTTGATGCCTAGAAGCAGTGTGGCCTTGTGGAAAGAGAACAGATATTGGGACAAGAGACTCATCTACTTACATTGTATCTATCGTAGCACTTAGGACAGTGCTTGTTATGTAGTAAGCACTTAGCAAATACCACAGTTTTCATTATTTGAACTAACTGAAGCAAATGCCCAAATCTGCCAAAGACATTTTTCAGTCTATGTTTTGGCTAGAATACTGTTAAGTAATTAGGGAATGTCTGTTCACCAGCACAAGACTGTGGGATACAAGAAATCCAAAAAATGGCTTATGTGTCAGTGCATATAAGCATATGCCTATGTGTGTAGAGTTGGACACGTATTAGAGCATTAGCTTTCCTTAATGTGAACATTTTTCTAGAACATCTTCCACATACATTTTAAGAGAATTGGGGGCATTCTTAAAGGAATTATTATTCTGTCCCATGGACATGCTTATTCATTTTTGAGAGCTTGACTTTTCTATATATTTATGTCACACTGGAACTCTCAGGAGCTCACTTAGTTCAAGAAGCATATCCACTAGTTTTCATTTAATTTTCTCCAATTCTGTGTAAAACAGTAGTTGGTACATGGGAACACTCAAATTAGAGAGTTTATGAATACCTCCCTGCTGTCCTCTTCCACTTGTTTATTTCTCTTCCCCATTCTTAGGTGTTTTCCTATTTTACCATATCTCAAACTCCATCTCCATATCCCTGTCCCCCCATTCCCAAACTCCTCTCAAGGAGAACCCCATGTTAAAGCAGGGGCTATGTTTTTTAAATATGTGGCAGCATCATGGGGTATATTTTCCTCCTAGACTTACAATTTATAAATTGGGATCCATTCCTAAACCTTGGAAAAAATAATATGACATTCCTTTAAGTGCTCTGTACCATTGCATTCAAAATCACCAAGCTATTGTTCCATTTTTGTTAAAGTAATTCCAATCACAACATCACTTTAAATCAGAGGTTTGTAGTATTATTATGAATCTTTACTGGGGGAGTCATAAGTAGAAATTGGTTCTGCTGATTGGGCTAGTGACTTTTCAACTTTAAAGAAGAATTTGTCCTAATCAGATTGAACAGCAGCCTTCTTCTTGTCTTCCTAAAGTATCCTGTAATAGGCCAATTCCTCTTCACATTTTGCAGTGACTTACTTCACTAGGATCCTCTGTTTTATGGCATTTGTTAAGCGCTTACTATGTGCCAGGCATTGTTCTAAACCCTGGGATAGATACAAAGTAATCAGGTTGGACTGAGTTCCTGTCGCAAATGGGGTTCACAGCCATAATCTTCATTTCTCCTAGATGAGGTAAATGAGGCCTGGAGAAATTAAGTGACTTCCCCAAGACACAGCAGACAAGTGGCAGAACCGGGATTAGAACCCAGGTCCTTCCGACTACCAGGCCTGGGCTCGATCCACTAGGCTAGGCTGTTTCTAAGCTGCTGGCGCAGATACTGTAACTTTTTCATTTCTTTTGTTATCTTGCAATAATAACTGGAGCGCTGAGGTGTCAAACAAGCAATGGCAATATCCCTGGATTATTTGTATCAGGTAGTGGCTATAAACCTGGGCATTCCTGTTCTAGACTTAAATATTTGTCAAAATTACTTTTAAAACCATGAAAACTTGAGTTCTAAAAGCCCAACACCCATTTACAATTGGCTTAATGACCTGGAAGAATTAGTACCTAAGATAAACATTTTGCACAAAAGCAATTACAGTGCTGTGCGATGTTTTGCTGTACATGGCTTTCTTTTTCCTATAGAACAGAACTCAGTAGGGAGTTCCTTTCTCTGTGAATTGGGGCGGTGGAAAGTGCACAGTAGTGCTCAATAAATGTCAACAGTCACAGCAGGTGAGTAAATGCCTATGGAGGAATTTTTCTTTAAAAAGTCACCTAGTCCCTGCCACCATCACACACCTATTCTATTCAATTCCCCCACCTCCTGCCTTTTAAACCAACAATACTGTCAACTGTCTATCTTAAATTGTCAGCCAGGGCCAGGCAGACTTGGGAATTGATCATTCTGTTTTGAGTTATTATTTTTAGAAAAAAGAAAGAGCCTCTTGTATGTGAGTGGTTGTTTATATATATCATAATACACATCAGTAGCATGGCTTAGTGGAATGAGCCAGGCTGGGAGTTAGGGGTCATGGGTTCTAATCCTGCCTCTGCCACTTATCAGCTATGTAACTTTGGACAAGTCACTTAACTTCTCTGTGCTTCAGTTACCTCATCTGTAAAATGGGAATTAAGACTGTGAGCCCCACATGGGACAACCTGATTACCTTGTATCTACCCCAGTGCTTAGAACAGTGCTTGTCACATAGAAAGCACTTAATAAATACCATCATTATTATTATCATATAAATTATTTATACACATATTCGACATACCTCTATACACATATATGTAAACATACATGGATGTGTTTATATATTAGACCTATGGATCTGTTCCCTTTTAGCACTCAGTATTCACCCCACGCTCAGTCCTACTGCACTTATGTATCTGTAATTTATTTATGTCAATGTCTAGCTCCCGGTCTAGCCTGTAAGCTCTTTAAGGGCAAGAGAACCGGTCTACCAACTCTGTTGGATTGTACTCTCCCAAGAACGTAATACAGTGCTCTGTATGAACACTTCTACACACACAAGCCTTTATATACACATATCTTTATAAATATGCACAAATTATGTACACCTATATACACATATATACATATACATACACATGCACATATATGTATAAACCTCCATATTAGCAGGGATTATGTTTATCATCTGTATTGTACTTTCCCAAGCAATTAATACTGCAAGTCTTCAATAAATACCATTGATTGATTGATTGATTGGAGAAAGGAAGTCCAGAATGATAAGCCTTTGATTCCCACCACCTGCTACCTTCCATAAGATCAAAGGATCATCCACCCATCCATCCACCTTTGACAGATGGGTCAAAACTCCCAAGGTCAAGTGGTGTCAACAGCAGAAACCACATGTGTCTTCATTCCAGAGGACAAATGTGTTATCTCTTCTACTTTTCTTTGTTCAAATCTTATATTTTGAGACTGTGGAATGTGCATTTGACCCAGGAAGTCCATTCTAAATTATGCCAAAAATTCGTAAAAATTTCTGAAAAGAGGCATTTCCAAAATGAGGGTTTCTGAGTTACAATTAAAGACATTTTTACTTTTCCTCTATCCCATCTGAAACTTTGATAACATGCTTACTGTTTGTTTGCCACTGGCCTGATAATCCTCTGCATGCTGGGAAAAACCTTTGTTCTCTGATAGAGGCAATAAAGCCATAGGCACGATTGGCTCTTTTGAGACTGGTCTCGTTTCTATTTTATTTAATCTATCAGTGTGCAACCTATTCAAAGTAAACATCACACATACCCCCATCAGCATGGTAGGCGAAGAGCCAGCCTGAGGAGGTGTGAAAATTCAAAATGACTCTGGGATGAGATAATGGTGTCTCTAAAAGGGATATGATTGAATTTAAAAAATATTAATAGAAAATGAAAATCAAATTAAGAATGATAAAATGAAACACAGGTCAAAGCGGGCCTTGACTCACTTCTCCCAGGGCAAGCATCCTCTTTTGCAAGTACTTCACAACCAATGCCCCTCCCTGCTCCATTCAGGCTTTCCCGGTGAATAGAAAAGGATGGAGAAAATGAAGAGATCTAAATGCCAGCAGGAGGTGGCTGGCTACATTCTTCTGGGCAGGGCGTGACTCAGTCACCCAGAACAACTTGTGATCCCTAGACAAAGCGAGGCACAGCAGGTGGCCATATCAAGAAATTTTCCTCCTGGAATTAGATATTATCCCAGGAATCACTACTGAGTCAAACAGAATGCCCCGTCCTGCTGGGTCAAGTAGGATTTCATTTCAATTTCTTTACACAACGATGCATTTCATCTTGTCTGCCTACAATGCCAGTGTTCAGGCATGAAATAAATTGAGGAGCTTGAAAAGCAGAATTATCCCTTGAACCTGTAGCATTCCCAACCCCAAAAACATACATTGTCAAGTGAGTTCCAGATAAGCAGGGTCTTCAGCGAGTGTTTGTGCTGCTTGGCTTCCTTTAATCATACTCCCTTTTGTAAAAGGGATTTTCGAGGGGAAAGATAAATCATTGCTGAGGAAAAAGGTCATTTTCAAAAGGCTCTAAGAGCTTCATTTTGTGTGGCTTTTCAAGGTGAAACAGGTAATTCAGTGTAGTGAAAGTCTTTTGTGCTCAACTTAATTCAGACTTCACCCTACCCAGGGAAAGTAATGAAATAAGCTTGAATAAAGTTCTTTATAAAAATGTTCCCATACATGGAAAGCTTTTTCTCACTGGTGAGGTCACAGACCAGACTCTTGAAAACCAAACAGGATTTGATGCAGGCAATCTCACCCACCTGTACCCCTGGTATCGGAACGTTTGCCTAGTTGTTCTGAAGAAAGTTTGAGAATGGCATTCCAATAACTGCATCTTTAACTCTTTCTCAATCCCCAAATGCTGAGTAAGGATGATCCATAGAAATATGTCTGCACCAACATGTGGGTCATGGCTTGCTTAATTTTTAAAGACTTTGTACCCAACTTCCCAGGTGGTGTCCAAAACCCATAACCTTGGACAATCTGGAGCTCTAAGGGTGAGAAAAGTGCCTTTCATTTTTCACGAGAAGATGTAGCTTTGTTAATTAGGTTTTCCATTTTCAAACTGCAATCCAAAATGATAGCCGATTTTCCTCAAAGTCATCACCTTATAGTTTGATTCTTGGTTTATGGTACAAACATAAATTCAATCTTAGAAGTTGGTTATTGGGTCCCACAAAATAACAGATTGAAATGAGGGGGGAAAAATCTTTGCCGTTACTTAGATCTAGCCAATACAGGATTCAGTAAGCACTTAATGAATACCATGATTGATTGAGTGATTCTTTAGGGGAGGAATTTGTTTTGTTTTCTGAGAGAGGAATAAACACCGCTTTGGGAATCAATTTTACAGGTTCTGGAGTTGAAATTAATCAATCAAGTAATCAATTGATCAATAAATTAATCAACCAGGTTTTTATTGAGTGTTTACTGTGTGCAGACCACTACTTCAAGCACTTGGTAGAGTACAATAGAGTTGGTAGACCAAAATCCCTTGTCACAATGAGCTTTCAGTAAATTTAGATTTAACTCTCTTCTGGGAGGAACATGGTGCTGATAGAACATGTCAATAGATTCAAGAAGGGCTTGGAATTATCGAGGTATAATGGCTCCCTCTAAACTGCAAGCTCGTCACCTGCAGTGAGTATCTATACTGTTGCATTGTACTCTCCCAAATGCTTAGTACAGTGCTCTGCACACAATAAGCACTCAATAAATCTGAATGTTTCATCTATACATGTTATTTCCCCCCCAAAATCTGGATAATTCCCTCAATTCTCTCCCTATTTTTTATTTCTAGTTATAGACCTAGGATTAGATGTTTGAAGAATTCACTGAACATTTAAAATTAATTTGGTTAATTTCTCTATTAAGAGGAAAAGCTCATTTGGAAAAAGGAATTTAGACTGCTGGAATTGTATTCTTCATTTGGCACAGTTTACAGAAAATTCAATAACAAGGCAATAGAAGTTGAACTTGAAGAAAACTTAGAGATAATACAAGTTGTGAAGTTCAACCTTGAGGGTCAATGTAAAATCAGGACTGTAGTTTATTTTTCCATCAATTTTAAAGAATGCTACAAAACAAGCTGCTTTAAAGGTTAGGAAGGTGGCGATGTAGTGTGAGTTAAAAATAAATGCCTTAAAATGCCTCTATATCAAGTTCTTAGTACCAGAAATGCTCATAAGTATCATCCTTTCTCTCCCTCCCATTAGAGTGTGAACTCCTTGTGGGCTGTACTTTCTGAAGTGCTTAGTACACAGCATTATGACACTCGGCAGGTGCTCAATAAATGCCATTATTACTATTACTTTCCTTTCCTCCTTCCCATTTTCCCATCTTTGCTTCACGGACCAAGTTAGAGTGCAAGCTTATTCTGGGCAGGGGACATTTAATTTCTTTGTTTTGTCCTTCCTAAATGCTTTGTGCAATACATTGCACTTAGTAGGTACTTAGTAGGCACTTAGAGAAGCAGCGTGGCTCAGTGGAAAGAGCACGGAGGTCATGAGTTCAAATCTCAGCTCCGCCACTTGTCAGCTGTGTGACTTTGGGCAAGTCAGTTAACTTCTCTGGGCCTCAGTTACCTCATCTATAAAATGGGGATTAAGACTGTGAGCCCCACGTGGGACAACCTGATCACCATGTAACCTCCCCAGAGCTTAGAACAGTGCTTTGCACATAGTAAGCACTTAATAAATGCCATTATTATTATTATTACTTAGTAAATATAGTTACCACTATCATGGCTATTATAGAAGGTGATTCACCAGGTCTTCTTATTTGAAGCATGTTATGTTTTTAAAGAAAGTACTAAGATTATCAAGACAAAAATCCCCTTTAGGGACTGAACATAGCATTAGTCTTCATGCATTTAGACAAAATGTGTCACTCTGGCTGAGGTTTCCCTGCGAAGGAGAGTTTAGGGCTGAGGAATTTATCCACCCTTCAGACAGAACTAGGACAGAGTCTCATATGATTGGAGAAAAAAGGACCTGGCAAAGATTGAAAATAAATTTGGCAGAGAAGATGACGCATATTTTGCCCAGAGGCTGCTTTGGAAATCTGCATGGCAAATCATACATCCAGTTTGTCTGGAGAGCTGGTTAACTGGCAATCTTTTAGAGCTGTATCAATATCCTCTGTTCTGATTCCAATGTCATGGAAGGCATTTTGATCTTAATGATATCCCTCATAGTGTAATTAGTGGTGGACTGCTTAAATCCTGAAACACTTTTCTGTGTCGGAGACTGTCAGAAACAGTACTGAACACACAACAAAGATCAGTTCTAAAATATCTTCGTCATTCTAAACTGAACCTCACTCTCACCTCTCCTTCCTTGGTTACTTTTTCTATATTGTTCCATTGGCCTCGAATGCCCCCTCCCTTCAATTAACATTCAGTGCACTCTTAAAATGGTACTTCTATCAGCAAGCTTTCCCTGATTAGTTCCCGAGTCCACAAACTCACCAGCAATCTCCAGAATTTATATGCCTATGAGTATCCACCCTAGGCAATTGCAAATGCATGTTATTCATCTGTACAATCAAGTACTTTTTTAAATTAGGCTATTTGTAAGTATTGTTTTACAAGCAGCCTCCCCTATTAGAATGTAAACTCCTTGTGGGCAGAGAATGTGTCATTTCTCTCTTCTGTACTTCCCAAGCAGTTTGTACAGTGAGCTGCACCCAGCCCAATAAGGGCTACAGCTGCTTCTACTGGGGATTAAAAAGACTTTGAGCTGCCAGCATATGAAATAGTCTGAAGGTAGAAGGAAGAAGTAATAAGGAAGGCTGAAACTCCAGGGGACAAGGTGATGTTGGAGAAGGGGTGCAGTGAGGAAGACTGAGGAGGAAATCCTGAGAAGTTTCCTCAAGGTGGCAGCCAGCTTCCAGGGGAAATAGAGAAAACTTGACAATTTGAGGAGGGAGAGCGGAATCTGGGCGTGAGCAGGGTAAAAATAGATGATGAGCCATCCCAGGGAACAGACGTGCTTAGAAGAAATGGACAGGCAGCCCAGAAGAGCACCTCAGGCCAGCATCCTTACCGGAAAATTTGGAAGGACCTGAAAAAGGGAAAATAACAGCAGGCAGAGGAGTAGGGCGAGAACCTACAGAAGTTGGTTTCCTGGAAGTAAAGGAGAAGGATCAACTTCTGGAGAGGGACATTTTTCAAGAACAGCAGAAAGGTCATAGAGAAACTGTAAGCTTCTTGAGAGCAGGGATTGTGTCTACTCATTCTACTCTAGTTCATGGGCAAGCTCGTTGAGGGCAGGAAATGTGTCTGTTTATTGTTATATTATTCTCTCCCAAGCACTTAGTACAGTGCTCTGCAAACAGAAGTGCTCAATAAATATGAGAGAATGAATGAATGCTGCCTTGCAGGAACCAGAGGACACAGGTCATAAATCAACCTCTTCAGCTGGATGGAGGATGAGCAGAGAGGAGCACTGAGGCACATCGGTAATCCAATCAAACACATCTTAGGCAATTTTCAACCCTACCATATGACCTAGTGTAAGCTCCCAAACACTCATTACAGTGTTCTGTACACAGTTCAGTGTGTACATTGTGTACAGTGCTCTGTACACAGTAACTGGTCAAAAAGTATTATTATTTGAATGATTGGTGAGGATTTTTAAGAAGTAGAATAATAATGGTATTTGTTCAGCTTTTGCTATAGCTGAGTGATGGGCTAATTCCTTTGAAAAGTGTAGTTTTGGAGAGGTGTTAGAGACATATAAACTACTGCAAAATAACAACTCCCTTCTGGGTTGCCTCAATGCAGCCCAGTACTCTGTATGACAGTAGCAACAGAATGTTAAGTAGATGTCATTATCCAATGCTAAATTGAAATAGGCTGTAATCACTTTATCAAGTCAGTAGAAATGCTTCCTTGGTAAGGGAAGGAAATTGCCCTAAACCCAGGTAAACTTTGCAGTGTTATCTGAAAGAGAGAGAGCACTATAGGGGACAGCAGTACTAAAATTCTATAGTGATTCTGCAAAGAACCCTAAAGGAAGAAAGGAGGTTGATTTCAATAGAGCTACTGATCTTAAAACTTTGTTTCACCCCCATTCCCAAGCCATCTAGACAAGAGTAAATATACCCGGCCTTAGCTGAGATGTCAGCATCTCTTCTCCCAGAACAAGTTAAGCCAGCGGACTGGAGAGTGAATCCCGGAATAGGGGAACTTTGTTCATGACTCAGGGAGACTGATGCTACTGCAGAGAATGGAATTTCTCAGGGACACAGAAAAAGCTTTTTCCCAGCAACATTATCAACTTGATGCCTTTCTGACGTGCTAAAAGTAGAAAACACGAGCACTTTATCCAGTTGATAGCTAATTCAAAGTGACCTCCCAGCAGGGTTAAACATCAACTGTAGGTGCCATACTCAGTAACAACTGTATGTTAAATCTATCGTTGCTCTTTTGTGCTTTAGTAGCCAGGACATTCTAGCTTCCCCTGATAAATCAGAGTGCATCCAAGAGAGACAGAGTGGAGAATGAATGACAACTCCTTTATGATCTGTTCTGCACTTGTGCATCTAGTATAGTATCATGAGTCTTAAAATCAAAGGGGTTATAAATAATTGTCCTCTGCATTCAGAGAATTCACTATTGATTTTGGTGATTACCTCTGCATGCTTTGGACACTAGATTAATTCCAAGGGGAAGTTAGTATACGCAGAATGATGTTCAAAAATCTTAACTGGTACATCATGAATATCAAGTAATCACTCAGAAAACACTGAACTGAGTTCTGGGAGGAGTTATGAATGAAAATAAGTTGTTCCTGTCCACAAAAAGTTGCACACTAATGGCTTGACTCGGATGACACAAATATTCCACAGATCATCAACAGGAAATTCATTTACAGCAGTAAACAGGGCTTCAGTCTACACAGGGCAAAACAAACAATCATTTGACAAAAGAACGTCCTGAAGCCACATGACTCTTAACGGCAGAAATATTTTTAATTTCCTTTCCTTCATGATGAATGAGGAATTTGCAACGGCAGACTTCTGGGCTGTTTAGACTGACCAGCTAGAAGCTGCTTGTTTTAGGCTAGGAAGATAAGATTATCACCCCTGCAAGTATCATCATCATCAATCGTATTTATTGAGCGCTTACTATGTGCAGAGCACTGTACTAAGCTCTTGGGAATACAAATTGGCAACATATAGAGACAGTCCCTACCCAACAGGGGGCTCACAGTCTAAAAGGGGGAGATAGAGAACAAAACCAAACATACTAACAAAATAAAATAAATAGAATAGATATGTACAAGTAAAATAAATAGAGTAATAAATATGTACAAACATATATACATAATATACATAAACAAAATAAAATAAATAGAATAGATATGTACAAGTAAAATAAATAAATAGAGTAATAAATATGTACAAACATATATACATATATACAGGTGCTGTGGGGAAGGGAAGGAGGTAAGATTGGGGGGATGGAGAGGGGGACGAGGGGGAGGTATGGTGTTCTTGGACCCTGGTTACTGATTAGCAAGGGAAACAGTCTAAATGATGCTTCATACCTATCTTTTTCCTGTCTCATTGTCCCACATTCCCTTTCTTTCTCTCTACACTCAGAGTACAATTAACTGGTTTTTTGTTGTTGTTGTGCTGAAGATCTACAGTCAAAGATTAATTAGGTCTTAAATATCGAAGTAACTTCTTTTGAATCTCTTACTTGCTGTACTTCCCAAGTACCTATTCTGTACAGGGTACTATGGCATGCTCAATTATCAAACAATTAATTATATTTATTGAGTGTTTACTGTTTGTAGAGCACTGTACAATTGAGTACAATAAAACAGAGTTGGTAGACACATTTCCTGCCCACAGCAAGCTTCCTGTCTAGAGGGGGATACTGACGTTAATATAAATAAATTACAGTCACATACAAAAGTGCCATGGGGCTGAGGGAGAGGTGAATGAAGGGTGAAAACCAAGGAATCTTTATAAACAGTGTGCTTGGTTTTGCTTTTGGAAAAGGAGCAGTATGTTCTCAAAGGTTTCTTCAATTTCCCTGTTTTGTTTTCATTTTTAATTTTTAGGCACAAAATGAGATGCCACAAGTTCACTGCTTTGAGTAAAGGTGGAGGATGAAAAGTAAATATTAAGTGATCTTGAGTGTGTTGCTCTCTATACTGGTTTAGACTGGCTATATTAGACTAGAGATTTTAAGGAACTATGTGATTAAAAGAGTATCTTTACAGTGGCTATTTTCATCATTAGCACAGCAGTTTATAGTAAGTCAGAATTGCTCCTTCTTAAGGGCAGTGAAATGTGATCATCTCCTGAGCTTATTCTGTCGAGTCAGTCATCTTATTTTATACCTACTAAGATAATTTTAAGTTACCTCCACCTCCAATTTCCTCCCTTGTACTGACCAAATAAATGTGAATCGAAAAATCAGGAAAGTGCTTTAAGGAAAGAAGTTTACATTTTCAGTATTACCCTACCTTACAGGAGATAATTAAAAGAAGATTATCCTCTTCTTAGTATAGTAAAAAGAGCATTGGGCATTCTGGGGAGCAGATTTGGATTTTCATATCATCCACAATCAGTTACATGAAACAAGAACTGTTTTAAAAGGATTCTCAGTAGAGACTTTAAAAATTATGTTTGAACAGACATCATTTTTCTTTTATTTCTGAGTTCTTTGGTAATATATAAAAGGGGGAAGACAGAGTAAAGCAGCAGGATCCACTTTAATAGTAGCACAGCCCTCTATTTCAAGCAGTCTAAGCTGTTAGACTTTTGTACCTAACAAAGGTTCCTTCATCGTATGTAGCACTGTATTATGATGTAACAAAGTGGCAGTGACATGAAGCTAATGAATTTTTTTTTCAAGCTGCTGTTTGCTGAGCCTCATTGGGAAATATGAAACGATATAAATGAAACGTGTTCAGCTGGGGAATGTTTGCTAAAGAAAGAATTTGGGTCAGCTGAACGGTGGACATGATTGTTTTTCTCACAATAGTGGACTTTGTGCATTGGCACCCTGCCTCAGAACGGGATGGACGGAGTTCCAAGAAATGAAAGGATATTGTCTTTTCCTTGATTATGTAATTAATTCTGATGGCTGGGGTGGGAGAAGGTGCAAAATTAATGGGGGGGAACTTCAATGACAATATTTCTGCTAAACCAAATAAATGGCCAACACCATTAGAGATCCCTTTAAACAAAAATAAGTACTGTGATGTGGCATTCACATTGCAGTTTGAATTCAGATCAGTGGCAGTTTTTCCCTTTAATTCAAGATATGAACTAAATCATTTCCTTCCTGTGAACTTGGGCAGACTGAGCCATTTCAAAAAATACCCCTTATGGATGAAGAGGTACAGAGAGAAGGGAATAGCTGGAAAGTTTAGGAGATTTTTCCTTTCTGAGTAGGGGTTGTGTGACACTATATGGATGTTCTTTTGGAATTTAGGAACAACCTCACATGGCCAAGGGACATACACACACACACCACACACAAACACACCCACACATTCTCCATTCATTTAATGGCCAACAGTTCCTGTTACATTTGAACTGATTAAGACATATTTTTAAATGGGCTTTTTGGCTTTTGAAATGGCCCTGTAATACCCGACTGACATAATGCTGGACTTCTGTAATTCAAATGTGTTGCCATTGAGTCAAGGAAAGCACAGTGCCTCTGTGCAATTTTCCTTCTTTTTTGTGAGTTAAGCAGATTTACTCTTTAACAGTGGAGCTCCAGTGGATGATTATGACATCAAAGTGTGACAGACAGTGATTTGTACTGCAGGGGGAAAATGCGGATAAAAAAAGACAATTAATTCCCTTAGCTTAGAGAGATATTTTCCATGGCCAAGTAAGCTAAGCCATTTCTGCCTCATTCTAAAAAAAAACCAAAAACCTAAACTGGGATGGTGACTTAGGCTTCCTGACTTTTTAATAGTTTTTCTTTTATAATTTAGCTTAATGCTACATCTTTTCCCACCACCATACTAACCTATGAATATCTCTATATACTTTTCTGGCCTAATTATCCTTTGAATTTTAAACCCTCCAAGTGTAAGCCTTTTTCCACTTTCTTTAAAATTTTATCCATTTGGTTCTATTTTCCTTTCTTCATGTTCAATTCAATTCACAGTTCTAAAAAAAACCCCTCAACTGTATAGAGATTGACATCAGCAAACACACAGGCATTTTATCTTAATAAAAGAGTCTTGGTCAGCAAAAATTCCTAGATTTCCAAACAAAAGAGTAGTTTTGTTCCACCAACTGATCCATATCAAGAAGTGCAAGACTTCACTTCAAATACTTTTACCTTTGCTCTCTTGGAGAGTAAATGGAAAACAGAATAAAGGCAAGAGATAAAATTCACTTTTATACACTTCAGGAAGGAAATGTGTCAGTTTTCTTCAAGGAACTTCTGTATTTGAAACTCATGATTTAGCTGCTGAATCATCTCTGTGTAAATTTGTAACTAACAACACTTTATACATTGCCCAAAAGATATTTGCATTTTATTTTTCACCATAGAAGGAAATTCAGTTTGGACTTTTGCCTTCATAGATTTGTACTCAAAAGTGAGGAGAACTTTGCAGAATGAAGGAGCAGATGGATTGAAAGGAGAGTCATGGGGAGAGTGAGATTGCTCATTTAAGTGGCTTCCTTAAGGGTTTGATATTTGCTGCTTTTTTGGAAGAATACAACCCAATTCTTGTTTCTACTGCCATACTGATGAAACTTCTGGAGAGGTTTCTCAGGGATGAGTTTTTTGGTCGTGATCCATACATGCCATAATGAAAGCTAGAGATGCAGCATGTCCTAGTGGAAAGAGCATGGACATGGGAATCAGAAGGACCTGGGTTCTAAGGGGAAGAAGCTGAGTTTAAAGCAATGTACATTGGCACTGAGGAGGAGAGGGGTGGGCTAAGTAACTAAGTGCTTGGGAGGTAAGAACTCAAGTCTATAGATGATGCAGCAGGGAGGGCTTCCTGGAGGAATTGTAATTTTAGGAGGGCTTTGAAGATGGGGAGAATTGTGGTCTGTTGGGGAGAGAGTTCCAGACAGGAGCGAGAGTGTGAGCATGAGTTCCATTGCAAAAGAGATGAAAATACGAGGCAGTAGGTTAGGTTGGCATTATCCCAGAAATTAGAACAGTGCTAAGCATGTAGTAAGCTCTTGATAAATTGCATCATCACTTTTATAAATATAGTTGATAGCTAGATAGGTATTTAGCTATTCTTTTCTCTAAGGCACTTAGAAAATAAAAAAACAAAACAAAGGGTAATGAGTTGGTATTTTCAAATGAGGGAGATTTTCATCACATACGTGAGCACAAATTCCGTACGTACTAATCTGAACCCGAGAATCCATTTTTTAAATGAAGAACTTGACTTCCTTTGGACTGCCAAATCCCAAACTGCAAAGTCTTGCTGCCTGCTGAAATTGTTGTTGAAATTGTTCCTTATAGTCCACTTTCCTCCTCCTAGCCTCCCTTGTTCTATCACCAAAAAATGTCAAGAATCTGGATGGCTTTATGCAACCCCAGGTTTCAGAACACAAAACAGGAAGCCGTCTCTAATGCAGTCTCGGCTGATCCATCTCTCTGCCGGGGACACAATGCCTCCAAAATCCACCTGCTGAAAATCGGGTGGTTTATGAGAAAGGACGTCATGGTAATTTGGAAACTGTTGAATGCCCCAACGGAGGCTTGTCCTACCCCCCCAACTCACCACACTGGTTTGTCAAGCTCATTACATGCCAAAACTTTTGATTGATGTACTCGGTTCAGTCACGGGTAATTTTCACTCATATATTAAGTAGCTCCTGTTTCCACTCCATTATCTTTCCTTGTATGGGGCAAATCAGGGCCCAGGCTTGTCTGTATTGGACTGACCTAAAAGCCATGGTGTTCTTTTGTTCAGTTTCAAGTGGGAGGCAAGCTAATATTTCAAAACTAGCAAACTTGTACAATCTCTGCTTTTCTTAATTGTAGGGATCCCTGTGGTAAAGAGCTTTCTATTGCTACTACACAGCTCTTTGTCAGCCCCAAGGAGGCCAGAAATGTTGCTAAAGGCTCTCTAAATACTTATAGATTCCTTTGAAATTCAGGAGATTTAAATGGATTAATAGCTGCACATACAATGTCGCCAGCTCATGGTGCATTTTGTTTGCAGTTATCAGTGTTGGCAGTTTGGGGAAGATGGCTTTGAAGGTATTTGGATCACTTATTTCAAGCCCTCTGTTAGGTTTGAGGATTAATACCAGACCCATCAGAATCTGCAGGAGCTGCAAGGATTCATTACTTTGCTCAAAAGGGAGGTTCCCTAAAACACCCTCCCAGTCCACAAGAAACCTAAAATATAACCTGCTGATTCCCGCTTGTTACTGCCTGCATTGTATTAATGTTTGGGTCTGATGACCATCAGAGCACATCAACAACTAAAGTCTCACGTAAAACTGAAATATTTAGAGTCTCTAGACAGGCATCATGCTGTAAAAGGCAGTTATTTTAGAAGAAGCTTGAAGGATCAGGTAAAATGGATCCTCAGTAAAATTATCATTCTTCTGCACGATGGCTATCAATCAATCATATTTAATGAGCACTTTCTGTATGCAGAGCACTGTAATAAGAATTTGGGAGAGGACAATATGACAATATAACAGAGTCAGTAGACTGGTTCCCTGCCCACAGCAAGCTTTCAGTCTACAGGGAGAGGTAGACATTAATAAAAATACATACATTACAGAGACGTAATGCTGTGGGGCTGAGGGACAGGGAAATAAAGGGAGCAAGTCAGGGCAACGCAAGAGGGGATGGAAGAAAAGGAAATGAGGGCTTAGTCAGGGAAGGCCTCTTAGAAGAGATGTGCCTTCAGTTAGGCTTTGAAGGCGGAGAGTGTAATTTTCTGTCTGATATGAAGAGAGAGGGCATTGCAGGCCAGAGTAGGACAGGGGCAAGAGATAGGCTATGAGACAGAAGAGATCGAGGTACAGTGAGTAGGTTCACATTAGAGGAGCGAAGTGTGCTGGATGGGTTATAATAGGCGAGCAGTGAGGTGAAATAGAAGGGCACAAGGTGATTGAGTGATTTATTTCCACTGACATCGAATAAACCAATAAATCCTTTCATTTTGATATCTTTTATCAGAATATCTGAATGTGACCTTTTTGAAATCAAATAAAAAGTATTATTATTATTATTATTATTATTATTATTATTATTATTATTATGGTGACGTGTTAAGTGCTTACTATGTGCCGAGCACTGTATTAAGTGCTGGAGTAGATACAAGATGATCAAGTAGGCCAGAGTCCCTACTCAACATGATGCTCACAGTCTAAGTAGGAGGGAGAGAAGGTATTGAATTCCCATTTAACAAATGAGGAAATTGAGGCCCAGAGAAGTTAAGTGACTTGTCCAGGGTCACACAAGCAGGCAAGAGCTGAAAATAGAACACATGTTCTCTGATTTCCAATCCCAGGCTCCTTCCACTAGGCCATGCCAGGTATTTGGCTTATTAAAAAATCAAAAATTCCCCCAAATAAAAGTTGACCTCCTCCATTTTACCATTTTAGATTGAAACTCTGTTGGCTCTTTCTATCTCCAAGGATTTTTTCGCTCTACTCCCAATTACAGCAGCACCCAGGTAATCAATGCAAACATCACTGAGATAAGGTAAAGATCAATGAGGCATTTAGGCTGCCTACTCCTGACAACTTGAATGGAGTGGGATGGTGTAGAGACTCACTTTGCTTTCATCCAACCTTTGCTGCTCTTCCCAAGACACGCACACATGAGGAGGAGGTACATATGTGTAGGCATTAAGTCTGAAAGGGGTTGTTGGAGCAAAAGGGAGAATAGGCCTACATTGTCCTGATGATTGTGCTGCAACGCCTAGGACAGTGAGCCCCACGTGGGACAATCTGATCACCTTGTATCCCCCCCAGCGCTTAGAACAGTGCTTGGCACATAGTAAGCTCTTAACAAATACTATCATCATCAACTCTCCTGACACTATCAGGCCCATTGTGACATGAATATAACACCTCTTCTGCTCACCACAGGGGAGAGTTTTCTCCCTTGGATGCATCTGGCTCAGGAGAATGGGTGAGGTGGAGGCATAAGGACGCTGGAAGAAGAGAGTTTCTTCTGTAGGCATGACGGAAGGAGAGATAAATTGAACTCTTTACACAGTGCTTTGGTCACCTGCTTTAGAGAGGAGGGACTACGATAGATAACAATCACATGCACAAGGTAGCAGCTTCTCAGTGGTGTTTTGCTGTAGGAGGTACTCCCCCAAGGGTTTAGTACAGTGCTCTGCACATAGTAGAATCCAAATAAAATGCTGTGCAGACAGTAGATGCTTAGTAGAGTGTTCTGCATATAGCAGGCACTTAATAAATGTCATTCATTCCTTGGAGAGACAATCGGAGTCGCTTTTTTCAAGTCTACACAATCAAAAGTGAAGTGGATATACATGATGTCAAAATCAAATTGATTTCCCCAGAAATAATTCGTTCTGTAAACAACATCTGCTGTAACCAGGTATCCTAATATTTCCTCACTAATTCATTAATTAGTCGGACCTAAAAGTATGATCTAGTGGAAAAAGCACATGACTCAAAATCAGGAGGTACTGAGTCCATTCATTCATTCAATCGCATTTATTGAGCGCTTACTGTGTACAGAGCACTGTACTAAGCACTTGGGAAGTACAAGTTGGCAACATATAGCGACGGTCCCTACCCAACAGCGGGATCACAGTCTAGAAGGGGAAGGCAGACAACAAAACAAAACATATTAACAAAATAAAATAAATAGAATAGTAAATATGTACAAGTAAAATAGAGTAATAAATATCTACAAACATATATACAGGTGCTGTGGGGAGGGGAAGGAGGTAAGGCTGGGGGCGTGGGGAGGGGGAGGAGGGAGTCTAGTTCCACTGTCCTGCTGTGTGACCTTTGACAAGTCACTGAGCTTCTGTGGGCCTCAGTTTCTTCATCTGTAAATAAGGATAAAATAGAGTGCAAATTTGGCGGGGCAGGGGCTGTGTCTGATCTGTCTATAATCCAGAGCTTAATGCATAATAATAAAGTCCTTATTGTGTGGCAAGCACTGGTAGATACAGGATTATTCTGTCAAAATAGCCCCTGTCCCACATGGGGCTCACAGTCTAAGTAAGCACTAAATAAATGCTCAAATATTCATTATCATTATGACCTGCATTGCTATCTTTATGAATATTTGTTTCCTGAAATCGTCTTTCCAGGCTTTAAATTTGGCATGGGGGTGTCTGACAGTGAAAGACCAGACAGTAATAAAACATATTTGCCTTTTAAATCAAGCAGTGTTTTTTTACACTATGCATGTCATCCTTGTGAATGCTAGCCTCATAAACCACTCAGTAGGAGAAAAAATTAAAATGTTTGTAAAGGGTGCAAGTGTTAATACAGTTGCATCCTTCATTTATTTCTATTTAATATATACATATTATATGTATAATAATAATATATAATAATAATAATATATGAACTTGTTTTGTGCAGGGAATGTGTCTGCTAGTTCCATTGTATTGCACTCAATCAAGTGCTTAGTGCTCTGCACGTAGTAAGTGCTCAATAAATAACACTGATAACATGTTATATATGGCAAATATACATATTTATTATTTATTTTAATACATTTAATCTGTACATATAGCAATTTTGCATATTAGAAGATTATCCTATTGACAGTGAAATGCGAATTACACTGAAAGCACCAATGTGGAACTGACATTCCTGTCTGCATTGTTTAAAAGTAAGGATTGGTCTTTGTTTTATTCGTTGAGTTTGTCTCCCATGCTACCTTTCTCTGTTTTCCACAGAGCCTCTTTACACCCTGAACTTCATGATGCTTTTTCTCTAGGAGAACAAATTCCTGACTCTGCTAATCAGAATGGTCTGTCTGATGCAGGAGAAGCAGCATGGCCTCGTGGATAGGGCACAGGTCTGGGAATCAGAAGGACCTGCCTTCTAATCCTGGCTCTGCCACTTGCCTGCTGTGTGACCATGGGCAAGTCACTTAACTTCTCTGTGCCCCATTGCCCTCATCTGTGAAATGAGGATTAAGTCTGTGAGCCCCATTTGAGACAGAGATTGTGTGCAACCTGATTAACTCATATCTCCTCCAATGCTGTGTCCAGTGCTGTGTCCAACCTTGATTAACTGTGCTACCCCAGTATAGTGCCTGGAAAATAGTAAACTCTTAACAAATACCAAAAAAAAGGAGTGTCTCAACAGTTCACTGCCCTGCTGTGCTGTACTGTTGGAGATTATGATGTCACATGGCTTCTAGTCCTCCTGGTTTGCCTGCGTCCCCTTTCAGGTGCCCATATAGCTGTACTTGGGTATCCTGCCCAGCTCCAATTCTCCTTCCACATACACAAACATCTAATGAAAACTGAGTCTGGAATTGCAGGTAGCATCCATGTGTCCTGCAAGAATCAATTTAATTAATTCAGCACAATGAGTATATCTGAAAGGATCTGGAAACAAAGGGGAGGGATTTCTATTAGCATGTTGCCTTGTCTCTTTGCAAGTCCTTCCTTTGATCTCTTTGGATGACAGAAGATGTGTCTTAGGAATTAGAATGCAATACAGATGTCAGAGATGATTGATGGAGGGGGTCTCAGTGCTGAGCTATATGAAATCCTGAACCTTTGCATGTCCCAGCTTTTCTATTTTTCAGCTGGACCTCCTGCTAGCTGTGGTCCAGAAAGGTTCCTTTCCACCTTACTTTCTGATTAGTAAGTGTTCCACAAAGCAGCTTCTTCTGCCCCACTGTGCAAGCTACCCACACTTTGTTTTAAAGTCTGGTTCCCCTGGCTTTGTTTGCTTTTTCATCCAGATTCTGTGGTCCCGTGAAGGGAAGTGGAGCGATTCCTTCTGCTCCAAATAAGGTGGAAATCCTGTGAGTTGAAAACAATCCCTCGTTTTGTCCATCTTTTCCTGCAAGATATTTCTGGTGTCTTTATGTTGGGGTCCACATGAAAAATGTGAGTTACTCCACATTGTTAGGGAAAGTACTGCTTGTTCTATTCACATTCAAAGTAAAAACATAAAATGATGATCAGGGAAATGCTACTTTTCCTTTTCAGAAAGAGCAAACCAATACTTGCGTCATTGCAGCCTGATCTATCATTAGATCAGCTCTGAAATTCTCTCATCATCATCATCATCATCAAGCGTATTTATTGAGCGCTTACTATGTGCAGAGCACTGTACTAAGCGGTTGGGAAGTACAAATTGGCAACATATAGAGACAGTCCCTACCCAACAGTGGGCTCACAGTCTAAAAGGGGAGATGGAGAACAAAACCAAACATACTAACAAAATAAAATAAATAGAATAGATATGTATAAGTAAAATAAATAAATAAATAAATAAATAAATAGAGTAATAAATATGTACAAACATATATACATATATACAAGTGTTGTGAGGAAGGGAAGGAGGTAAGATGGGGGGGATGGAGAGTAATGGAGAGAGTACTCATCAAAGTAAATGGCAGTTTTTTTTAAAGACGCAAGAAATCAACATCCCTTCATTAATTGGTTTTTAGCATGGGCTTCACTACAGATTTAAATGGTCCTTTTGACAGCTAGGTTCCATTTCATGCTGACTGAACCCTAACTAACGAGGTGAAATAGGCTCGGGGTGGGAGGCTTGGTTCAACCATTTCTCTGATTTAAAAAACGACTTGTGTCAGTAGTAGTTAAAAGAATTCTCAAATCCAATTGGAATGCATTTGGTGAAATTTGAAGGCTTAAATCCAGAATGCTTTCCCAACCTGGAGCTATATCAAAGCTATTTTAAATTCAATGAACAAACCAAACAGAAAAGTGAAGTGCTCAAAGTGAATGAGCTAGAATGATGCTCCTTATAGGTCTCCTTGGGAACATTCGACCCTGGGTTGTGCTTGGAAGGAAACCTGTCTTTACTCTGAGTCATTTTTTGGTAAAGGAAGATACTGACTTCAGTAAAGATTGTGTTAATCCAGCACTTTACTGACTGGAAAATTCAAGTACTCAGAATTTTTCACAGTGCCCAACCTGAGAATATTTTTTCCATTGTGAGAACCAAGTCTATCCAGTAGGCCTAGGTTCTAATTTTGGCTCTGTCAGTTGTTTGCTGTGTGATCTAGATTAATCACATTTACAGAATACTAAGTTTGCATATCTGTAAAAATGGAAATGCATTACCTTTTCTTACCCTTTAGATCGTCGTGTGTACAGGGACTGGGTCTGATCTGACTAGATTACATCTACCCCAGCACTCAGTACAGTTCTTGGCAATATAGAGAGCTCATAATAATAATAATAATAATGGCATTTATTAAATGCTTACTATGTGCCAAGCACTGTTCTAAGTGCTGGGGAGGTTTCAAGGTGACCTCCACAATTATACCACAATAATACCACAATTATTATTATTATTGTGTTCTCTTGGGATTCCCACAATAGCCATCCCTGTGAGTCATCACAAGGCACTTGGGCAGCAACGGAAAGCTAAATAGTTGCTGGGGCCGAGAGGGCAATTATTCAGCTCAGTAAATGATCCTTCCTCTCACAACATCCTTGAAGCATGTTGGGGGACCAGATTTCCATAACTTGCATTTATTTATGGTGTTTGTTAAGCACTTACTACTTTCTAGGCACTGTACTAAGCTCTGGAGTAGATACAAGCTGTTCAGGCTGGACAAAGTCCATGTCCCATATAGGGCTCACAGTCTTAATCCACATATTGCAGATGAGGTAACTGAGGCACAGAGAAGTGAAGTGACTCACCCAAGGTCACAGAGAAGACAAGTCTCGTTATGGGCAAGGAAAATGTCTGCTAATTCTGTTGTTCTCTCCTAAGCACTTAGTGCAGTGCTCTGCACATACTAAGCACTCAGTAAATACCATTAATTGACTGGTTGATTTACTGGCAGAGCTGGGATTAGAACCTAGGTCCTTCTGACTCCCAGTCTTATTCCCTATCCACTAGGCCATGCTGCTTCTCAACCATACACACTTCATTCTCTTGTTAGCACAGGGACTGTGCTTTTGAGAAGCCCACATTAAGGAAGAATTGCATTGTGATACTCACTGTGTCTCATATTTCCTACAACTCATACTGCTTGGGAGAATACAATAAAACAGCTGACACATTCCCTGACCACAATGGGCTATAGCATCAGAGCCCTATTTTGTCATCATCATCAATGATATATTTTGAATGCAGAATGTTGGACTAAGTGCTTGGGGAGCACAAAGAGTTGTTGGTTCCAAAGAGATCTTGTTAATGGAAGAGTGGTCCTCAATTCTGCCGATGCATTCGTCCTGGAAGAACATTGCACCTCACTGTAGCTATGACCAGCAATCAACCAGCAATCTCCTCTTCCAACTGATCTCCATAGTTTAAAGTCTTTCTTCAGGCTAACAACCTTCTGCGGAGGTTTGAGTCCTAATTATTCATTCATTAATTCATTCAATTGTATTTATTGAGCACTTAATGTGTGCAGAGCACTGTACTAGGTGCTTGGGAAGTACAAGTCGGCAACATATAGAGACGGTCCCTACCCAACAACGGGCTCATGGTCTAGAAGGGGGAGACGGACAACAAAACACAACATGGAGACAGGTGTCAAAGTATGAGGCCCTTACTAGTGCTCTGGAGAGTGTACGTGGATCCCCCTCCTCCTCCTCCTCCTCCTCCTACTACTAATAATACATTAAATCCTAACTATATTCTGAGCACTGTATTAAGCACTGAGGTAGATGCAAGATAATCAGGTCAGACGCAGTCCCTGTCACAAGTGGGGCTCACAGTCTAAGTAGAAGGGAGGACAGGGACCTGTCTACTTGCTTTGTTTTGTTGTCTGTCTCCCCCTTCTAGACTGTGAGCCCGTTGTTAGGTAGGGACTGTCTCTGTTGCCGATTTGTACTTCCCAAGTGCTTAATACAGTGCTCTGCACACAATAAACGCTCAGTAAATATGATTGAATGAATGCCAGATATTGATCCCCCATTTTGCAGATGAGGAACTGAGACAGAGAATAATTAATCGCCCAGGTTTACACAGCAGGCAAGTGGTGGAGCAAGGATTGGAACCCAGATTCTCTGTTTCCCAGGCCCATGCTCTTTCCACCAGGACACACAGATTCTCTCCACATCCATAGTAGCCTTGACTCTGAGTTAACTGAAATTTTTGCTTAACTGACACCACTGATCTTAGGGTTTTGTTCTATTGATGTAGCAAGTGCCACATACAGACTTATGTTCCATTTCTTCTTCCACTTCCAATGGCAGAAGTCCATGTGGGGCAATATGCATTGGCTGATGAGGGCAGAAGAATGGCAAATCACTGCTGAAATGGTTACTATTCATTCAACTGTATTTATTGAGCACTTACTGTGTGCAGAGCACTGTACTAAGCACTTGGGAAGTACAAGTTGGCAACATATAGAGACGGCCCCTACTCATGGCACGAGACCATCATATTCTGGGGGCAGACTGGGTTCTAGCTTAGCTCTGGATTTGGATATCCACCCCAGAGCCATTCTTGGCACCCCCAACCCAATCCAACCTAGAGTAAGGAGCTCGCCCAAGGAGATGACGTCAGTTTGGGCATTTGCATCAGCTTTCAGTGAAACTGGGGTGATATTCAGGGATCTTAGTAGTAATTGTGTTGATTGGCTACCTAATGTACTTAGCACTTGGGAAAATATAGTAAAAACAGCAGACATGTTCATGTTCCCTGCCTGCAAAAGCTTGCAATCTAGCTCCACCTAAACTCTTCAACGCACCTTGATATAGACCAATAACTTTGAATTAGCTTTGGAAATGACTTGCCCTTCCACAGACCCTCTGGACTAGCAATTACCTAGCCCCAAGCAAGATCTCCACAGGCTAACATTAGTCTGGACTTAATCCAGTCTATGAACATTGAATTAGATCAATGGGATCAGACAGTAGCATCTACCAAGGTCTCAATGTGTGTGCACAGAATGAAGAACTAGAGAAAATGTCAAAGAAATTAGAAAACACAGCCAAACAATAGTACTTATTCAGCAACAGTAAGTAATATTAATAACAGTGATGGTATTTGTTAAGCATTTACTCTATGGCAAGTTGATTCAAGTAGATACCAGAGAATCAGGTAGGACACAGACCCTGCCCAACATGGGGCTTACAATCTAAGTAGGAGAAAAAACAGGTATTGTATCCCCATTTTACAGATGAGGAAATAGAGGCACAGAGAAGTTAAGTGAATTGTCTGAAGTTACGCAGTTGGCAAGTGATGGAGTGGGATTAGAACCCAAGTCCCTTGAATCCCAGATCCAAGCTCTTTCTATTAGACCACATTGCTTCTCAGTTAGTATCAATTAGTATGCCAGTTAGTACAGAGCACAGAGCTTGGGAGAGTTCAATAGAAAACACAAAGTGTGATAGTCCCTGCTATTAAAGAGTTTATGACTGATACAGGCAGAGTAGTACTGAGCTTCTCTGGAATCAATGTAAGGGGAATAGATTCGATCAGGTGAGAGATCTCTACAAAGAAATTGCACAGTAGAACAAAAAAAACGCGGGTGCGTTTTAAGGATTGTCCAATAGGGCCCTTACAGGAAGATATTTCCCAAACCTAATGAATAGAAACTTACATGCCTTTTTACTAAATCTGTCTCCAAACACTAGCATGTGTTTGTAATTTTAATGAGATAAGACTAGAAGGTTTTCCAAAACTGAGTGAGAAATGGGATGTCAGGATTACATGGATTTGCTTGTGCAAACACAACTCCATTTTTCTTTGATAGATGTTATCTTCTACAAGGTGATCAGAAAGAATCATGGAACACATTCCCCTCCACAAAACAAAAGCTGATGGTAGAAACCAACCTGCAAAAAAGGTGGCTTTGGGCAACTATGATTTGGGTTGGAATTTTGTTATTGTTCCTGATTTATCCAGAAGGGAATCTTCTTGGTGTGGATGATATTGCTACCTTTATTTTCTTTTCTCTTCCTGGATCTGTTCCCTCAGCTCATGCAATCAGGCTGAACTCCTGCTTTCTCTTTCTCCCTCCACCTCCTCTTTTTTGTTGTTTCCAGATTTTTGATCCTGGGATTATTTACATCTGATGAAGCTTTTCATCTTCAAAATAATTTCTCTGCTCTGAGTGATTACATACTGGCAGTGTTCTTTTTTTAAATCCATATCTCTCAATGAATATGTATATGTTTTTCAGTAAAAGATACCAAATTCCAGGAGAACAGCTCCCAGGAGGAGCATTAGAAATAATCCCTGGGTGCACATGCCCTAAGGAAAGAGGAATACGTTTAAACAGAAAGTCAGAAAGAGATCAGGTATAGGATCTTAGAACTACCTTTATTCATGAATTTAATAAGTATTATCAGAGGCATCATAAGTTAATTAAGCAGCAGAACTATGAACATTACAGTAAGCCGCCTGTGGAGACCTAATCTATAAATTTATTCTTTTGATTCTTCTAAACTGATATGTACATACATATGAATCGATAAATTAATTATGTATATTAATGTCTTTCACCCCTTCTAGATCATAAGCTCACTGTGGGCAAGAAACATGTTTACCAACTCTATCGTTTGAACTCTGTGTCCAGCCCAATTTTCTTGTTTCCATCTCAGCTCTTAGAACAGTGCCTGGAACATAGTTAGTGCACAACAAATACCACAATTTTCATTATTACTATCTCTTCCTAGAGCTTACTGCAATGCTCTACACACAGTTAGCTCCCAATAAATACCATCGATGATGATGAGGATGGTTTGCTGACAAATGCTTCATTATAGCCTTTAGTATGTCACCACTATTTGAGTTGAAACTGTAATCAATATTGATTGGAGAAGGAAAATGAAGTTCTGAGAGGCTAAATAAGTTTCCCAGTGGTCAGTGGAAATGTGGACCAGACCTCAGAGTCCTTAGGTGTCTATCCACTGGTTCCAGAAAGGTCATGGGACAGGAAGAGATACAGGAAGGGAGAGACACTGCTAATTCTGTTGTACTCTCAAGCGCTTGGTGCAGTGCTGTGCACATTGTAAGCACTCAGTAAATACAACTGGGAGATGTGATCTGTGCCCTCAGGGAGCTTACAATCTATAAGAGGAGACAGAAATTAAAATTCAATTAGGGGAAATGGTAAAGTATCAGTAGATGTACATAAGTGCAGTTGGGCTGCAGTGAGAGAGTGAGAGAAGAAGGGGGGAAATCTAAAGAAGGAAAGAGGTAAGCAGAAAGACTGGGAAACAGAAGAAAGAGTCAATGAAGAGGAGGAAAATGAGGGCAAGATAGGCCATCTCTATTCCCCACTGCACACCACAAATCCCCACCACTTTGCTTTCTATGTCTCAGTCAGCATCCTCTCCCTGATGCTACCACTCTTCATTACCTGGAAGTCTCTGTCATCCCAGTCATAGCTACCCATTGTTACCCGGCCTCACCAGTTCTACCAGAAGCAGAGTGTTGGCGGGGGAGGGATGGGAGCCTAGAATAAGAAGTTGATAGGGAAGGGTCTAACTAGCTACTAGCCACGTGGCCTCTTCCAGACCAACTCTTCGGACCATGAATAGTCGCATCTGAAGGAGTTGGGAATATTCCTCTTAGTCCGGGTTCAGTGATGGTGGTGAAGGGGGAGTCAGTGTTAGAACTACCAGCTCCAGATAAGTTGAACTATATCTTCCTAGCCTTGTTTGGAATAAGGAAGAGGTGAAACCTATTTCATACATTAGCATGCCTAGATGTAGTAGGGAATAAGCTGGCATGCATGGAAATTTCAGGAAAGCATCTGTGTCCAATGAAGACCTGATTATCTGTTTCTGGGTGCCTCCTTATTGCCTGTCAATGGGCCATTGGTAAAAGACTGGTAAAATGGAAGAGAGAAGTCCAAAATATATCACCAATTGATCACCCCTTCTTCTCTAACTTAATTTTAAGAGGAGTATTCACACTATCCCTTCACCTTAACCTTTTGCTTTATACCTACCATCCTTTCAAATTGCATTCTCTTGTCCACATCCATCCTCATTACCTTTCATTGTTGTTGCTTACCTCATATCCCAATAATAGAAATGGAAAACAGAATCATTTTCCAATCACTGAAGTTAAGGCTCGGCGAAGGGAGGGGAGATTCTGGGTGTCTAAGCGTCACACTTTTTCTGAATAAAGGCTTTTTCTTTAATCTGAAAATGACCTGATAGCTTTCTGATTCAGCTCACAGTTTGCCTTTGAAGTTTTCTCTCCACCTTTAATTACCTTTGATGGCATGGTAAAACTCTTTCCACAGAAGAGTTTATATACTTAGGCCGTTTTATCATAAATGAGAAATCTTCTGCTTGAAACAGCATTTTCAACTGTAAGGACACATCACATTGACATACCTTCAATAATAACGTTTTGCAGCTTTTAACTAAGCTCGTAAGCGTTCTTTTTATTTTCTCCAAAAGACAGATGCCCCATCCTGCTCATGGACTGTTTTTTGCTGATAGACTGATGTCTTTATTTAGAGAGTTATAAAGAATTGCTTCGAGTCATCAGCAGTTTCAAAAACTAGCCATTGAAGGACGGATAAAGCCTATTCAGAAGATGGATGACAGCTTTTCATTTGAGGATCATACAGAAGGGTACTTCCTTCTATAAAAATAGATCCTGCCATGTCGCTTGTGACTAGCATTTTACAAGGAATCGTCGCTCTGAAAAAATTCCGTTGAAATCGAAAGCGAAAAGACAGAGAGATCTTTTCTTTTCACATAAAAAGAACCATCAATAACAAACATGTGTCAAATCAACTTACACCATTTAACATGCAGAGAGAGATTTCTGAAACACGTGTTTACCATCATAATTTTGGTTCCAGAATGCTGAAGCTCAAAAAAATCAGCTAAACCATTTCATTTTGTTTTGCTATTAAAGTCATGATTCTGTCTCATTTCACTGATTTGAATCGAGTGATTTATGAGTACAAAGTAAAAAGAAACAAACTGTGTACCATAATGAGGCATGTTTAAATTTTCCTTATTTTAACTTCTGCTAATTGACAAGGAGATGAAGATGTTTAGCTATTTAGAAGAAGTGGAAAGTAAAGAGAAGGCACCGAATCAGGATCTGTGCAAATGTTTGGCTCCTCTGAAGTCTTTAATATCATCTCTTCTTTATTAGATTATAAGAGTGTAAGCTCACTGTGGCAGGAAATGCGTCTCACACGCCTTTGTAAATGCATTCCACCAGTGAGGCCTCAATAAACAGCCCGACTACTACTACTATATTAAATCATTCTTTAAGGTCTTAGCCAACCTACAACCGTGACTACTTTTTCAGGTGTTGCGGAATTAGAATGTACACAGGATTTCGGGTCATCTGTTCTGTACGCAAGTCAGAGGCCTTACTTTCAAGTCACTTACTTTCTCTGTGCTTCAACCTCATCTTTAAAATGCGAATTAAAAATCTGTTCCCTCTCCTAATCAGACTGTGTGAGCCCTGGATGGGGCAGGAACAGTGTCTGATCTGATTATCTTGTATCTACCGCAGTGTTCAGTATGGTGGTTGATACATAGTAAACCTTTAACTATTACTGCAATTATTATGGGCTTACTGTAGTGCTTGATTGGCTGATGGATGCTGAATAGGACTGGTAATATAATAAGCAATTTCGTCAATATGCAACCCAAACTGTGACACTACTAGTGTTTGGGATGGAATAAGATACTCTATATCATGATATTGAATCCAATTTTCCTGCCTGAAATGGAGAGGGAAAAGAATTAGGTTACTGAACTGATTGCTCTGGGGCATCCAGCAGATGCAGTCTCTCCTCTGAGGAGCTTACAATTCCTTAAGCTGGTGGAAGTCGCAACCAGGTAAATGCTACTGTCATCTCCCTCTGGCAGAAGTAAAGAACTGCTATACTCCCTAAAGAGAAGCTGAGAAGAAAGAATCATTGGGATGGCTGAACTTCCTTTTCTTTTGGACCCTTCTTTCTGCTTCTTGGGTCTCATTAGAGTCCGGGTTGGGGGGTGAGGAGGAGAGGTATAGAGAGGAGTCCCTAACATTGTTCTAAATGAAGGGAGCAAATCCAAGTTCAAGGGCAATGTGCCCTCGATAAAGAGCATGGCATGGCACTCCAAATATGGGGGCCCACCAAATTGGAGCCCATTTCTGATTCTTTCGAAAGCTTCCTTTTAATCCTTGGGCTCTTAGAAAGCTAAACCTAGGTTTCCTGACAATTTTCTTAAAATGTGTAATTCATCAAGCCACAATACACATTTTGCATGCTGCTTCCCTTTCTCCCAGTCCAATGCCTTTATCTCTATTTAAAAATCTGCATATTCTGATGCCATTGTGGTGTCTAGGATTTCGGATGATTATTCCTGACACTTTGCTTATCACAGTGCAATCTTCAGATAAATAAAATAACAACTCACTTCCCTTCACAACAAAGGATAAACCCAGAGATAACAATGAAAGGGGGATTTAGAAACTCAACTAAATTCATATGGTAATGAACAGCTGTGATGATACACTGAGTCACTTGCTAAAAAGAATACAATCCCCAGGTTTCTGCATAGTTTTTGGAAACTTGCATCAGGTCTTAAACTGAATGCTGAAAGCAGAAATAAAGGGCTTGTTCTAACAACGTTTTTCAGTCAGGATCAGGGTAGTTTAAATATGCCTCATATGAGAGTCAATGCCGATGCATTTTTGTTATCAAACCAACAGAGTGTAGACAACTAAATACAAATCAACATATTCTGCTGTTGTGAATATTATGAGCTATTCAGCTGCTAAAATATCAAAAGGGGATTAAGGTCATAGAGAATGAACTATTCTTGACACAGCTACATTTTCTGCTGCAAGTGACCAGTTGGAATCTATGCTGGAGATCTGCAGAATATCTTTTCCCAAGTAGTATCAATGAAGAAATAAAAGTAGGCTATAGAATAACACTGTTTCTTCAGAAGGCCTAGATATATTATAGTAAGTCCATATTACTCTGACTCAGCCGAAGAACTGTTTAGGTTGGGACACTTTATTTATTCCATCATCATCATTTCTACTTCCCTCCAGAATATAAATTCACTGTGGGCAGGGAACGTGCCAATCAACTCTGTGGTATTGTACTTCTCCCAAGCACTTAGTACAGTGCCCTGCACACAGTAAGCACTCAATAAATGTGATTGATTGATGCCATTGGTATTTGCTAAACACCTACTATGTGCCAAGCATCATGCTAAGCAGTGGGGAAGATACAAGGCAATACTATGTGAAGCAGGCTAATCTAGTGGATAGAGCACATGCAGGGGAGTCAGAAGGACCTGGGTTCTAATCTGAGTTCTGCCACTTGTCTGCTGTTTGACTTGGATCTTAGTTACCACATCTGCAAAAAATGAGGATTAAGACTATGAACGCCATGTGGGACGTGGATGGCGTCCAACCCGATTACCTTGCATCTACACCAGTGCTTAGAACAGTGCCTAGCACATAGTAAGCACTTAACAAATGCCATAAAAAAATTAGACACAGTAAATGGGATTCACAGTCTAAGGGCAAGGGAAAACAGATTTTTATTCCCCATTTTACAGATGAAGTCACTGAGACTCCAAGAAGGCTGATGATTTGCCAAAGGTCACCTGCCAGGGAATTGACAAAGCCTGAATCAGAATTCAGGTCTCCTGGATTCCAGTCCTAAGCTCTTTCTGCTAAGTAGGCAGCCATGGTAATAGCATTTTTTAAGTGCCTAATGTATGCAATGGTCCCTTGCTCTCAAGAGCCTCACGGTCTTAGAATTAAGGGTGGGGAAAAGATTGGAGACAAATATGCAAACACATAGGAATAAAACCACGAGAACATAAAAAGACATAGATAAATAGAATAAAAGTGATGGGGTAAGTGACTAGAAGAGCAGAGTGTCAGCTTCTTGCACCTCAGAGTCCAACAGCATTATAAATACAGAACTCCAGTACTATGTAGGAGGGCTTCAGCCTAAAATCCTTAGGATCTGTTGTAGGGAGATTCAGATTAGCCATATCTGCCTGGGCTAAAAAAGGGTTTCTTTGGTACAGACCTTCATCTTGCATGCATAAAATATGTCCTAAACTATGGTTAATGGATAGTTTGATGTTCTAAGTCATGACTAGCCACTCCTTTAAACCCATTTGAGAAACTCCAACACCAGCATGGGTCTACCCGATTGGCCAGTTTCATTCTAAAGTTCTCTACCTATAGAGAATCTGGGACAATAACCAGGATGCAATCATCATCTGAGCATTCACAGCCTAACACTTTTCAGCCTTTATATAGGTTGAACTGTGATACATATTAGAGTAAAATTATCCATTGTTGACAGCTACTGCATAAGACGTGATGAAGAAACAGAGAAGCAGAGATACTTTTCCAGCCTAACTCGGCCTATTAGGAGTAAAGAGAGAAGTCTTGACATGGGTACGGGATCCAGTGAATGTCAATCCTAAACATGGCAAGATGGAACAAAAAGAAATCAGTCCTCCAGCAAAATTGGGAGTACCCCTATTAAAATTCTGCCCAGGAGTTTACAACCATTCCAAACCACCTGTTTGTACATTCCATTACTCTAGTTGCATCCATGAATGTGAGGTTTAACAAGCAAAAACAGATGCAATCCTAAATTGGGTCAGCACATTTTCTAAAGCCTGCTGAAAATGTTCCTCATGTGTCTGTTATGATTGTAACTTACAACAATGGACAACACAATTTTTTTCCTTCAAGTCTCAATTAATTTAAATTTTTCAACCCATATTATACCTTGCAAGGACCTAAGAAGGTGAAATCTCAGCAAATGGATTCATCTTTCCAAGCAACAAATGAAAGGGATTGGTTTCACAGTGAAATTTTCCTGATATGAATTTGTGGATATTTTGAAAATAATGAAGATATGGTATGATACCAAAATTTTTTGAAAATAACTGCTTCTTCCCCCATGAACCAAGGGCCTTTTAACTATTTGATTAGTTACCCTAAGTAGAGGTAAATATATCTATCCTTAATACAACCTAGAGATAAATGGATGGACCAGGAGGCTATCCAAACACTTGTTATGATAAATTGAAAAATCATTCTGGGGACAACCTGAAGCAATGCCTTTCAGCAACAATGAAACAACAATAGCAAACAAACCATTCTAGCAGATGACAATCAAAAAAGAAAAGACAAGTCTCTGAAGAAAATAAGGCAGACATACAGAGGTAGACATATCTATTCCAGTGACTAAACCAATATTAAGTATATGGTAAGGACTTAATGTATTGGGTAATTATTTCACTTAGGTCAGTCTCAGTGAAATAATTACCCCTATTTATTAAGTCCAAATTATAAATGCCAAGCACTGGACTAGCCAGCGGAGTAAATACAAAATAATCAATCAATCAATCAATCACATTAATTGGGCACTGTGTGCAGAGCACAGTACTAAGTGCTTGGGAGAACACAATACAGCAGAGTTAGTAGACAGGTTCCCTGTCCACAGTGAGCTTACAATCCAGAGGGGAGAGACAGTCGTTAATGCACATAAATGGAATTATGAACATGAACACAAATGGGGCTAAGGGAGGGGTGAAAAAAGGGAGCAAATTCAAGTGCAAGGGTAGTGCAGAAGGAAGGGGGAGAAAAGGAAGCAAGGGTTTAGTCAGGGAAGTTACAGTCTAAGTTTCATCTCCACACTTACTTCCTGTTTGCCCCAGGGAGATTTATAAGCAGCCAGATAAAATGCTGCAAAGGAGGACTTTTCAAAGGACCTGAATAATCCATAAACTGGCTGATGGAGAGTTGGATGCTGTAGGTGGGAACTTCAGCCCCATTTTGTCAAAGAGCCTAATTCTGAAAATACCTGCCAATTCTCTCTAAATGACTAACCCAAGTTTCCATACATGAGGTCACTTTGAAGTCATCGTGACAACATAGCAGCAGATATTCAGGGGGTGAGATTTAAAACATTTATTCAGCAGGATAGCTTTTCAACATGATAAAGACCGCCCGCTTCCCTCAAAAGGACAGGGTATATTTTTAAAAGTATGCCCATGTTTGAAATCGGGCTTTGTTATGGGTCTTTTAACTTTACTATACTTCTTTTAACACAATCTATTTCTCTTTTACATATGCCTCCTATCAAAGCCACCTGTCTTTGTCTGCAAACTTCAGGGGGCCAGAGACTATGTCTGATTAAATTCTATAAAGCTTTCCTCAAAACGTTTGGTTTGGTATTCATGTATCCCTGGAATCCATTGCTCGACAGTGATGATGATTGTAAATAAGACACAAGAATGATTTTACTGAGTTCGATATAGTTATTCGGTCAACTAGGGAAGCCACTGGAAAGTTGTATCTGGAATTTTGAATGCACTTCACTGTTAGGCTTCCCTTAGCAGATAGACGTGTTCCTGCTATTTGATACACAATGACTACTCTATGCATTTATATAAGAAACTGACATAGTGAATGGAATGTGTCTGTTCTTATATTGTACTCTCCCCAGTGCTTAGTACAGTGCTGTGCACACAGTAAGTGCTCAATAAATATGATTGAATAGTGAAATCTACCAAGATATTCTCTCTGCAGTGTCTCCCTATATAACTTTTTTTTTGTCTTTAAAAGGCCCAGCCAAGACCCATATGGAATGTATCCCATTTATAATATTAGTTTTCCTATGTTCTTTGATAAAAAATTATGAGGAAATTCTATCTGAAGAGATGAGAAATTCTTTGGCTCAATTGAGAACAATTAGGAGGAGTTTAATTTGTGCTTCAATAACGACACAATTTGTGGCCTCTATCCACCTATTTTCCTTTGTTCTGATCCATCTGCTTCCCCTCAGCTTTAACGCTGAAAGCCTTTTAATTTTTTTTAATTTAAAATATTTTTATAATGTGAACCCTTGACCACCTAATAAATCTAGCCTCTTATCTGCTAATTCCCTCAAATCCTGAGTAGTTAAAATTGTTCGAACTTAACTTTGGTCAAGGGGATTATACTGTTACTTGCGATTTTATTCCCCAAGTTGATAGTATATTCATTGTAGAATCTTGAATAAAGCCATAATCCTAAATAAGTTGCTGAATAATAATTTAAACTTCTGAGGCCTTGATTAAGAATGTTAGTTAGAGGATTAGAAATGGGAATTAAAGTTACCACGTGCTGGGGAGCAAGAGGCAAGGTCTTCAGATATTTTATTTTTGGAAAAAAGTACTATTGTTTGAAAAGAATTACTAAACTTTTCTAAGCTTTTCTCTAGGGAATAACCTCACTAAAGGCACTTCCCAGAGGGAGTATACTACCTATAACTTGGGGGTTGTGTTCTGGCAGAACCTTGCATTAAGAAAAATACAAACTGTAGTACTCACTGTGACTATGACCACATTCACTAACACAACTTCTTCCAATAATACATGACATTAGCAACAGGCTCCCATTTTCAGACAAGTGCTGACTCATTCTCCAACAGCAATCAAACCAAAACATGTAACAGTGTCTCATTAGGACAACAATCAATCAATGGTATTTACTGAGCACTTACTATGTGCAGGGAACTGTACTAAGCAATAAGAGAGTACAATATGACAGAATTAGCAGTGAGTATACTCAAATGCTATCATAGAAAAAAATAATGGCAATTATGGTATGTATTTAAGCACCTTTTTAAAAAATGGTATATGTCACTTTTCATTCATTCATTCAATCGTATTTACTGGGCACTTACTGTGTGCAGATCACTGAACTAAACGCTCAGAAGAGTACAATACAAGCTTACTACGTATCAAGAAAGTGCTGGGGTAGATACAAGTAAATCAGCCAGATACAGATCCTTTCCTACATGGTGCTCACAGTCAAGTAGGAGGGAGAACAGGTTTTGAATCTCCATTTTACAGTTGAGGAAACTGAGGCCCAGAGAAGTTAAATGACTTACCCAAGGTCACACAGCAGCCAAGTGGCAGAGATGGGTTTAGAACCCAGATTCTCTGGGTACCAGGCGTGTGCTATATCTACTAAGCCACACTGCTTATCCATGCTAAATAGTTGCCAACCCCTGTGTCAAGAGCTGAGGTATGGATAAATTAATCAGATTGGACTTCGTGCCTGCTGCTCACACTAGGAGCGCCTCTATGAACACCCCTCTCCCTGATGAAAATGAAACAAGTTACTCCAGTTTTGATGGGGAGCTGACATCTGGTTTAGCGTGGTGCAAAAGTTTGAGGAATTCGTTCATTCATTCATTCATTCAATCATATTTACTGAACACTCATTGTCGCCAGAGCCCTGTACTAAGCACTTGGAAGAGTTCAATCCAACAATAAAAAGACACATTCCCTGCCCACAATGAGCTTACAGTCTAGACTGGGGAAAACAGACATCAATACAAATAAATAAATTACAGATAAACGCATAAGTGCTGTTGGGCTGGGAGGGGGGAAGCACAAAGGGAACAAGTCAGGGCGACACAAAAGAGAGTTAATAATAATAAAAACAATCATAGTACTTGTTAAGCACTTACTCTGTGCCAGACACTGTACTAAGTGCTGGGGTAGATACGCAATAATCAGTTTGGACACAGTCCATGTCCCATGTGGGGCTCACAGTCTTAATCCCTATTTTACAGATGAGGTAACTGAGGCCAAGAGAAGTAAAATGACTTGCCCAAGGTCACACAGCAAACAAGTGGCAGAGCTGGGTTTAGAACCCATAAACATGAGTCCCAAGCCCGGGCTCTATCTACTAGGCCATGTTGCTTCTCACTCTGATTCAGCCACTTCCTCTCATCTACTGCTTTGGGACTCAAGGACTCCATCAATTGGTAGTATTTACTGAGCACCTTCTCTCCGCCGAGCACTGTTCTTAGAACTTGAGAGAGTGTAATACAATTAGTGGGCACGATCCCCATCCTCAAAGACCTTGCATTCCTAGCTTGCTCTGAGACTCCTAGTGTGTGTCATGGACTGTGAGGCACCCCTTCCAGGAATAGAGGATATCGGAATTCTCCCGGAAGAAATTGAAGCTTCAGCAAACCCCAACTCAAATGAAGTCCTGAACATATGTGCTATTCGACATGTTTCCTAGGTCATCTGAGGACCATTTTAATCTGCAAAATTCCCCAACTGCAAAAGGCAGCTGCATAAGAGGACAGAGACCTGATACGGATTGACATTTACCATGACACATTATCCTGCAAAGGATTAAGTTTGCCAATAAATGAGAAATTAATTGTGATTAAATTCAAATGACCACACAACACCTTCATATCAATTGGTATTCTAAATCCTTTGCGGCAAAATGAATGATGGCATTTCCAGATCATTGCCTCCATGTCAATTTGGTGACAGAGGATACCCTGAAAATCCCAGACACATCATTAATCTATTTCACACACTGAGAAAGGGGGAGAGGAAGGGAAGGGAACAGGAGGATGTGGTGGAGTTGAAAACGGGGTGATAGGAGGAAGAGGGGCTTAATTACTAAAAGAGAGAGGCAGAAGGCATCATATCAATATTGCTAAATTTCACAGTGTACTATGGACAATAATAAAATGTAAATGGTAGTCAATCATTAGTATTTACTGAGTATTTACTCTGTGCATAGCACTGTTCTAAGGTCTTGGGAGAGTACAGCAGAATTTGTAGACATGTTTCCAGCCCACATTGAGTAAAAAAAATACACTGGAAATATACTGTGTGGAGGTGATAAGAGCCACTGTAATAGTAGTACTAGTCTTATTTATTGAATACCATTATGGGCAATGCACTATACTAAGCCCTTTTGGGGAGTAGAATTCAAGGCACACAAAGAGCTTACACTCTAAAAAGGTGGACGGAGTTGAAAGTATTTACAAACACTCAGTGGTGGGGTTTTTTGAGCACTTATTGTAGGAAGAGCACTGTACTAAACTCTTTGACAGTACAGTACTCCTTATGACTGCAAGGAGTTCACAATCTAGTGTGTGAGACAGATACTATAACATAGGTCAGGGGATGAAACAATTTAAAGATATATGCATTAGTTCAGTAGGGTTTTGTGGGGGGTGAGTATATAAAGTGTTTAGGGGACTAGGACTCAAGTGCATAAGTGATGCAGTCTTCTTCAAGTGCTGTCAAGGCATTTTCCAATTCATAGTAACTTTGTGGATTTATCCATACAGTTTTCTTGGTAAAAATACAAAAGTGGTTTACCATTGTCATCTTATGTGTAGTGAAAACTTAAGTTTCTGCCCTTGTCTTTGATCAACATTTTTATCACTCGCTCATCTGCTTTAACTCTTTCCCATACCTCTGCTGCCCAGCACAGGTAAATCAACTTTGTCTTATGCTTCATTTTAGATCTTTCCATCATAGGTAACCCTAGTGAGAGAGTATCTTTTGATGGCATAGTTCTAAGCTTTACTGGCGCATGCAAACTCTCCTGCCACGGTAAGGTGTTGATTCATAAGAGAGAAGTGATGCAATAGGGAGGGAAAATGAGATGGGGAGATGAGAGGTTAGTCAGAAACATCTTCCTGGAGGGGAGAGTGGTGGTCTGTCAGACACAAAGGGGAAGGGAATTCCAGTCAAGAGAAATCAAACTGGACAGTGGGTACTAGAGAAGCCATGTGGTCTAGTGGAAAGAACACAGGTGTGGGAATCAAAAGACCTGGGTTCTAATTCTGATCAGCCACTGTCTGCTGTGTGATCCTGGGCAAGACACTTCCCTTATGATGGGGGATTAAGTGCTTATTACCCTTTCCCCTTAGATCATGAGCCCTTTATGAGGCAGGGACTGGCCAGATTTGATTGTATTGTATCTACTCCAGTGATTATCACATATTAGCACTTACCAAATGCCAATATTATTATCATTATTATTATTGTCAATAATTTTTACCCTGCATAAAACAATAGAATGGAATGGGTAAGACTAGAGGAAAGGTAATAACAGTGGTAAATATGTAGTGAAAATAGAGGGAAGGAGGCATACATTCTGTAAGCCAAATAGAGTTTCTGGGAGCCTAGTGACTTTGGAAACATCTGCCATTCAATCAATTGATCAATCAATCAAAGGTATAAGGTATTTGCTGAGCATTTACTGTGCACAGAGTGTTGTACTAAGCATTCAGGAGAGTACAATAAAACAGAGTTGGTAGACACAGGGCATCAAGAGCTGTTGGTTTTCATTTGACTCGGTCTCTGGCTTTCTGGTAAACTACAAGCATGTCATTTAGCCTCTGTCTTCCACAGTTTCATCATCTGCAAAAAGGCATGATTATCTACCTGAGGGGGTGGTGTGCTACAGCAAGCGGATGATTGTGAAGGCCTCTAGGAGCACGAAAGTGTCATGTCAGCACTAAACAATAAGAATGACAGATTATGCTGCCAACTCCAAATTTATACATGCCGGATTCCTTTATACTCATTCCTGAGGTCGGGAGGACTTGGGATTCACACTGACTTTCCACATTATCCAGCAGACAAATATCTCCAGTTGCCTGTCTGCAGACACGGGTTTGTTAAAAGACATCACACTGAATAGTTAAAGGCAGGGGATGGGTTGGTTAAATTAGATATCCAACAGAACCTCATTGAGCAGTCCACACCTCAAAGCTGATGCTCTATTTTCTCTGCCTGACAAGAAGTATGAGCTCCCCTACGTAATGAGCTCGATTCTTCTCTGCACCCTAAAGGGAGGTAGTGTAGCTTAGAGAGTCAGAGAGATGGCATAAATTAGTGGATGTAGCACAGGATTGAGAGTCTGAAAACCTGGGTTTTAATTCCTGTTGGCCACTTGTCTGCTCTGTGACTGTGGGTGAGTCACTTAACTTCTCTGTGCCTCAGTTTCTTCCTCTGGAAAAGGGAGCTAAAACACTTGCACCCCTCCCTCTTAGAATGAGTTCCATCTGAGACAGTCTGATCTAAATATCCTCTATTTTCCTCAGTGCTTAGCACAGCGTTTGGCATTGAGTAAGGCTTTAACAGCCATCATTATTGTTATTATTAGTATTAGACCCAGGTTCTAATCCTGGCTCTACTATTGGCTTGCTGTGTGACTCTGTGCAAATAACTTAACCTCTCTGAGCCTAAATTTTATTTTCCTAAAAATAGAGCTAAGATAATTTTTCTGTCTCTCTCAGATTGTGAGAGAGGGGGACAAGGACTGTGTCTGGTTGTATTACTTTACTTTTATTTGTACCCTTTATTCATGCCCAAGCACTTAGTACAGTGCTCTGCACACAGTAAGCACTCAATAAATACGATTGAATGAATGAATGAATGCCCCACTGCACAAACACACAGACTCCCAGCCCAATTGAACATGTATGTAGTTTATTTATTTATATTGTCTGTCTCCCCCTCTAGACTTTAATCTCATTGCCAGCAGGGAACATCTCTACCAACTCTGTTATACTGCACTCTCCCAAGGATTTAGTACAATGCTCTGCACATAGTAAGTACTCAGTAAATATGATTGATTGATCAACTAATCTAACCCAGTATTAGTGAGGGACTTGGCACAGTGTAAGTGTCTAATAAATATGATCGTTACCGCACTCATAATTAGGGCTGTTGTACCTGCCTAAGTCCCCAGGGGTGTTGTCCCTAACTACCACATCCCCCATCATCTCCTCACTGGGCTAAAATGAACTTGTCAATTTCTTAAATATCTTAGATGGGTCTAGTCCTGAGAATAGAGTCAAGTGTTTAGGGATGGATTTTGACCTCAAAATGACCTCTGTGGTTCCAGGGGTGTCATTCTTCAATCCCTAGGGCAATCCAGGAGGGTAGAGTCTCAGCCCTTCTTTGGAACTCCTGAAACAGGAAGGGTGTTCAATCCTCAGATTGTCCCCCTGAAATGTTGAGGATCCCAAGAGTCTGCACTGCCACCTCTCAGCAGCATTCCCAGGAGGTAAGGACAAGAAGGGGACCCTTTCAAGCTGTTGGTGGTAGAATTACCATCAGGACTTCTAAAACCAACAGGGGCCAAAATCCAGTTATTAAGAGACAGTGTGGGGAAAAAGAAAGGTGGAAAAAAATCTGGGCAGAGTTCCTGGGCAGAGATTTGGCACCTAAGCAAAATCAGGATGATAAATCTGAAAACAAACTTTCACCCAACACACACGGAAAGTAACAATGAACAGTTGAAATGAATTCTCAAGTTCCTTCCTGGAGCAGGAAGCAAAACATGGATAGAGACCAGGCCTGGGAATCACAAGGTTGTGTGTTCTAATCCGGCTCCACCACTTGTCTGCTGTGTGTGACCTTGGGCAAGTTACTTCATGACTCTAGGACTCAGTTACGTCATCTGTAAAATGGAGATTGAGACTCTGAGCCCCAAGTGCGACAGGGACTGTGTCCAACCTGATCCACCCCAGTGCTTTGTACAATGCCTGGCACATAGTTATGGGTTTAACAAATACCATAATTATTAAAACAAAGTTCAAGTCAACCTGGTTTTTGATTATATATTACAACATGATTCTACTAACTCTGTAGCAAGCATTTAGTACAGTGCCCTGCCCACAGTAAGCATTCAATAAATCTGAATAATTAATGGTTCTAATTAGAATTGATGGTTCTAATCCCAGCTCTGCCACTTGTCTGCTGTGTGACCTTGGGCAAATCACTTCACTTCTCTGTGCCTCACTTACTTCATCTGTAAAATGGGGAGCAGGACTATGAGCCCCACTAGATGACAGGGACTGGGTCCAACCCAATTTGCTTTTATCCACCCCAGTGCTTAGTACCGTGCCTGGCACACAGTAAGCACTTAACAAATACCATAGCCATTATTATTATTATTATTGTTATGAGCCAGTGATTAAAATGTCAGCTGTCTTCATACTGTTCAAACAGGTTCAGTGGAAAGCACCTCATAAGGATGAATAAACATTGCCTGACTGATCTGGTGGAACAAGAAAGAGTCAATAAAGACAAACTTGGTGATGCAGGCAGTTTTGTGTTAACTCAAGGAGTTGCATTCACAACGAACATTTTCTGCCCCTGAATTCCATTCTCACACATAGGGGGTGGGTGTTTGGAGGTGTTGGCAGTGTTTTGCTAAAAACACACAGGAGAAAGGGAAACTCCCTAGATTTAACTGCCTGGACTCCTGTGCATATCACTGCAAAAATACAATTCTTGAAGAAGAATCTGAAAGTTAAGAAGGAAATGTTCCAAGAGCTTGTTGAGTAAAGGATAAGAAAGATGGACAGAGAAAGGCAATATTGCCCACTGTAACTTTAATCTCTCTCCAACCGAATTCCTTTGCAATACAGGATGGTAAGTTATTTCACAGAGAGGGTAGAGCTGTAGAATGGGGAGGTGGAGTCAGAAGTTCATTGTTTTCATCTGAGACAAATGCATGCCTTGAGGAGAAACGGATTTTGGCACCTCGCTAGTTTTGTTTAACTATGGGAATTAAAAAAAAAATTGCAGTGCTGTTCAGCCAAACAGATTAGAGGCAGCAGGCAGGCTAAGGAATGGAAGAAGAGTAAAAATGCCCAGGGGCATACACTCTTCCCCTTTTTCACTGAGAAAAATCAGGGCTGCATTTGTGGAAACTTAACTAGGCAGAAACCTACAGGGTCTGATCAGAGCTACTGACCTGCCAGCTGGAAAGAGCACTGAGTTTAAAGGGTTTCCAGCTCTCAAAGAAGCCAAGTGTTGGCTGAAGCTCTCTGGCTGTGCATATTGTGTGGCATATGAACACCATTCAGAATGGGCTGAAGAAAAAGGAAAGGGAATTGAAAATCTAGTCATCTCGGGCCAGTGCTGACGTCATCTGTTCGCAAGGATTCATCATCATCTAAGAGGCATTTTGATTGACTTGGTGCTCCTTGAGCAAAGCCGTCAAAAGCCTATTTTTGAGAGCAGGAATATTGTTTCCAGGTAATTGGCTTAATAGAAACAGGCGTAATTCAGTGATCAGTGTATGGATAAGGTGATCTGTGACAGCATTTGTGAGTAACGGACACATAGGTACATCTGACGTCAGGTGTGGCACACTGATCATGAGCATTACATGCTGAGATCCAAAGCACCTTAATAGCAATAGCAGCAGTAGTAGTTTTATGGTAGTGGTAGCACCCCTGTTCCCCAATCTCTCCTATCTCACCACTGACCCCTTTCCCACACCCTCCCCTTAGCCTGGAACTCCCTCCCACTCCAGACCACCACTGAATGTGATGGGTGAAGGACTATGGGGAACACAGGAGAGTGTGAGCAAGAGGCTGACAGTGACAAAGACAAGAGTGAGGCATGGTATGTGGGTCAGCATCAGGAATGAGAGCCTTATTGGCAGGTGAGTGTGTAGTGGCTCCAAGGTGGGAAACAAGGATGGAAAACAAAAGTACTCTAATGACAGAAAATGTATGAGTCCCATACTAAGATTGCGAGTGAGCAATATAATGGGTAGAAATGATCCCTGACCTCAAAGTGCTTAGAGTCTAGCAGATTACTCTTTAAATTTTCATAGAAGGAAAAGATGTATATCTCACTATGAAGTGTTTTGGGGGCTGGGATTAAGAAATAATTGCGCATTAACTGAAGGAGATGGAATTTATTTCTCAAGCTGTGAGATTTTCAGGGATAATAAAGGTGATGAATAGTGTTAAAATCTGATCAATATCTTAAAATATCAACTGTCTCTAGACTTTTGCAGCAGGAGAATGAGAGGTCGTGGTGGTGGGCGGAAGCACAAAGAGAAGAAGGTGCTTTCTCCTTTACAGAGTCCTAGTTCATTATCTTGGTGAGAATCCTTACACACTTGCAGTTAATTCCCCTCACTGGAATTCCCAGATACAATGCCAATGACACCCGCCATGCCACCAGTGTGATTGATTGCATCAATCCAAAGCACAATACTAAGGATAGACAAAGGTCACTACTTTCAGGCACTTCAGATTGCTCAGTGCCCTGGGGCAAACACCGTCCACAAATCTATGCTCATCATTTCGACTGAAGACAGGTATAATTGCTAAATTCAGAGCTGAATCGTGATCCATCACTTGATTGACAGCTCTTTGAGGCACCATATACATGAGCTCGTTTCTTCTGTCGTGGTGAATGGTTAAGCTTGGAGCAGTCAATCATTTAGAGGTCTAGTCTCAAGCAGAAGTCCAATTTCCAGGCTCTTCTCTCAGGGGATGGACACAGGTCTGTAGGGTGAGATAACCCTCTTCGGCAACAGACCAAATCCTGCCTATGGTTTGAAGGCACATTAGACGTATGTTTCTTTTTCAGAGGAAACATGCTACTTTCATAATTGGCCTTGGCATTTCACTCGATGTTTGCTGGAAAATCCAACCAATGTATAGTTAGGACTCACTACTGCTGCAATAACAAAATAGAATATTACATGTCTGGGTTGCAAAGCTGGGTGGTCTGGAGAAATTCTTCTCTGAGCCCAGGTTTATTCAATTACATGGGACCCCTGCATTCAAGGCGTTTTATAAAATGATAACATTTCTGGCAATGAGGGCCAATTTCACACTCTACTGTACTTGTGGTTTAATTAGTATAAAGCCATTCTGGGACTACACATTTCTGTCTCGAAACAAGTAGAATATACTTTTAATTCAAAATAGCTGACTTCCCTCAGACCAGCTATAACTATTAGATCTATGCAGGTATTTATTTTTACAGAGTACTTTTTAGCCAGAGGCCCTGGGACACAGCCCCTAATCCAGCCAGGCAAAGAGGATGGGTTTGATTTGGTAAAAATCTTTCATTTTAATCCTTGGACAAATAGGTTATGTATCAAACATCTCATACTCAGAGTCCACAGGCTAGTTTATGTGGACCTGCTCCCTCACAGTAAATTCTGGATTGAGTTTTTCATTCCAGGAAACAGGTTTCCTTTCCTATCTGCTGCTCCACAAATTCATTTCAAGTTGTGATGTTCTCATCCTCCCCAACTCCAGGTTTATAAATTGTTCATCTAGGATGTTCGAGGTTTTTAAATTTCCTGTTTACTCTCCAGACCAGAGCAATTAGAATTTTTTTAATTAAAACGTAATCTCTTGAATGTAAAAACTTGGACTCAAAGGGCGAGTGCAGAGGGCAATTTGGAAGGAAAAGGCACTGTCATGGATTTGACAAGATTTGGTTTGTCAACAAGGCTGATCAAAGTGTTTGACATGAGACATTCTCTCCCCAGACTTCTTTGGGTGATTCGTCAAGCTTTCTTTCCTCAGCTGAGGTCTAAGGATTGCAACTCACTTTACCTTTTAAAAAGAGCTATTGCTCCTGAAGCAGGAAAACTAGAATAACCACAGCGGGAGCTGTTAAGTAGAAATTTACACTGTGGTTATGGCAGGATGGGAGGTTGATTCCTGCGATCATCGAGGGAGAGTGTTTCATCACCTGAAGTATCGGAGCTTGATGCAGTCAGGTAGAAGAAAGGGATTCCCTGCCACCTGCAGAGAAGAATGCTCTATCCTGTTAATTCCACCTCCTCGACCAAAGGAGACTCACAGTATGTTACCAAAGAGATTTCTTTCTTGTCTGAAATGACTGGGTTACTTGGCTGAAGCCCTCCTTCCCACAGTGCCCAGGGTCTTGTTTTCAACAAAGTGAGGGGATCCAGTGCTTGAATGAAAATTGGATGAATAAATCAGGGCTGGAAGTTCTGCAGGGCATGTCACTGGCTTGGCTGGAGCGACTCAGAGGGGTAGGGAAGCTTGAATCTGTTACCCTTGGACATGTTTGTCATTTCTACCAATCATGCAGCTGAGAAAAACAGTAACCTTTGCTCAAGCACCTTTTTCAGGATAGCTGAACACACAGCCTGGCTCAAGGCAATAAGACAGAAGACATACATGTGATTTCCCCCAGGAACTCTGAGAATTCTAGCTATTCAACTGTGGACATTTGAAAATGGGCTCCTTTAAAACACACATAACATTTAGAATCATTATCGCCTCTGGTTTTGAAAGAAACCATTCACCCCTCAGCACTTTACCTTTAAAATAATGCAGTCTTATAAGCAAGTTCATGGTCTGTCCCATAATTATAGGATGAAAATCATGTCTTCCTCAAGTTGAGCTCCTACTGCCTTTTCAGTAATGCCTGCAATTTCAGTTTAATTTGGGGAGAAGGGGAGGGCGTTATTCTGGAGTTCCAATTTGTAAATCCGGCTCTGTAAACAAAGCTGATAGCTCACCAGATGGGGGTTTGAAGTTAGACTTCAACTTTCCCAAATGAAGTTTGCTCCCATGAAAGAACCAGTTTTTGCATCTCCTCCTACAGATAAAAAATGCTGCCTGAGATGTAAACATGATGCTGGTATGTTTATGACTGATAGGTTGTAAGGGGAATGGCAATGATCTAAAACCTCTAATATTCTTGTCACAGTCAGAAAAAGGAGAAAAAACTTCCTAGAAGGGGAAAAATGAAAGGGAATAAAGTGGACTCTTCACTGAGCTATTCCTTTGGGTAAACCCCAGAGTAAGGTAGGGGAACAGGGCTTACTTATGATATTTAAGTTCTTACTATGTGTTACTATGTATTAATACATAACATTATTCTAGGCACTGATGGATGATGATGATGATGGTATTTTTTAAGCACTTACTATGTGTCTGGCACTGTTCTAAGCCCTGGGGTAGATACAAGTTAATCAGGGTGGACACAGTTCCTGTCCCACATGGGGCTCACAGTCTCAATCCCCATTTTACAGATGAAGTAATTGAAGAATGGAGAAGTTAAGTGATTTGCCCAAGGTCACACACTAGACAAGTGGCAGACTCAGGATTAGAACCCAGGTCCTTCTGACTCCCAGGCCCAAGGTTTACCCATTATGAAATGCTGCTTCTCCACTGGGTTAGGAGCAAGTTAATCAGGTAGGACACAGTCCCTGTCCCACAAATCAATCAATCAATCGTATTTATTGAGTACTTACTGTGTGCAGAGCACTGTACTAAGCGCTTGGGAAGTACAAGTTGGCAACATATAAGTACTCACAGTTTTAGTAGGAGAGAGAACAAGTATTTAATCCCCATTTTACAACTTCTATAAATGTCCTTGTGCCTCAGTGGATTCTCACTCTAAGTAAAGAAGGGAGAACAGGTACTTAATCCCCATTTTACAGATGAAGAAACTGAGATGCTGAAAGGTTAAGTGTCTGCCCAAAGTCACTGGGTCTGAAGGGAGTTAAAAAACCAATTTCCTTTCCCTTTTTAGGACTAAAGAGAAATATTACAGTTTTTTTTTAAATCAGATTATGCCTACTTTTGTTTTAAAAAAGTATCTTTTTGCACATGAAGAAATAAAATATTTAAGGTTTTTTCCTTTATTTCCTCTCTATCCCTGCTATACCTAGATATAATTATCCTGAAAGAAAAATGTCACCATGCCCTGCACTGTCACATGAAACATTCTTACTTATAATCTGATTCAACATGCAGAGTGTCTGAATCTGAATTTGAATTTCAAGTTAGAAGAGATCAAACTTATTCTCAAAAGGGAACTGAAACATTCAGTTTCAACGACCAGGAATTAACCTAAACTGAAGGCATTGCCCGCTTATTTCCTGATATTTTTATGATATGGCATATGCCTTCTCTATTGCAAAGATGGGCAGCCCATTTCCTGGGGCCACTGGCTGGGAATCTTCAGTGGAAGGAACAGAATGAAAGCTCCTTGAGGTCAGTGATTATGATCACTGATTATGAAGGGATGATTATGGTATTGGTTACTGCATTTGATGTACTATCCTAAACCCTGGGGAAGATGGAATATAAGCAGACTTGACAAAGTCCCTTTCCCACATGGACTCACAATCTAAGGGAGAGGAAGAATAACTATTGCATCCCCATTTTATAGATGTGGGCATTAAAGCACAGAGAAGCTAAGTGACTTGTCCAAGGTTACACAGGAGGCAAGGATTTGAATCCAAATGTTCTGTCTCTCAGGTCTATGCTTTTTCCACTAGGCCTACTGTACTCTCCCAAGTCTCTCCCAAGTGCTCAAGTCTGTAAGATCCTTAAGGATGGGAATCATGCCTACTATTTTTTTCCAAATGCTTAGTAAATCTATCTGCACAAAGGTGTTCAATAATTGCTGGTGATTGACTGATTGGAAGAACAATGCACTGAACACAGAAGATACTTAATGAATATTATTGATGGATTGAAATAATCTTTTTGCTGGCCCAGTCAATTACTCTGACATGAACTGAAAGCTGACTCACACAACTTCACTGAGCACTGACTTACTGAAGGACTAGAGGCGTTCGCTATAATTCCCTTCAACCATGTGACAATCTGAAGTGTAGCCTCACCCAAACAGGAAGTAAGGACAGCCAAAAACAAGCACAGAAGCATGTGGCCTAGTGGAAATCAATAAATCAATCATATTTATTGAGCACTTACTATATACAGAACACTGTACGAGGCACTTGGGACAGTACAATACAAAAGTGTTAGCAGTCACGTTCCCTGTCCATACTGAGCTTACAATCTAGATAAGGAGAGGGGGGGGAAAGCACCGGCCTCTGGTTTAGAGGACCTGCATTCTAATCCCAGTAACACACTGGCCTGCTGTGTCTCAGTTTCCTCAATTATAGACTGTGAATCGCACGTGGGACAGGGACTGTAGCTGAATGTATTGTTTCCACCCCAGAACAAAGCACAGTGCTTGGTACATAATAAACACTTAATATTACAATTGTTATTATGAAAAAACAGGGTGGCACCAAACTGTCCCTGGCTCACTACCACCAAGGCTGATCTTCCTAATGGGAACAATGGCCTCAAACCTCCTTCCCACCTGACCTGCCCTGCATCCTTCCAACACACCTATGTGTCCATGTGTCTCAGTGTGTCTCTGTGGGTGGTCACGTTTGTGTATGATAGCAAGTGTGTGTTTGCCTGTCTGTGTAGATGGGTAACAGGATATAGATCTTGCAGAGAATGGAGTATGAGCTTTGTTTGTTATGACAAATCTCACTTATAGCTTCAGAAACCAGCTAAATTCTTCAAAAGGGTGATTGAGATGAATGTATTAAATTCAGGTAAGAAAGTAAAGAAAGGAAAGGAGGAAAAGGTGAAGAAATAAAGAATAAAGGGAAGGAGAGAAAATGGAGAGGAAAACGTAAAAGAGCAAACTCTCTTACCGTCTCTTCTAAAATCCAGGTAGGGGAAGGAGAGGGAGGAAAAAGAAAAGAGAGGAGAGAAGAGGAGCATAGTGTAGCTAATCAGGAAAAAGTACAGGGATGAGAATTTCAGTTCATTGATGTATCAATATCTTTCTGCTTGGCACTTTGACTTCTTTCCAGTGCCAGACTGAAGATTTCCAAAGCCTCTAACCCCAAATTGAAACCAACCCCTTCCTCCTCTCCTAACTCTAACTTTATGAGACACATGAGCATAGCTAATGTTTTTATTATTGACTAAGTTGACAATAAAGGATTAGTGTTCGGGCTGTTCACCAGCTGGAAATCTATTTCTATTGCCATCTGCAGATTTCAGAGCAGTGATATCGGCATAGGTCAAGGTCTAGTCTTCTGTGATTTGTTCAAAACAAAGCACCTATGTTATCCTAGTACATCAACAACTACCAAAGCTAGACCATCCCTTAATGACCATGTATTGGAACCAACGGTCAAAGAAATCCATATTCAAAAGAATCTGCTTAGAGAAGCTGCATAGCCTAGTGGATAGAATATGGATCTGGAAGTAAGAAGGATCTGGGTTCTAAATCTGATTCCACCACTTTTTTTTAATGGCATTTATTAAGTGCTTACTATGTGCAAAGCACTGTTTTAAGCGCTAGGGAGGTTACAAGGTGATCAGATTGTCCCACGTGGGGCTCACAATCTTAATCCCCATTTTACAGATGAGGTAACTGAGGCACAGAGAAGTTAAGTGACTTGCCCAAAGTCACACAGCTAAGTGGCACTTGTCTGTCATGTGACTTGGGCAAATCCCTTCACTTCTCTTGGACTCAATTTCCTCATCTGTAAACTGGGGATTAAGCCAATGAGCCTTATGTGGGACAGGGACTGTGCCCAACCTGATTAACTTGTATTTGCCACAGAGCTTAGTACAGTGCCTAGCACATAATAAGCACTTAACCAAAAAAAAAACATAAAACCATAAAAATCACTTAGAGAAACCACTGAAATTTTCTAGAGAGTTTTCCAGATCATGTTTATTCTGTACAGTGTTGAGAAACAGCTACAGAGGTTGTCTTTATTCATTTGCTTCTTAATAGCTACATCCCTTTCAGATGTCCCCTATTCAGAGACCTGGCCCTAGGAAGTCTACTGAGGGATATGGCTTTATGTCATATTAATGACTGTGTTATTTATTAAGTGTTTACTATGTGCTAACTTCCATGCTAAGTGCTGGAATCAATACAAGATAATCAAGTTGAATAAAACAAGGTGGTCTAGGTAAAAAAAAATAAAAGCATGAGACTGGAAATTAGGAGAGCTGAGTCCTAGTACCAGGGTTATCATTGGCCTACTGGGTGGCCTTGAAAAATAACTTAATCTTCAAAAACCTTGGTTTTCTCACTATAGAATGGGGAAAAAATAGATTGTCAGCTGTATGGGACAGGGTATGTCCAAATTTATAACCTTGCTACTGTAATGAGTAGCTCATAGTATGTACTTATTATAAGTTATTTTTAGTATTGCTATTATTATCATCAGAGTCCCTGTTTCACAAAGGGTCAACAACCTAAGAATTAGGCAGAGCAGTTCTTTCAACCCCATTTACAGATTAGGAAACTGAGGCACAGAAAGGTAGAATGACTTCCCCAGGATGACCAGCAGGCCAGTGTCTGAGCTGGGTCTAGAACCCAGGTCTTTGGACATTCGGTCGCACACCCTATCGATTGGATCCCACTGTCTCCCATCATCTTCATCAGCATCAAGAGCCTCTACAGCCTCCTTTCCAAAGTGCCCGACAGACTCTTGCAGAAATGTTCAAAGATTCCATTCAACCACTCTGCTGCTCCAAATTCAAAACATAAGTTCACCATTTTGAGAAAGATGAAAATAAGTCCACTGGGTTAAAATTCAGAAGAGATATTTTCTTTATCTTGTCCGCCTCTCTACTCTCAATTACCCGTGGGTGAAAAATCCGACAGACAAGTAGAAGTGCAACTGCAGCTGGTTCCACGTGTGGCCAATTAGCAGCTCAGGCTTCATTAGTTCTAGCAGAGAAGAGACTACCAGAAGCCCTTTGAGATACTGCACCCGGAATGGCGAACATCTGATCCAAATTGATTTGGCGCCTTCATAAAAGCTCTCAGATGTTAAGGGTAGCAAAGTGGGCAGACCTTCTCCTAACAGATTATGGATACCATGTGTGACAGAACAACATGGAAAAAATATTCCTTCAAATGATGAAGGGAAAAGGCGGGACCGCCCCTGCAGTTGGCTGGGGATGGCAGGCATTCACGGACACCATGGCAAAGTTGGGTGGCATATTGTGTAGGGCATATGGCAGGCTCCGCTGCTGGAAGTTGTACTCCACATGCCCCAGAATCCTGTGGGTCCTTTGTGCTTTCTTTGTCTCTTTGTTCTAATAGTTTGGTCTTAGTATCAATATTCTTCAGTTATCTCAAATGAAACTAACAATTTCCAGTGCACGGTCATACTTGACCAACAGACACTTTCCTTAAAAATAAACTACGCGATTCCTCTTGTACATTGTCATGTCTCTTTCTGTGATGTTAACCTTTACAAGGCAAGAGGAGTGAGAAAGAACACACTTAGGAAAGTGTTCAGAGCTCACAGGGTCTCATGCCGGAGAGTAGTAATAACAATAATTTTGGTATTTGTTAAGCACTATGCGCCAGACACTGTACTAAGTGCTGAGTACTGCCTTCAGTAGATGTCAACAAAAGGCATTGTCATTAGAGAAGCAACGTGACTTAGGGGAAAGAACCCAGGTTTAGGAGTCAGAGGCCATGGGTTCTACTCCTGACTCCGCCACTTGTCAGCTGTGTGACTTTGGGCAAGTCACTTAACTTCTCTGGGCCTCAGTTACCTCATCTGCAAAATGGGGATGAAGAGGGTGAGTCCCACGTGGGACAACCTGATGACCTTGTATCTACCCCAGCGCTTAGAACAGTGCTTGGCACATAGTCAGCGCTTAACAAATACCAACATTATTATTTACAACCACCTATGCAAATTAAACAATCTGACAGAATTCCTGGTTTTAGCTCACAAATGTCTGCCAATGTATTTTCTTTAATGGTATTTGTAAAGTGTTTACAATGTGCCAGGCACTGCACTAAGTACGGGGATAGATTCAAGCTAATCAGTTTGGACACAGTCCCTGTCCCAGATGGGCTCACAGCCTTAATCCCTATTACAGTTGAAGTAACTGAGGCATAGAAAAGTTAAGTGACTTACCCGGGGTCCCAAAGCCGACAAGTGGCAAAGCCAAGATTAGAACCGAGGTCCTTCTGACCCTCAGGCCCATGCTCTAATCACCAAGACACACTACTTTGAACTAAGAAATACAATTAATGGCAGAAACTGCAAAGTTTTGATAACATTTGTGAAGACTCAATAGCTGATATTTGTTAAGTGCTTTTGATGTGTCATGCACTGTTGGGTAGGGACTGTCTCTATGTGTTGCCAATTTGTACTTCCCAAGCGCTTAGTACAGTGCTCTGCAATAGTAAGCGCTCAATAAATATGATTGATGATGATGATGATGATGATGATGATGATGGCATTTATTAAGCGCTTACTATGTGCAAAGCACTGTTCTAAGCGCTGGGGAGATTACAAGGTGATCAGGTTGTCCCACGGGGGGGCTCACAGTTTTTAATCCCCATTTTCCAGTTGAGGGAACTGAGGCCCAGAGAAGTGAAGTGACTTGCCCAAAGTCACACAGCTGACAATTGGTGGAGCCGGGATTTGAACCCATGACCTCTGACTCCAAAGCCCGGGCTCTTTCCACTGAACCACGCTGCTTCCCCCACGCTGCTTCTGATGATGATGATGATGATGATGCACAGAACTAAGCACTAGAGTAGATAGAAGATAATCAGGTTGGACAAGGGACTCACAGTCTGAGTGGGAGGAACAATAAGTACAGAATCCCCATTTTACAAATGAGGAAACTGAGACACAGAGAAGCTAAGTGACTTGCCCAGGGTCATGCAACAGGTAAGTGGCAGAGACGGAATTATAACCCAGGTCCTCTGCTAGGCTTAGACAGCTCTTCAGATCTGCTCTTCAGATATTACTATCTTCTAAATGCATTTTGGGATCAGGACAGCTGTGTTTTAGAGAGACCACTGACTGCTCTTACAGATCCTAGGCATCCTGATACACACAACATGATAAATGTGGCATGTCGAGCATGTAGGGTAATAGAATGATGCAATACAGAATGTTTGGCAGAAGTTTGCCTTGTAATCAAGTGTGCTTCTCCAGAGGAACAGTTTAGTCCCTTCTTGCTCCAGCTCCACTAAGGTTATCCCGCAGGACCCTGTGAACATGGAGACCACACTTTCCAGTATCAAACCAACTACATTCAACTACATACTAATTGTCAGGCTACAATTCTCAAGGCTGCTCATATCACTGGATTATGCCAATCTTCTACAAATTCCTAGTATTAGCAAACAACAGCTGTAATATTTGAAAAGAAACCACTTGAGTTACAAAAAAGGGAAAAACCTCCTCACTGATGCTATTTAGGGCGACTGGGGTAGGAATTCCATTTGAAAGTGAAATTTCCTTCCAAATGATAGTTTCCTCATTTTTTACAGATTGCTTTTACAATTTGGCACAGTGAAGACACTATACCATGTTTATTTGTGCCTAAGGCTGATTTAAGTTTGGTTTCCATGCGCCATCAAAATATTGCATTGTTTTGGATGAAAACACCAAGGAAGAATGGTTATGTTCCAGGAAAAATTCTTTTTCATGAAAATAAAAAATGCAATTCTCTTTCCACTTCTCCAGTATAACAGATAATATATTTGTAAACTCTCTCCTTCACCATTATATTTTCTTTTGGTGTGTTTGCTTTTAAGCAACTTTCAGATTTTGCATTTAACTTTGCATTTCTTTTCCAAAAATGTTATAATGTGCGATGGGGCTCTAATATTAATGAGGCCATTCTCCAATGTCAAGGTAGGAACAATGTCTCCTTAAAAACATTAGGGGACAGATTAGTGCACTGAAATTGGAAATTTTCAATGAGGACCAGTCAGTCAAGATGAAGTCTTAGTGGCTGAAAGAGATGAAGCAGCATGTTATAGTGGATAGAGCACGTGTTTGGGGGTCAGAAGGTCATGGGTTCTAATTCTGTCCACTACTTGTCTGTGGTGTGACCTTGGGCAAGTCAATTCACTTCTCTGTTCCTCAGTTACCTCATCTGCAAAATGGGGATTGAAACTGAGCCCCACATGGGACAGGGACCGTGTCCAACCCAATTTGCCCTGTATCCACTCCAGTGCTTAAATGCGGTGCCTGGCACATGGTAAGTAGTTAACAAAAACCATAATTATAATTATGAGGATCTTCCGTAAATGCTTAACTACTCACAGAAAGATATTTTACAGGAGATGGGAGTTACAAGGTGGAGGAAGGTGACCATTCTGATTGGTTCTGACCTGACACCTATTCCTAAATTGTTCTGCATTCCCCTTCAGGCTGGGGTGGTGGAGAGAGGATGACCAAGGAGCCCAAGGTCCAACGGTCAGGAGCATGAATAATGAATATGAAGGCATGGGTGATGAAAGAAGGAGAGAAGTGGGGCTGTTGTTGGGACAGAAGTGTGGTGAGATCACCATCACAGATGATGATGATGATGAAGTCTTCTATCAGAAATGATTGATGAGCGTCACAGGGTGGAGACTTCAAGATGAAGAACCTAAGGAGAAGAACTGATTCCAGTACTCAAGCTTTGCTCAGGACCACCTGAATCTGCAGGATCCCTAACAAACTTTATGCACTGCCACGGGTCTTCATCGGAGAAACAGAGCGGAAGAGCTGCCCCTGGATTCTGATTTCTAGGCAAACCACAGCCAGAGTAAACAGAAGTAGAAAATGGAATCAGGCAGACTAGCATATCATTTGTGGTACAGGTGTGGTACAGGTGGTGCTAACATGGCATCAAAGCAGCCATCTTTACACACTGAGATAAATACTTTAATATTAGCCATGCTCCCAAAGAGAAGCAGTGGAAAGGGCATGGGCTTGGGAATCAGAGGACGAGGGTTTTAATACTGACTCTGCCAGTTACCTGCTGTGTGACCTTAGGCAAGTCACTTAGCTTCTCTGTGCTTCAGTTTCCTCATCTGTAAAATGGGAACGCAATGCCTGTTCTCCCTCCTAATTAGACTGTGAGCCTCATGTGAGGCAGGTACTTGGTCCGACTTGACTAACTTGTAGCTACCCCAGTGCTTGGTATAGCGCTTGGCTATAGTAGTGCTTATTCACTATTATTATTAATAATGATTAATATAATTATATATGATTATTATTAATACTAATAATGATAATAATACTCGTAGAATCATAATTAGTACTTGTAAATCTGTGCTCTCTTTCTCTATTTTCTCTCTCCCTTTCTCTATCTTTTTCTTTGTTACTCATTCTCCCCCACCCCTCTTTCTCTCTCTTCCTTTGAGTAGCAATACATATGTATGTATGGGAAACACTCATTTTTCAAATAATTTTTCTGCTGATATTAGTAAAAGGATGTCACAAAGTTGGCAAAGTGATTTGATTATTGGCATAACATATATTAGTGAGAAATGGAGTGGGGGGCTTTATTAAATCTTCAAACCAGGCTGGCAGAGGACCTAGGGGATTTTCAATCTAGAATGGAGGGAAAAGAGATCTCCACACTAAATTGCAGGAAATGGATCTTCAAACTGCAGCCTGGCATGCACCACCAACCTAACAACTGTTTTTGCATATCATTATGTCGTGGGAAAATAAGCATCTGTCTTCTCTCAGTTTTTTAAGTCTCTAAAAGATGGGAAATCAAAATCAAAGAAAAATGAAACAGACTTCTAATGAACCCCTGAACATATAAGCTCCTGTAAATAGTTCTGTGTTTGGAGTTTACATGGATTTGAACACAGAGCTTGTAGTGTGTACAGGGTAATAGAAATCTGATATTCACAGGTATTAAAAAAGAGGCATGTCAAATTCAGACCATTATACAAAATTGACTCCAAATGGATTTTGAGTCAAAGAGAGATAATTAGGTGCTTCCCTGAAGGAAGAGGCTTATTAGGAAATTAATCTCCATGGGATTGGTTCCCTTTTATAATTTAAGTGATTCCTTCCTGTTCTCATATTTGAGTTGGCAATCCAAATATCTGCAAAACCACAAGCCCATCTTCCTGACAGCAACTTGATCGCTGACAAAGGAGAGAAGGAAAAACATGATTCTGATACACCATATTGTAAAGGAGAATCAGAAGACTGTGAAGTTGCTTAGCCAACCTGAAAATTCTTGGGAGGGGCAGAAGAAGTAGGGGATTATAGGAGAGAGTGATGGGGAAATATGAAGGATGGAGATAAGAAAGGGGGCAGCAGGACCTTAAGGGCATTTGTATCAGCTATTCACTGTGGGGTTGGCAGCAAGGAGGAGGAAGGGACAAGGGTGTTAAAGCCAGAGGATTTGGGTTCTAATTCCAACTCAGCCTCTTGTCCTCTGTGTGACCTTGAGCAAGTCGCTTCACTTCTCTGTGCCTCAGTTGCCTCAACTGTAAAATGGGAATTCAATAGCTGTTCTCCTTGCTATTTAGTCTGTGAGCCTCATTTGAGACAGGGACAGTATCCAGTCTGATTTTCTTGCATCAAACCCAGCACTTAGGACAGTGCTTGACACATGGTAACTGCTTAAGAAATACCTTTTTAAAAAAGGGATTGTTGGGTGGGGGCAAGTGGTGGAGGAAGAAAACTGGCAGGGGCCAGGCTTCAAGCCAGAGAAATGCCATTTTGTGTTTCTTCAGCTGAGATTGGAAATACTCAGGTGTTGTCAAAGAGCTGGGATGAGTCAGGCTGGTGATCAGTTCAGAGCACTGTGGAGCCATCTCCCTCATCGCCCCAGTGGACTGGGCACCTATTTTTGTGAACATCATCTGCAACATCAGCTGAAGAACAAGAGGGACCAATTAGCATAATAGGATTGAGATCACTGTGGCATTGTCCCAAGGACAAAAAGAAAAATTGCCCACTACGAAATGGAGCTTTTAGTGTTCAGAATGCTGAGCTATGAACAATGACTTCTATTGGTTTCAGAGAGACAGTGCTCTTTCTCCTTCATCCAGAACCATCCATTATTAATGAATACTATTTCCGTGTGGGAGAGAACTGTTTGAAAAGTATTAACATAGCCCACAGAATGAGATTGACACTTCATTCCTTTCATTTTGCTGTTGGCGAGAGGTATCCCTGTAGATTTGTGTGCATCTGGACATTCCTAATATCCTTCGTGCTGGGTTCTCTGGACAGCTGTGATATGGAAATTTTCAGCCATGCCATCTTACTGCTTTACTCTTTTAGGTTTTACATTTTTGAGTTTGTTTGCAGCAAATTGCCGGAGTCAAGAGTTTGTAATGTGTGAACAATATCAGTCAGAAAAAGTGGCTCATATCTCGTCTCAAATAAAATTTACCCTGGAGAACAAGATAATCCACTCAAGTCACTACTCATGTCGATATCCCCCTTTTTCTTTCCACCTGTCCGTAAAATATTTCATGGTCTATCTCCCCTGTAAATTATAAATTCTGTGAGGGCAAGATAATCTCTATTATCTCTATTACACTCTCCCAGCTGCTTAGTACAGTGCTCTGCACACAATAGAAGGCTCAGTAAATATTATTGATGGGTTCTGGCTTGGTCACATTTTCAGTAACAGTCTTCTAGAAAACTGGTTTAAACTTGGAGACCAGGTCCACTTGATTTGCTTCTCTTGACTTCAGCTTTCCAAATTGATTTTTTAAAAATTGACTATGGTTTAGGTGCTGTTTAGTGACATCAATCCACAGCTCTCTTTCCCACCCATCCTTTCCCATAGCCCCCTCTTTAAAATGACTTTTCATAAACAAAATTTCAAGGTTATAATGGGCAGGGAACCTGTCTATCAACTTTGTTGTATTGTATTATTATTATTATGGTATTTTTATAAGTGCTTACTATGTGTCAAACACTGTTCTAAGCAATCAATCAATCAATCAATCGTATTTATTGAGCGCTTACTATGTGCAGAGCACTGTACTAAGCGCTTGGGAAGTACAAATTGGCATCACATAGAGACAGTCCCTACCCAACAGTGGGCTCACAGTCTAAAAGGGGGAGACAGAGAACAGAACCAAACATACCAACAAAATAAAATAAGTAGGATAGAAATGTACAAGTAAAATAAATAAATAAATAGATAAATAGAGTAATAAATATGTACAACCATATATACATATATACAGATGCTGTGGGGAAGGGAAGGAGGTAAGACGGGAGGATGGAGAGGGGGACGAGGGGGAGAGGAAAGAAGGGGCTCAGTCTGGGAAGGCCACCTGGAGGAGGTGAGCTCTCAGCAGGGCCTTGAAGGGAGGAAGAGAGCTAGCTTGGCGGATGGGCAGAGGGAGGGCATTCCAGGCCCGGGGGATGACGTGGGCCGGGGGTCGATGGCGGGACAGGCGAGAGCGAGGTACAGTAAGCACTGGGTAGATACAAGCTAATTAGGTTGGACACAGTCCCTGTCCCACACGGAGCTCAGAGTCCAAGTAGGAAAGAAACAGGTATTGAATCCCCATTTTACAGCTGAGGAAACTGAGGCTAAGAGAAGTGAAGTGACTCGACCAAGGTTGTATAGCAAGCAATTGGCAAATCCAGGATTAGAAAAGGCAGGTCCTCCTACTCCTAGGTCCAGGCACTTTCCACTAAGCCACACTGCTTCTCTCCAAAACACTTAGTACAGTTCTCTGCAGACAGTAAGCACTCAATAATTATCACTGATTGATTGATTGATTGAAAGATAATATGATGAACTGAGGAAAACTGCTAGTGTCCATCTTCAGCGAGGTGAAACGTTTTCATGGAAAGCATTCTCTCTCAAATTATAGGATTACAAATTGCAGGAAAGAAAGACTGCTGCCTTTGTTTTTACATTTATTTTCAGTGCCCAATACAGTATTACCCACCCTTAAGTTGCCCATAAATTATTAATGACTGAATGCCTGATTCTGAGACTTTTTTAAATTGCCCTTAGTTTTATTACTTCCCATCGGTTTTTTCACTTTTTTTTTTTGCATTGAGCACCACTTCCCCTGTTGTATTAGCTAGCTTTGTCAAGTCTGTGCTATTTTGATAAATTATCACTTGATGATAAAGATCTTAATAACAATTATTCAGCAAGATAGAGCTTAAGCACTTTCGGGTTTTTTTTAAAGCACATTATGGTTCCATAATAATACAGTTTTTGTTCAAAGATTGCTGTTTTTATGTTCAAAAGATGGCTGTTTTCAAATAATTTTTTTTTGAAAAATTACTATAATAAAGAAAGGGAAATGAATGAAAAATGTTGTCAGGGTTTTGGCACACAACTGAAACAATTGCAACCCAGAATTTATTTTCATTGCACTTAATTGCCGGGAATGTACTGCTGAGACATGGGCATTTATCACTCAAGACAGATGTGGATGGAACTGGAGTTTAAGGGATGTCCCGCATAGGTCTACAACCATTCTACCCGGATGGACACCTCAATACATGTCTCAATGACTGCAATGGCATTGCTCCTGACTAAACCACTCATCACTGACTTATTATCTGCCTGCTTTTATCTGGTCAAGCCAGGAATAGAATAATAAACAGGCATGAGTCATTCTTTGTTGTTCCTTCTATTTAAGCAAATTTCCAAATTGGCACAGGTCCCCAAAGGAGGAAAATCATAGAGTTATTGGTGCCGAGGTCTGAAGATCCCCATTCTTTACTGCCCTTTAAAGGCTAAGTTATAAAGCCTAAGAAGAAGACTCATTTTAAATTTTTGGTCCTTCAGATAAAAACCAAGGTAACCTCCCTTTGGGAGTTATAGAGATGGCACCCATGTTCTGGATTACCTTTTTAAACACAGCAAAAAGAAAAAAGTGGGGGACATGACAAGATTCCCCCCATTCTCCACTCCTCCACCTCTGTTTCTCTCCCGCTCTTTTTCTTTCTTTTTAATGGTGCCTGTTGAACATTATATTCCAAGCATTGTAATAGGCACTGGGGTAGATGTAAAATTATTAGGTTGGACACAGTCCCTGTCCCACAAGAGGCTCACAGTATAAAACTAGAGGGAGGATGATTTAATACACATTTTACAAATGAGGTAACTGAGGCACAAAGAAGCTAAGTGACTTGCTCAACATCACACAGCAGAAAAGTGGCCAATCTGGTATTAGATCACGGGTCTTCCAATTCCCAAACCCTAGCTCCATCCACTTGCTTATGCTGCTTTCCCAAGCTTTCCGAGTTGCAGCCTTTTGGTAGCTAGATTGAACAAATATGTCCAGCATTGTAATTTCATCTTGTGAGCCTTGGACATTTGGAATTGACTTCCATAAACTGAGAGATGATGATGGGACTGAGAAAGAATGATTGGGAATAACGAAGAACTGGCGGAACCACTCGAGAGAAAAAGTCATAGTGAGAGAGAAACACTGATTACAGAAATGGTTTTAAAGTTCATGCTTGCCTTTCATGCTTAAGTGCTACCAGGGTTTTGTCATCAGCAGCACTGCATGGGTAAGTCCAGTGATGAAATAGAGGTATTCTAATAATAATAATAATAATAATGGCATTTATTAAGCTCTTACTATGTGCAAAGCACTGTTCTAAGCACTGGGGAGGTTACAAGGTGATCAGGTTGTCCCACGTAGGGCTCACAGTCTTAATCCCCATTTTACAGATGAGGTAACTGTGACCCAGAGAAGCTAAGTGACTTGCCCAAAGTCACACAGCTGACAAGTGGCGGAACAGGGATTTGAACCCATGACGTCTGACTCCAAAGCCCGGGCTCTTTTCACTGAGCCACGCTGCTTCTCTATAGTGAATAGGTTGGCATTAGAGGATCAAAGTGTGCAGGCTAGGTTGTAGTAAGAAATCAGAGAAATCATGCCATGGTATGGTAGGAGGGGGCAAGGTGATTGAGTGCTTTAAAGCCAATGGTAAGTCTTTTGAATTTGATGGAGGTGGTTAGACAACCATGGGAGATTCTTGAGGAGTGGGGAAATGTGGACTGATTGGCTTTGTAGAAAAATGATCCAGAAAGCAGAGTGAAGCCTGGGCTGAAGTGGGGAGAGATAGGAGGCAGAGAGGTCAGCAAGCAGACCGATGTAGTAATCAAGGTGGAAGAGGATAAGTGCTTCAAATAAGGTATTTATTAAGTGCTTATTATGTGTCAGGCTTTCTACTCAGTGCTGAGGTAGATGCAAGATAATCATTTTGGGCACAGTCCACTGACCATATGGGGCTCACATTTTTAGCTCCCTTTTATAGATAAGGTTACTAAAGCACAGAGAAGTTAAGTAACTTGCCCAAGGTCACACAGCTGACAATCGATGGAGTCGGAATTAGAACCCAGGTCCTTTGACTCCCATGCTCTTTCCAAGTAGTTATTGTCTATTGTCTTCAGTTTCCTAGCTTTCCTAATTTTCCCTTCCATTTCAACTGTTCTTTTCTTTTAAAAATTTCTCAGTAATTGTGAGGCTTTGCTGCAATATCATCCATTTCTCCATTTCCTCAGGCACAGGACAGCAATCACTCTGTACACCTTCAACACATTACTTTCTCTGGAGGTCCTTAAGGGGAAATCTCCTTTTCTCATTCCACTTCAATCCAAATTGTCAGCAGCCCCATATCGATTACAGACATCAAAAAGTCTCACTACAGTGTGGAATGAGGTGAATATTTTGGGAAGACCTTCGCACATGCCCCGGCTCCTGCTTCTCTTTCTTTCCTTTCTCTTTTCACCAACTCTCTGTCCTTCATCTACTTTCACTGCTTCTCTACTACACCACGGGTGATAAGCTCTTGGCTTAGGTTTTTCATATACAAACAAGTATGGAAGAACCTAAAGTAGAAGGGAGAGTGGAGGCAAAATTAGTACGCCACCATCTAAATGATCATGTTTGGTTTCCTCATTTGGAGTGAATAAACATCTTCCTTAGGCTTCTGCTAAAATAATTGGACTTTTCTCTATTGTCTGTTTCAGCAAAGATGGGAGAGTAATACCTCTAGTAGAGACCAAAGGACCTGAGAGAAATATGACCATTCCTGGCTTGTTTCTCTCATGGAATCTTGCCAAGCAATTATTAGTTTATAGGAGTTTGCAATCTTCTAGGTTATTCCCATATCTTCTTTAAGCTTGAGGCTTAAAAATATAATTACAATCATAAGACGGATACTTCCATGAGGGCCCTCACTCAATCAATTAATCTATCAATTAGAAATATTTATTCATTACCTACTAAGGGCAGATCATTGTAAGTGCTTGGGAGAGTACAGTGGAGTTAGTAGACATGGTAGCCCTAAAGGAGTTTGCTACCTAGTGAAGGAGAAAAACCTGAAAAAATTTGCTTGTAGTTGGAAGAAGGAAAGTGTTCATTGCGAGTACATATCCCACAGAAATCACAGTAATGTAATGATTAGGTGACGGAGTGGGGCCAGGCTGAAGTGGCTTTCTGTTGCTTAGTTGGATAACAGGAAGGGCTTGAATTGTGTTTTCAGTGACTTACATTTGTACCTACCACAGTCCTACTGCCAAGAGATGGACTGATGCTGAAATATTATTGGAACCCCCTAAAGGAAGGATATTACGTCAAATCAGGAGATAATTTTGCTATTGTATTGCTTATTAGGTATGACCACTCTTCAAAAAACTACAGTTCATGTTGCTTAGGTATTTGATCCAATGGAGAATAAAATTAGGCTCTGAATCTGGCAGGGGGGAACTTGATTTCAAGTCAAAATAGAAGTTATTACAAGACTATCCTCCAGCTAGAATCAGAAAATACAAAAGCTTGGAGATATTAAAGAATGTATATCTTATTCACTGAGGGCTCACTGATGTCAGAGGGAGCAGAAGGAATCAGAATTTTAGAGTCACAGCATCAAGCTGTTGCTGTCTCCCCATTCCTGATCTAATCCCAGTTCTTTGAAGCCAGTACTTTTCCATGATACTAATATGCCTATCTATTTAAGGGGGAGGCAGGATGGTTAATTGATAAAGTTGCCCAACCAATAAGATCCTGCAACTCCCTCGTATTTCAACCTAAGCAAAGAGCAGTGTGCAATGCCAACTTTACTTCTCCAAGCAATATTTTAATGGTCCTTGTTAAGCTCTTGTTATGTGTTGAGCACTGTTCTAAGTACTGGGGTAGATAAAAGCTAATCAGATTGGACACAGTCCCTGACCAAAATAGGGCTCGCAGTCTAAGTAGGAGGGAGAACAGGTATGGAGTCCCCATTTTACAGTTTAGGAGCCTGAGGCACAGAGAAGTGAAGTGGCTTGCCCAAGGTCACACTGCAAGCAATTGGCAGAGTGGGGATTAGAGCCCAGATCTTCTGACTCTCATGCCCTTGCTCTTTCCACTAGGCCATGTTACTTCTTTTTCTTTAAAGCATTTGTCAGTCATGCAGCTACAAAAGTCCCAGGGGTTTACCAGATGGGCCCAGGATGGGCCCAGTGTGACATTTAGAAAATGAACCTAAAAGTAATTTAATATCCTCCATCTTCCAATATCACCTTTGTGTTTAGGTTCTATGGAATGCGTGAGGTTTGAGCTAGCTCAATGTAATGAATAATGATATCTGTGGTAAGCACTGGGATGGATACAAGACAATGAGGTTGTACACAGTCCCTGACTTATATGGGGCTCACAATCTAAATGGAAGGAAATCAGGTATTTAATTCCCACTTTCAGATGAGGAAACTAAGCCACAGAGAAGTTAATTGACTTGCTTAGGTCACACAGCAGGCAAGCGGCAGCGTAGGGGTTAGAAACCAGGTCCTCTGACTCCACTGCACTCTGAGGGTACGTGGAGTTGGTGCGATGAGATGACTTGCCCCAACAGAGTGGTATGTCCAGTACATTGTACCACACTCAATAAATAACTACAGCTAGAAGATGAGTAGAGAATTAGAGGGACAAGAGCCTGAAGGAGGACCGGTAAAAGGAGGTAAGACAAAGGAGAATGGAGAATATTAGTATGCCCTCCTGAGAATAGCACTAAACTTGAAGTCAGGAGACTTGGATTCTAATCCCTGCTCTGGCACTGGCCAGATGTGTGACCTTGGGAAAGTCACTCAGCCTTTCTGGGCCTCATATTTTTGGTTTTGTTTTCTTATGGCATTTGTTAAGCACTTGCTATGTGCAGGTTTCTGATTCTTCATCTGAACTATGGGGATAAGATAAATGCTCTCAGCCGTCTTTGTTAACAGCTCATATTGGGCCAAGTCTCTCGCTGATCTATCTTGTATCTATACCAGTGCTTAGTACCTAGGTACACCTTAAAAAATGCTATCATTATCATGGTCAGTGATAGACAGATTATGCCTGATTTTGCCAGTTTGGTTTAATATGATTTTGGCATCTCTAGCTCTTTAAAACTTATTTGCCGTATTACTTTACCATATCAAAATGCTTCTCATATTGATAAATAGTTTTAACCAAACTTTAATAGCATTCTTTAATATTTCTATTGAATCTGCATTAAAAAGTATCCAAGACAAAGCACCAACTTAAAAAGAAATTAGGGCAACTGAAGAAAGTGGATAATTAAAGTTTAAAAAAAAACCCGTCTCTGGATGTGATTAAACAGTGCCGAATACAAATTGTTGCATATAATTTCACAGACTTCTGAATTAAATGCAAATGTGTACGGCTCGACTGAAAGTAACAAGGAAAGGGAGATGCATGTTGTTTGGTACTATTAAATTTGCATAGCAGGTGTAGGCAGTCGAGACAATGACAAAATCAGACATGGATAGGCCTACAAAGAGAATGGTGTTATTGCAGGAATCCATTCTCTAGCAGTAGCAGGAAATCTGAATTTTCTGTGAATCTAGAAAGAAAGAATATCACTCTAACCCTGGACAGTTAGTTGACTATTGGTTGATGGGTACTTCATCGTACATTAGTACATTGTGGGCATGTCTGAACATGGTTTATAACTCAGGTTTCAATTTGCTCTCTCAACAGTTTCAATACTGTGTTTACTCTCTACCAGACTGACTGTAAAGGCATCCCCTAAACTTAGCTGGCAACTGTTTGGTAACAATGTATAAGAGAATAAGAATATAATCACACATACCAAATCTGATTTTCAAAGAACGCGGCTGGCTCACCTCAAAACCAGCCCAGAAATGATCAGAGATGAGTCATCCAGCCTGTCATATTCAATTACAAATAAATGAGCAGGAAAGAAGCTTTGGGGCAGACTGTAAGAGCTGTGTGGGGGCATGAGGAGGAAGGGTAAAGAGAGGACAAGGAAAATCAAATGCCCAACACCCCTGAAATGGGAGAATAAGGACCAGGTGGAGAGCGTTAGATGAGGTGAGGGGTAAGATATTATGTGAGGGATGAGATTGAGCCATTCAAACCACGTCAAAAGCAATAATTCATCATGGTTTGCATTATATTATAGCATGCACAAAGCTTAGTATTCCCCGGGGAATGAGTCTATCACTTTCCAAAGGGAACATATTGTGCCACTATCACGTAGTGATAACTGTGTGATAGCATACCAACACAGCATCGCAAGACAGTGATTTGATAAAACACAGTATCATTTTTTCCTAACTAATGCTGGACATCCAATCCTTTCTAAATTTCAAATAGCCATGTTTTTTGATGGTACACTCCTAGGGAATTAGGGAACTTTCTTCTGCCTGTGGGTTTCAGAGCAGAAGGCAAGATGTTAGAAAAAAAATAGTTAAGCATGCACACGTGAAATTGGTCGAGGCACAGAAAATACAATGCAAATTTTATTTTAGATGAAAACACAGAATACTCTCTTTTGACCTCTTTTTCCCCTACTCCCTCTTCCTTCTGGTTTTCCTATGCATTCATATCTGAACTCTTTAATCACCTGACGTTCACTCTGGCCCCACAGCACTATTGTACATACCACACACAATTTATTAATTTATGTTGATATATGTCTCTTCCCTCCATTCATTCAATTGTATTTATAGAGCACTTACTGTGTGCTGAGCACTGTACTAAGTGCTTACTCTAGACTGTAAACTTCTTGTGGGCAGGGAATCTGTCTTTCAACTTCCTATTGTACTCACTCAAATGCTTAGTACAGTGCTCTGAACACAGTAAGAACTCAATAAATAAATAAAGCCCCATTTAAAAGGCATACGATGAGCAGTTCTGATTCATGCTGGGCACTGTTAGTAAAGGAAAAATGAATATTGCCCAATTTTTCTTTTAGACTCATTTCCTTAATGTATTTTACAGGGTCCATTTGTAAGGGAAATAAAGAGAGCTTATTCTTTCCCATACACGTTTCCCACAGATAGAGCAGCACACTTGCTGGATTCTGGCTATCTCCCAGATTCCACTGAGGATAGGCAAACTTTGTGCTGTCCTGCTACTAAGCAAAAGGCATTCACATGCAGTTATTTTGCTTTTGTAGTAGTAATAGCAGTAGCAGTGGTATTTATTGAACCCTCACTGAGTGCAATGCTCTATACCTAGCACTTCGGGAGTACAAAACGAGCAGATAGATCAATCATCAGTCAGTCAGTCAATCAATCACATTTATTGAATGCTCTGCACTAAATACTTGGGACAGTATAATAAAACAGGCGTGTTGCATGCCCATAAAGAGCAATGTGACCTAATGGAAAGAGTACGGGCTTGGGAGTCATAGGACATGGGTTCTAATCCCGGCTCTGTCACGTGTCTGTGTTATGTGATTTGCCCAAAGCCACAAAGCAGACAAGTTGCAGAGCCAGGATAACTTCACAGGTCCTTTTGATGTTCCGTCAAGCAAACTGGGTTGGACACAGTCCCTGTCCAACATGAGGCTCACAGTCTCAATCCCCATTTTACAGACGAGATAACTGAGGCACAGAGAAGTGAAGGGATTTGCCCAAGGCAGCCAGCAGACAACTGGTGGAGTTGGAATTAGAACCCATGACCTTCTGACTCCAAGACCTGTGCTCTATCCACTAGGCCATGCTACTCCTCAAGCAGCATGGATCAGTGGAAAGAGCATGGGCTTTGGAGTCAGAGGTCATGGGTTCAAATCCTGCTCTGCCATTTGTCAGCTGTGTGACTTCTGGCAAGTCATTTAACTTCTCTGTGCCTCAGTTCCCTCATCTGTAAAATGAGGATTAAGATTGTGAGCCCCCTGTGGGACAACCTGATCATCTTGTAACCTCCCCAGTGCTTAGAACAGTGCTTTGCACATAGTAAGTGCTTAATAAATGCCATTATTATTATTCTTATTCTCAACTCCTTGTGAGGAGTTGTGCCTGTGCCCTACTTATTAGACCACACTACCTCTCCATTTTACCATATAAAAAGCACCTTTAAATAAGAGCTCAGGCTAAATGTACCTAATTGTGAGAGATGGCTTATAGATTTATATGACTTGGGGTGCTGGGAATTAATACTGGAAAGCATTTTGGAGGAGGTGGGATTTCAGGAGAGCTTTGAATTTGGGAAGGCTGTGGACCAGTGGGTTTGGTGAAGAAGGAAGACAGTTCCAAGCCAGAGAACAGTGTGAGGAGATGGGGATAAGCAATTTCTATCCATAATGACAATTCTCTTCTACTAATTCAAGGAACATCACAGTTGTCTTAACCAAAGTCTTCATTTGTAGAAGAACTGTATGCAAACCAAGCTACATGATAATGCAATCCTGAAAGCTAGGCAGCAGATTCTAATTTAAAATAACACCTACTATAGTCCACTTTTGAAGTTGTTGAGAAGGTGTGCTTTTTTAATAGTTTGCTGCTATTTCCTTTGATATTCAGCCTTGAACAATTTTCATTTGAAAAGGTAATTGTATGGTCCCATGAGTCCTCAAAACAACAGTAATTAGATATTCAAACACTGATTCAAACAAAAAGATTTCTCAATTACCAAAGAGAATGGTGTGAACATCTTGCCTTTTGTCTAAATGCATTGATCATTTTAATTACAAACCATAGAGAAAAGAAATAGAATCACAGTATTCAGGATTTTTGAACACTCGATTTCTAAAGATAAAATAGTGCCCCATCAACAGAAATACTTATGTTGGTATAAAAAAATCATATCTGGTTATCATGCAGTCAAGAATATAATAATATCTGAAAGGTGAAAAAGTGCTGAAGTTTTGACTTGAGATCCATTATGCAGCTTTTGGCTTTTATATACCCTCCATTTTGGTACTAGTATTCTTGAAAAACTTCTTAGTAATTGCAATAACAATAATAACAATCAATAGCATGGAAAGAGCATGGCCCTGGGAGTCAAAAGACTGGGTTTTAATTCTGGCTCTGCCATTTGTCTACTGTGTGACCTTGGGCAAGTCACTTGATTTCTCTGGGCCTCAGTTACCTCATCTGTAAAATGAAGATTAGGACTGAGAGCCCCATGCGGGACAGGGCCTTTGTCCAACCTGATTACCTTGTATATACCCCAGTGTTTTGAACAGCATTTGGCAAATCCCATTATTATTATTATTATTATTATTATTATTTAAAAAGTAAAGATGCCAACAGGGGAAAGCTATCCGGGACATGAGCCAAAGCTAAGTCAGTTAATTAATCAATCAATTGTATTTATTGAGCGCTCACTGTGTGCAGAGCACTGTACTAAGCGCTTGGGAAGTACAAGTTGGCAACATATAGAGACAGTCCCTACCCAACAGTGGGCTCACAGTCTAAAAGTTGAGAAGTAGCATGGCATAGTGGATAGAGAACTGTCTTGGAGTCAGAAGGTCATGGGTTCTAATCCCATATTTAGTAATATAATCTGATCCCATTATCTAATCTAATCCCATGCTAATTGCTTAGTATGGTGTTTTGCACAAAGTAAGTGCTCAATAAATACGATTGAATGAATTCATCCCATTTCCACCAGTTGTCTGCTGGGTGCCTTGGGCAAATCCCTTCATTTATCTGTGTCTCAGTTATCTCATCTGTAGAATGGGGATTGAGACTGTGAGCCCTATATGGGACAAGGACTGTGTCCAACCCAGTTTGCTTGTATCCACCCCAGGACTTAGTACAGTTGCTGGCACATAGTAATCACTTAACAAATACCATTAAATAATCATTATTATTATTAACTACCATTGGGTTAAGGGTCCATCTTCTGCTGGGAAAAGGGCTGGGGTTAAGAGACCCAAACAGCCCAGATCATGGGGCGGGTGGCCTCATGTAGAGTGTTGCCAGAGTGGGAAAAACCATGAGAGAGAAAACTCAGAGGGAAAATGCTCAGCTTGGGCTTCCAGAGGGTTAGAAAGCTTAAAGGGACAAAGGTGGACTAGAGAGAGGGAGGTGTGGTGGGGTTATATGTCCTTTAGTCACAGACGCTGGGGAGGCACAACCTTTCTGTTTAAATTCTGATGAAGTAAAAGTTGGCTACCCTCATGTGGAATCTCTCTGATTCTATAAAAACATTAATGTAGCTATATGCATTACCATATTGCTTCAACTACACTCTAAGCTCATTATGGGTAGGGAATGTGTCTGCTAACTCCGTTGTATCATACTCTCACAGCACTTAGTACAGTGCTCTGCACATAGTAAGTGCTCAACAAATACCATTGATGATGATGATGATCTATAGTTTAAAACACAACTCTGGGTAATTCTGGTAAAATTAGAATGAGTTCATGAATAATATTCCTATGAGAAAATTGGTTTCACCTAAAGATGTGGTTTTTTGGAACAGATTACGTTGAACGTTCTGGAAAAGTATCTGTGTCTCCTTTCTTCACCTTTTAGCAGGGACATCTATTGCATTGATTTTCTTGCCACTCAATGAAGAATTAAAGTTTCCAAAATAAAACTTGAGTATTAAACTGGTGTGGTGGGGGAAGGGAGAGGAAGAAAGAGGAGAGAGCGCCAAGAGGAGAGAAAGAGGGAGAAAGACAGAAGAGAGGTGAGGGAGAGGAGAGAGAGAGAGAAGAGAGAAAGAAAAAGGAGGAAGGAAGGTAAGAGGGAAAAAAGGGGGAGGGAAGGGGAGAGGATAGACAAAATCAAGAGAGAAAAAGAGGATAGAGAAGGGAGAGAAAAAAAGAAAGAGCAGAGAAGAGACAATCACAGATTTTAGATCAGGACAAACTCACCAAATGAAAACAAAAAAAAAGAAGCACAGCTTTCAGTCAAGGGAGTGGTGGTGGGGCGGGGGGAGGGGGGAATCTATGCTTTTATCCTTATTATCTTTCTCTTTGGTGCAGGCTAGCCTTAGGCAAAGATTTGAAACATCGGCTTGAGAAATATTTTCTTCTGTGGAATGTCCCGGGGGAAGCTTTGACTGAGATCCAAATTCAGTCTATTGTAATCTGCTTTCATGATGGGACATATGGAACGACAGATTTGCACAGGGTGGCAATAGGCAGATGTAGGGTGGAGATAATGCTCAACTCCGCAGTCAGAGAAAGACAGAGAGAGCAAGTAGGCTTGTTTGCTTCTATCCATTTCACCTGGGAACAGAAAAAAGTAAAATGGGATTTCAATGTGGAAAACTAATGAACCTAGAGAAAAACATGCTTAGTGCATCCAGGTATTTAATGGGCAAAGGAAAACTGGGACTTTGCTGTGCTGACAAAGTCCTGGGGGCAATAGGAGAAATTACATTAGATCAGGGTTTGAAATGAGGTGAAGACTCGAAGAGTACATTTCAGGCCCTGATCTTAGTGAATCCTCATCCAACAATGAAATTACATAACTGAATGTAAGAACGATGTTGACAAAGTGTAGGAAGCCTAGGGAGGAGGGGGAAATGATACTTAATGGGATGGTGGAATTAATTTTGAACATTTTTCTCTTCAAGTTATCTAATGAGGATATGATAGCAGCTTTCAAGTATTTGGAACGTGAGGAGAATTTTTATCATGTCGTCTAAGACAATGTGATGAGGGGGATATTAAAAGGAACAGAATGAGAGAAGGAAAAATTAGGTTCTGCTTAATTGTAAGGGCTCCACCATTCGGTTAAAGTGGCTGGATAGTAGAGGAAGTTTTCTTGCTTCAGATCCTTTAAGAAATCATTTTGAGCCTTGGCTGGGACCAGATCTGAGCCAAGCTGAATCTGGAAGAGCATTAAATAATAATTATAATGATGGTATGTGTTAAGCGCTTACTATGTGCCAAACACTGTTCTAAGTGCTGGAGAGATACAAGGTGATCAGGTTGTTCCACAAGGGGCTCACAGTCTTAATCCCCATTTTCCAGATGAGGTAACTGAGGCACAGAGAAGTTAAGTGACTTTCCCAAAGTCAGACAGCAGACAAGTCAGGATTAGAACCCACGACCTCTGACTCCCAAGTCCGTGCTCTTTTCATTAAGCCACATTAACTATAGGTATATCTGAATAGTCAATCAATTGTATTTACTGAATGCTTACTGTGCTTAGAGCAAAATATGTAGCACTTGGGAGAGTGAAATTTTTCAGAGTTGGTAGGCACGTTCCCTGCTTATGATGAGCTTATAGTCTAGATAGAGGGGAATACAGATATTAACATAAATAAATTATGGATATGTTTTCAAGTGCTGCGGGGCTGAGGGGGGTAAATAAAAGGTGCAAATCTAAGTGCAAAGGTGATAAAGATAAGAAGAAATGAAGGTTTAGTCGGGGAAGGCCTCTTGGAGGAGATGTGCTTTCAATTAGACTAATAATTTAATAATTCTGATCTTTCTCCCTGACATATTTGATCCAATGGCTGAGAGGTCAGGAAATAGGACAGAATAGGACAAAGAAATGAAGGAATGGAATAGAGAACAAAGGCAGAAAGAGATAATTTAGCAGCCCTGTCCGCCTACTGCCCTGAAACTTACTTAACTCATCCTATACATAGGACACTAAGAAATCATGGCTTTCTCAAATGTGGATAAATCTTCACACAACTGACTGGCACTTAGGGCCTGGGAATCAGTTGACTAGTTTGAAAATCTGGATTGAGGAAAAGTATATTGTGACATGAAAATACAGAACAGAGAACTCTGAGTGGAAAATGTTGGAAAAGAGATTGTAAGTTGGAGATAAAGATTGTTTTCTTGAACTTGAAAGCAAAAGGGTAAAGGATTCCCAGGTTGCATAATTATCATCTCTGTCACACCTGGTAACACTAGAGAGCAAACTAATCTGGGAAAATTCTGATTTCACTTGCACTTGACTACAGAGTCACCATATTAGCATATTTTACATTTGAGTGAAATCTTTTCTTTTACCAAAGTGCCTTTAGGATTCCTTTTCAATGGACCAGAAAACATTACTGAGAATGAATTTCTCTCATCACTTGCACTGGCCACTTGTATGCCTCGGAAACACAAGCATTTCAATCTCGCAATTAATCAATCATTTAATAGTGTTTATTGAGCACTACCTTGTGCAGAATACTGTACTAAGCCCATGGAAATGTATAATTAAATTAAAAAGATATGATCCCTGCCCTCAAGGAGCTTATTTGCAAGTCATCCCAATCAATCAATCAATCAATGGTATTGAGTGCTTACTTTTTGCAAAGCACTGTATTAAAGACATGGGAGAGGACAATACAACAGGAAGGAATGTGGACATGGAAGGATGTGGACCTTCATTTTTTAATGTCGTGATAATTTTAATTATATATCACTGCTCTCTTTAATGATTTTGCCCCTTTGTTGTATTTATCACTGGTGGATGTGAGGGTGAGATTTGAAGGACTGTAGACCATGCCATCAGTCAGTCACCTTGTCTTTTTTTAATGATATTTGTTAACTGCATACTGTGTAACAGCACAAGTCTAAACACTGGCTGGATTTAAGTTAATTGACCAGATACAGTCCCTGTCCCACATGGAGCTCACAGTCTGCATAAGAGGGAGAACAGGTATGAAAGAGCACTGGCTTTGGAGTCAGACGTCATGAGTTCAAATTCCATCTCCGACAATTGTCAGCTGTGTGACTTTGGGCAAGTCACTTAACTTCTCTCTGCCTCAGTTACCTCATCTGTAAAATGGGGATTAAGACTGTGAGCCCCCCTGTGGGACAACCTTATCACCTGGTAACCTCCCCAGTGCTTAGAACAGTGCTTTGCACATAGTAAGCACTTAATAAATGCCATTATTATTATTATTATTTTGCAGTTTGAGGAAACTGAAGCAATGTGAAGTTAAGTGACTGGCCAAATGTCACACAATAGGCAAGTGATGGAGACACTATTTTCTGAAATGAGGCCTGACTGCATGTTAGAATTGCTTCAAGATAGAAATAAATCAATCAATAATGCTTATTGAGAACCTATTCTGGCTGAACACTGAATGAAGAACTTGGGGATGTAAGATAGAGTTAGAAGACACCATCTCTGGTCTCGAGAATCTTAGAGCCTATTGTGTGCAGAGCAATGAACTAAGCGCTTGGGAGAGTACAGTAGAGTAAGACATGATCCCTACTCTCAAGCAGATTACTGTCTAATGAGGAGCACACATTTGAGCACACAATTGCATGTCTGCTTTTGAATCTTTGGATATTTGTAAGTAAAAAAAGAAGAAAATTACTATTTTAACTCTCAAATACTCAGCGAATTACTAATCATAGATTTCTCTCATGAAAAATTAATCCCCAGGCCTTATGCCTGGCATTACTTTGCCATAAAAAATTGCATTTTATCTCTCATGCAATGAATGGGAGATTTAAGAAAAATAAATCGATAAAAGAAATTAAATAGAGTCAGTCTCCCTCAGACAATAAAAATCAATGCTCTGATAGCAGTACCTAAAAAAGAAGGTTTATTTTCAATATTCATCTCGTTACTAGTTTCAAAGTAATTGATTTTTTATACTTAAGCTGTCACAAACTATGACAAGCAATGATTACTTGTAATTTTTCAAATTATTTAAAAAAGAAACTGATTCCACAGAGATTGTTTTGTTAGTGTGTATGTGTGTGTGTGCATGTGTGCGTATGTGGGGGGGGTGTATGTGTGTGATGCTGGACTGGCTTTTACACTAAAAGAATGGCTTATCTGATTTCTGGTAGTGACTAAATTGTAAAATAAATATTTACTAGTTGTGGAATTGAATCTCTTTGCAAACCTATGACATCTTATTTGAGTTCATCATAATGAAATAGTCCAATTGTTATATATGAATCTATATTTTTCCCTTTTCTCCCAAATGGACACTATTCAAGATTAATCTACATTTATGAGGTAAAGAATACATATTCAAATTCCCTGATTATTAGTTCAGAAAGTCAGCTTGTTCCCAGTTTTGGTAAGAAAAAGAATTTCATCGCTATATTTAATCAATATTCCTCTTTCCTATTCCTCTGTGCAATTCCTAACAGGGAAAAGCACTATGTAATATACTTATATAATGTTATGTGTACACACACACACACACACACAAGCACACACAACATTTAACTGAAGTAGATGACCCAAAATGAATTTAAAAATAATTTTGTCCTAAAAAAAAATCAATCTATTTCAGGGAAGATTGAGTGTCTATAATTCAAATAGCCCTTAAAGTAAAATACCCTAAAGGAAATGTTCTAAGTTTCCGACTTACCAGATTGCGGGACTCTTCCTTTGAAGCTAAGATCACTTTGACAGCTGTTCTATAGTAAACGATGTAAGGAAGGGCAAAGAAAAACCTAGCGGTTACCGTATTGTTTTTCCAAATGCCGTGGTGGATAAGACAAATATGGTTCATAAACAATCATGGTAAATTCTAGGCATTCTTTTCATGCTTTCATTAATATGGACCATTGTGGTGACTGTCTAATCTCAGATAAATTCACTAACCACTGTGTTAGTGAACAAGTACAGAAGCATTTGCTAGAATAACCTCATCTCACAGAATTAGATGTTCCTGTTGTGGTCTTTATGTCTTACATTTATGGTGTAATATTATCCTCTTTATTAGCAATAAAGTGCCACCAATCATAATGATAATGGCTTTTTGAGGCTTCATAAAGCCTCATGTACCAGTGCCTATTGACAAAAAAGATTTTGGTGCATCTTAAGAAAAAGAGACTGCATAGAAAAGTCTATGCCATCTTTAATCATTATGCCTGTCCTTGAAGAGGCTTCAGAAAATCTATATAACAAAGATTTGCACAGATTCTTAGCATTTCATTCTTCGAGGCCCAAATTCACCCCAGGAACTTCCATATCCACTCCCAGGGGAATCACAATTTAACAATATATCTGATTTCTGGAATTCTAGGATACTGGTCTTTAGGTGGGTAAACATACTTCTTAAATGGAGCCACTATTCTCTATATTACTCAAAATGACTTGCCCATTTCAGCAGTCAGGGCTTTCCAAGGGAATGTGTAGTGGAAAACCACATTTCTTCCATTTCTTTTCTATTTGTTGAGGAAGGTGAAGAAATGTAATAAAACAGGATGTTTCAACTTCACAAGGGCATTTACCAAATGACTTCAGAACTGGGAACAAGTAATGATTTCCAATATATAAAAATGGATCTGTGAATTCTATTGAGTAAATTACGAAAGTGCTTGAGAGTCAGCAAGATTAAATGGCTAGGTTAAGTGTCTAATTTTGTAGTTCTTTTAAATTCGGTAAACTCAGAGGCTCTTCTTAATGGTAGGATTAAATGTGGTTTTCAGTTACAAATATTCCCTGTAGGTTAGATTCGGTATTTTATGCTTATCACAAACAGTGAGGAAATAACTTTCTGGGTCTTTTATGAGTCTTTTAAAATGCACCCACTTTGGGGAAATCATATTTTCTTGAAGGAAATGAGGCATGACCAATCACACAAAACGTGAGAAAATCCCCTGAGAGTTGACCTCTGCCACATGTAAAAGAAACTGTTAAGCGCCTGAGGTTTCATGGGTTTCATGCATGAAAATCAGATTTTCTGGCCACCAGTGCTGTTCAGTAAATAAATAATCCATCACCGTGTCAAAGAGTTGAAACATGGCGTTGCGGCCATCACTGACTGAATAGAGATTTTTAGGTAGCAACTTGGGCAAGCTGTCTGCATGTCTGTGTTAGCAGTGAAACTCAGTGATTTCACTTCTTCTGTATTATGCTATCGCTAGAAACTACAATGGATGGTGAGATCATTCATCGGAATGAATGCGGAAGCAGAAAAGAAGTTTACATGGCAGCTCACCTCAGAATGCAGAACTCCACAGCATTTAATGAGAACCCATGTGCAAAATTCAGGACTTACTGGTTATTACAATTGAGTGAGTGTTTATGATGCCTTCTCTCAAGGAGATTACTATCCAATGGTATAGGTATGACTTGCCGGTGATGTGACACCATTGAACAAAAAGGAATGGTAAATGTCTTTCCATTTTATATTTTACTTTGTGATGCACCTAACATTATAGTATTTTTAACTCCTATTTAAATAACTGTTAGCTAAAAACTAAACTGTAAACATTCCTAGTAAGGTTTTAATCTTCTTTATGCAAGTTCTCAACTGCAGGCAATTTAGCTCCATTTCGGCTCAAATTTCAATTTTATATTAATTGTGCTTTATCATAGTCTCACTTACAGCTGTCTTTTGTCCAGCTACAGGAAGCAAAATGTAGAACATCAACAAGCATATAAAATCCACTTAGCTCCCAGACCCCTATAATTATGAATCCACAGCCTTAGATTTTCCACTTTTTATTGCTTTCCCTAAATTGAAAAAGTTAATCAATCAATAAATCAATCAATTGTATTTATTGAGCACTTACTGTGTGCAAAGCACTGTACTAAGTGCTTGGGAGAGTACATATAACAGAGTTCATAGATACATTTCCTGCCCAGTGGTACTTGTTCATGCTTACTATGTGCCCAGCACTGTTCAAAATGCTGGGACGGACAGATAAAATATTATAAGATCGAACGCTGTCCCACATGGGGCTCACAGTCCAAATGGGAGGGAGTAGGATTTAGTCCCTGTTTTACAAATGGGGAAGCTGAGGCATAGATAAGTTGAGTGACTTGCCCAATGTCACACAGCAGACAAGTGGTGGAGCTGGGATTAAAACCTAGTCTCATGCTCTTTCCACTAGGACATGCTGCTTGGGGAGAGAAGCAGCGTGGCTCAGTGGAAAGAGCACGGGCTTGGGAGTCAGAGATCATGGGTTCAAATCCCGACTCCACTGCTTCTCAGCTGTGTGACTTTGGGCAAGTCACTTGACTTCTCTGTGCCTCAGTTACCTCATCTGTAAAATGTGGAGTAAGACTGTGAGCCCCCCGTGGGACAGCCTGATCACCTTATAACCTCCCCAGCGCTTAGAACAGCGCTTTGCACATAGTAAGAGCTTAACAAATGCCTTCATTAGGCATAGGTGGGCATATTCATATTTTGTGTGGGGGTTGGATGGGATGGCAGGGGGAGGATTGTGGGGACATCATCCCCAACTTGAATCTCTTCCCTCGGCTCTCAGTAATAGTGAGAATGGGTCAGGCCTCAAGTCTTCCCACACTCTTGCCATTCCATAATGCTGAAGATCCTAAACTGAGTATGAACTGAGTATTTCTGACTCCATTTTTGAAAATCCAAGCATTTAAAGTGACTAAGAGCTGCTGCTGGGATCTGAGGGAAGATAGGGTAACAAGAAGCAGTGTGGCTTAGTGGAAAGAGCACGGGCTTTGGAGTCAGAGGTCATGGGTTCAAATCCCGACTCCGCCACTTGTCAGCTGTGTGACTTTGGGCAAGTCACTTAAATTCTCTGGACCTCAGTTACCTCATCTGTAAAATGGGGATTAAGACTGGGAGCTCCCCGTGGGACAACCTGATCACCTCGTAACCTCCCCAGCGTTTAGAACAGTGCTTTGTATGTAGTAAGTGCTTAATTAATGTCATTATTATTATTATTATTATTATTATAAGAATTGTTCCAATTCTCAGGCAAGCTGAGAAAAAGCAGTGTCAGAAGATGGATATTCTAGTCCCAGCACTGCCACTAGTTTAACATATTTTAGATTGTAAACTCCTTGTGAGCAGGGATCATGTCTTCACCTTTACTGTACTTTGCCCAAGTACTTAGTTACATGCTTTAATAATGATGGCATTTGTTAAGTGCTTACTATTTGCAAAGCACTGTTCTAAGCACTGGGGAAGATACAAGGTGATCAGGTTGTCCCATGTGGGGCTCACAGTCTTATCTCCATTTTACAGATGAGGTAACAGAGGCACAGAGAAGTTAAGTGACTTGCCCAAAGTCACACAGCTGACAAGTGGTGGAGCTGGGATTAGAACCCATGCCCTCTGACTCCCAAGCCCGTGCTACTTCCACTAAGCCATGCTGCTTTACACATAATAAATCCTCAATAAATCCTAGTGATTGATACTATTGATTGATATTCTTGAAATAATTGTATTCCCTTCAGAATACAACAAAACAGTACCTTTCCTCAATCATTTGTGTCTTTTAAGTCTTGCAAACAGCTCATTTATGGAATTTCTCTGTCATCTTTCCCATTGGAAGACAACTGTAGTCAAAATACTGTGAGCACCCATTCATTTTAATACACAGCTGAAACTCTGTTCACTCTGTCAAACATTTCAAGCATGACATTCCATTCAAGAGGAACACCCTAATGAAACTATTCAACAACTGGATAGAAAATAAAATGGATGAAATTTCTCATTGTAAGGAGAATAAACTTCTCTGTTCGCTTCTTTTTAATCTACCAACCCTTCATTTGTATTAAGGATTAACACGGAAATCTGCATACATTTTCCACTTAGATGTTTTCAAAGAGAATTTGGTCCTGTTTCTGCCCTTATAATATGATATGCAGAGGTTGGCAGATAACCAGGGGAAAAAAAATTCTGAAAGACATGGATCCTCAGAGAAATCATTCTTAATTTGGTCCTTCTCCAGAATTCTACTATTATCAAGAGTATTTGGTTGGGAAATGCATAATGGGAAAATTAATTTCACTTCTCAACTAAATGGGCCTATTTCTTAGTCAGAGGAGCCAAAGGAAAGCACAGTCCACAGCTAATTTAAAAATCAAGCTGAAAGCACTGAATTTGTTTTAAAAATAAAAGATAGAGACTCCTCACTATAAGATTCAAGACACTCAATTAGCACTCTCTCCTTTAATTATCCTTGCTTTTCACCCACTAGAATACAACCCGCATACTTCCCTTCTATAATGCCAACCTCCCAACCTCTTTCTTTCTTGCCTCACCCATGACTGATTCCTTGCTAATGTCCTCCCCATTCCCTGGGTAAATATCTCTGCCTACATATTTTATAGATGAGCATTCTCACCATCTTGAAAGCCCTTCTGAAATCATATTACTACTATTACTACTATGCTATTTGTTAAGCACTTACTCTGTGTCGTGCTCAGTTTAAAGCACTGAGGTTGATACAAGATGATCAGATTGGATACAGTCCCTGTCCCACAAGAGGCCTGCAATCTAAGGGAGAAGGAGAACAGGTATTTAATCCCCATTTAACACAAGAGGAAACTGAGGTACAGAGAAGTAAAGCATTTTGCCCAAGGTCACACAGCAGACATGTGGCGGTGCCAGGATTAGAACACATTCCCAGGCAAGTTGCAAAGCCAGAATTAGAACCCAGGTTTCAGGTCCCAGGCCTGTGCTCTTTCCACTAATAATAATGACTGTGATATCTGTTAAGCACTTACTCTGTGTCAAGCAATGTACTAAGCACTGGAGTGGATACAACAAATCGTGTTCAACATGGTCCCAGTCCAACTTAGGGCTCATGGTCTCAAACCCCATTTTACAGATGAGGTAACTGAGGCACAGAGAAGTGAAGCAACTTGGCCAAGGTCACACAGCAGACATGTAACAGAGTCAGGATTAGAACATACGACTCCCTGATGCCCAGGCTCATGCTCTACTTCACCTTGCTGCTTCTGTTGGTCACGTAGGTTCTCTACAGTTCTTTATGGATTTACTGAACCATTCATTCATTCAATTGTATTTATTGAGCGCTTACTGTGTGCAGAGCACTGTACTAAGCAGTTGGGAAGTACAAGTTGGCAACATATAGAGATGGTCCCTACCCAACAATGGGCTCACAGTCTAGAAGACTGTGAATAGAGCCAACCTATTTAGAGAATCTTAATAAGCTTGCACGGGTTTAAGCCTCACAAATTAGAATGTTGGCTTTGAAACTCTGCAAAAACCTGAATGAGGCAGAATTTCTTTAAAACCGAATTCCAGACACCGGAGTTAGCATTAGGTCCTGTCTGTCTTTAAGACCAATCTTAACTGAGCTTAGAGTAGATAGCCATTGGCTATGGCTCCACTGACTCGATCACTATCCAAAGAGAAGGAATAACCTAATGCTTTCCATCTTTTCTCGTTGGTGTTTTGGATAGCAGGCCTCCTACCCCAGCAGCTTGCTTAATGACAATGCGGCACTTGGCCATGGAGGAGATTGAAAGCATGAGCGAAAAGGAGCACTTCATGGGAGAAACACACCCACCTGCACATCCTAGAGTCTTTTATTTCTCCTCTCCCTTTCTGGCTGGGCGATCTATAGCTGGAAACTGGGCACATTTCCATCACTGAGCAATCTTATGCCAACCTCCAGCAAAGACCATTCCTTCTTTCACAAACTTTTCTGCACCACCACACAGAGACATTTCTGCTGACAACATGAGGTTAATGACAAAAATGGGTAAAGTTGGGGATTTTGCTTCTGAGAGTCAGTGGACTTTCATTAGTCGCCTGCCAATTTGCTCTGGCATGGACATGTGTATTCCTTACTTCCCTTACTTACTTTGGGCAATGTTCTTTGTTTCCAAGTTTCTTTGCAGCCTTATTTATAGCACAGCATTGATCACCAAAGGCAGTTCACATATGGGGAAATTTATACCTGGTCTTTCCACCCTATGATTTATTCTATTAGAAGTCTAACACCTTTCAGAAAATAAAGGACAGATTTGGGCCTCAAAAGGTTTAGAATACTATCAAGTTTAGTTATCGGGGAAATGGTTTGAGGAGACGTGACATACATGTGTATCCTTCATGGTTGAAGACATAATTCGTGGTACAATTCATCCACGCATGCTTAGGCTGTGTATTTGTGTGTGTGGCTAATAGGTCCCATGTGGGTCCCACAGCCTGGCCACCCTCTTCACATACTGTCCTGTCTGGTGTTTGCCTCCTCATTTCACCGCCTTCAGAAGCTTCTGTCCCTCCTGCTACTAAAACCCAGCCCACATATTTTGCTTCTCTAATGCCAACTTACTCATTGTATCGTGATCTCTTCTATCTCACTGCCAACCTCTTGCCCACACCCTGCCGCTGGTCTAAAAGACCCTCCCTCTTCATATCTGACAGACAATTACTCTCCCCACCTTCTAAGTGGTATTGAAGGCACATATCTTCCAAGGGGCCCTCATTGACTAAACCCTCGGGTAGGGACAGTCTCTATATGTTGCCAACTTGTACTTCCCAAGCGCTTAGTACAGTGCTCTGCACACAGTAAGCATTCAGTAAATACGATTGAATGAATGAATTTCCTCTTTTCTTCCTCTCTTCTGCATCGCCCTGATTTGCTCCCTTTATTCACACCCTCTCATCAGCCCCCACCTCAGCCCTACAGCACTTTGGCTCAGTGGAAAGAGCACGGGCATTGGAGTCAGAGGTCATGGGTTCAAATCCCAGCTCTGCCAACTGTCAGCTGTGTGACTTTGGGCAAGTCACTTAACTTCTCTGTGCCTCAGTTATCTAATCTGTAAAATGGGGATTTAAACTGTGAGCCCCCTGTGGGACAACCTGATCACCTTGTAACCTCCCCAGTGCTTAGAACAGTGCTTTGCACAGAGTAAGCACTTAACAAATACCATTATTATTATTATCATTATTTTTATGTACATATCCATGATTTATTTATGTATATTGATATCTGTCTCCCTCTGCAGACTGTAAGCTCACTGTGGGCAGGGAATATGTTGCTCTGAACAAAGTAAGATTAATGGATGATGTGCTTGACTGATCTATATAATCACATTTATGAAATTTGGGGAATAAGAAATCATAATACAGACATTGACTTTTCTACGTTTGGAGAAAAACCAATGAGTTTGCATTAATGTTACTAATTACATGTCTACATTTCCAGACTGATCAGTTTAACACACCCACGCACCCACTAAAGGATCAACCCATACCCTCTATTCACTCTCCATTCTTATGGTGATCAAAGATAAATGATCAGGTGATTTATAATGAATTCAGAAAGCAACCCCCCCTAAAAGACCCCTTGATGTGTTGAAAGACAATTTTTTAAAAAGAGTTCATTTTTTGGTGATTTGTTGAAAGTAGAAAGGTAAAGTTAAGATCTCAGAAAGCCTTGATTCAATTAAAGGAGATACAAGGTTTCTTTAATATACATTACTTCTTTATTCTTATTAATATCTGTCTCCCCTTCTAGACTGTCAGCTCATTATGGGCAGGAATATGTTTGCTAGTTCTACTGCACTGTACTCTCCCAAGAGTTTAGTATAGTGCTCTGCATATAATAAGCACTCAATAAATGCAATTGAGTGATCGCTGGATTGAGGAAGATGTTGATTTAGAGTTATCAGTTTTTGGGTGAGTGCTGTGTTAAACAGTTTTGTCCACCATACTTTAAAACAGAGAATTGGAAAGGTGACCAGAGAAAAGCAATGCAATCATTAAAGGGCTAGGAAATGGGGATAAATTAAAATGAAAGAGACTCAAGGCCTTAGTACAGTAAGCACTCAATAAATACAAGTGAATGACCATTCTTGACTATGTGTCTACACTTCCTTGATTTCTGGTACAGCATACTGCACCAAACGGGTACTGAATATGTGCTACTATTACTAATTGATCAGTTAATCAGTCAATGGGAATCACTGTACTAAGAATTTGGGAGAGTACCATCGAGAAGTAGACATAACTTCTCCCCTAAAGGAAATCAAAATTTGGCTACTATTAGTGTCTAAACTCAGTGACAGAACATGGAGAAGAAGCGTGGCTCAGTGGAAAGAGCTCGGGCTTGGGAGTCAGAGGTCATGGGTTCAAATCCTAGCTACGCCAATTGTCAGCTGTGTGACTTCGGACAAGTCACTTAACTTCTCTGTGCCTCAGTTCCCTCATCTGTAAAACGGGGATTAAGACTGTGAACCCCCCCATTGGACAACCTGATCACCTTGTACCTCCCCAGTGCCTAGAACAGTGCTTTGCACATAGTAAGCAGTTAATAAATGCTATTATTATTAATGAATTTTGCTTCAGGTACACATCCCAGATAGTTTGGTGCTTTTTACAGGGAAAGCCGCAATAAATACCACTGAATGATTGACAGATCAAAAGATAAAAGATTCTATGAGAAGAAATACAAAGGACTGGAGTTTTTAGCTTGAAGAAGATTTATATACATATATAATTTGAAAACTACATTAGAGAATGTTGACCTATTGCCCTTCATATGCTTTGAGGACTGGAGAAGAGGAAGTGGGGTAAAAGTAGGAGACCTTTCAGTTGGAACACCTCAATCATTCGGTCAATCAATCACATTTCTTGAGTGCTTACTGTGTAGAAAGCACTGTGCTAAGTACTTGGGAGAGTACAATACAACTGAGAAATGATCCCTGCTCACAACAAGCTTATAATCAAGAGGGGGAGACAAGCATTTATAAAAATGAATAAATTACAGATACGTATATAAGTTCTGTGAGGCTGAGGGGTGAACAGGGGAAGCAAACCCAAGTGCAAGGGCTAGGCAGAAGGGAGTGGAAGAAGAGGAAATGAGGGCTTAATCAGGGAAGGCCTTTTGGAGATATACCTTCAATAAGGCTTTGAACAAGGATATAGCAGTGATGTAACAATGGCATGACATCCAAGGAAAATTGGGAGGTCCCAAATCCCATTCATTCACTCATTTAATCGTATTTATTGAGCACTTATTATGTGCAGAGCACTGTACTAAGCGCTTGGGAAATACACGTCGGCAACATATAGAGATGGTCCCTAACCAATAACGGGCTCACAGTCTTGAAAAACCAGAGGTCCCAAAGCAGAAAATCTCGAGAACCTTTCTAGTTCTAGGATTCTCTATAGTATTCTCGGATAGACTATATCTACTGTGTGGAATTTCCAGTGTTTCTTGCTTTCAGACATATTCACCAGCAGCTTTGGTTTCAAGATCGTTCCCTTCTACCAATGACCCATGGTGGGTAATGTGGCTATAATGGCAAAATGATTTGAGAAAATAACTACCTAATGTCTAATTTGCACAGAAATAATCCTGGATGAAACCTACTCTTTGATGGTTTTTATTAATGCCTTGAAAGCACCACCATTCCAAAATGGCATGGGCTTCATGAGGAATGGCAATGGGATCAGGAAAAAGCACTGTCTCTCTTCTGTCACAGAACTCAGACATTTTTGAATGAAAACTCCTCAGGCAAAGAAGTCATCACTTCCTTCAGAATGAAATTCCCCTACTGGCTCATGTTTACTCCTGCTCAGCTGGGAGTAAAAGTATTTATTAAATATCTTTTATGTGGAAAGCACTGTGCAAAGCACTGGGAAAAAGTAACCAGGTAAAGGTTGGACATAATAATAATGATAATATAACAGTGGTATTTGTTAAGTGCTTACTATGTGCCAAGCACTGTTCTAAGTGCTGGTGTAGATACAATGTAATCAGGTTGTCCCACGTTGGGCTCACAGTTCCCCGTTTTACAGATGAGGAAACTGAGGCCAAGAGAAGTTAAGTGGTTTGCCCAAAGTCACCCAGCAGGCAAGTGGCGGAGCCAGGATTAGAGCCCATGTCCTCTGACACCCAAGCCCATGTTCTTTCCTCTAAGCCATGCTGCTTCTCAGGCATAGTCCCTGTCCATAAAGGGGATCACAATCTAAGAATAAAAGGAGAGCGAGGGGACTGGAGATAGGTTCCTAAGGATATAAGACGCAACAAAAATGCTAAAACAACATAAAAGACCAGGACAATTTTCCAGGTGAACAAAATGATTTAGGGCCCTTGGCTACAGGCGGGGAGGAGTTTGGGCTTTTCATGGCTCAGAGTTCAACAATCACAACTGTAGCAACAGGTTCAGCCATTGTTGTAGCCATCCTAACATTCTCTTATGTTGTGGAAGCCTTACAGACCTACTGCTGAAGGACTTCCTGCTTTAGTGTTGCAAGATGGAAAAGAAGCTCAGGGATAATGTGAACGGCTTATGGCATGGATTATCATGGAAGTGGCCCTCCTATGGTGAAAAATGGATTGGGGTGCAACATGGCCCCGTTATTTACAGATGTGCCTCCTATTGGAATGAGGAGTTTTTAAATGTCAGGCAATAATTGTAAATTTCAGCACAGAAGCAACAGGAAAATATTTCCAAATTTCATTTGAGTCCAGGTATCTGAAGAACTCATACTGAATAATAATGATGGTATTTGCTAAGCTCTTACTACTACTACTACTAATAATAATAATAATCATTATGGCACTATGTGTCAAGCACCATTCATAGTGAGGCTCACAGTCTTATTCCCCATCTTACAGATAAGTTAACTGAGACACAGAGAAGTGAAGTGATTTGCCCAAGGTTACACAGAAGACAAGTAGCAGAGGCAGGATTAGAACCCATGTCCTCTGACTCCTAAGCCCATGGTCTTTCCACTAAGCCATGCTATTGAAGGACTGATTAAAGAAAATTATTAATCTAACAGCAAATAATGGCCATACTGTATAGTTTTTACCAACAACCACCATTCTGAGTACTATATCTTTGTGGAATTGGGTATACAGAATATATTCATATCTGAATAAAATGAAAGCTCTTTTTCCTAATCACTTATTTTAAAACAAAGGAGACCACTGTAATCTTTCAAGTATCAGCACCTTCACTATATTTTAATCTGCAATAGTGAAGGTCAATTCTGGTAAGACTCAGCATGTTTTGAAATCACCTAAAGTGTTCTAGATGAGAGACTCCTTTTTAAACTACATTTTAGGTTCACTGATTCAGCTTTAAATGCACCGGTATCACAAAGGTCACATCTACTTGAATTTGTTCTTTGCTGCTCAATCTATAGTTTTTGTGTGCTTTAGTCAAAATAATTTTCTGGGTTTTTTTTTTGCTGCTAGGATAGCCAAATTTAAAAAGCAACCTGCAGCTCAAAATAAACTTTGCATCTGCTTCCCAGGTTTGTTTGTTTTTTTCCTAAGGGAAATTGGTGATATTATTTCCTTTCCATTTTTATAATAATTCACTACACATCGGGAATGAATCTTCGAAGTCCTTCCCTCAATTAAAGAATGAGTTTGTAACAAAGAGGAGAGTGATTTAAAAATAATTATATACAGTAATCATACACCAATATATTTTAACATAAAATCCTCCAAATATAATTGTTAAGATAAGTGAAATTCCTCTGAAGAAATCATGAAACCACTTGGGAGAGAGAAAACAGTAGGCAAAAATCACTCATAGTGTCTTGCTATCCAAAGGAAGGAAATAGAAGGTCAAATGGTTTGCTATTTTGTGTAAACCAGCCTTAATACATTTACATTAAACATAAAGGCAAAATACACCTTTTTCATTGTGCAAGGGGAAAATCCCGAAAGGCCCTTCATAAAAGCATAAACCCATCCTAAAAACTGCCTTTCCACTTTATCTTGAAGAAAACATAAATTATATACTTTGCAACCAGCTGTAATACTAGGCAGAAACAGCTGTTCTCAATTGACTGTATAGCACCATTGTATGTATTGTTTGATGCACAAATTACTTGTAATTTCTGGAAGTGCATCTTTTCACTTTGATATTTTTTAAGCCATGCGCTTAGACTTTGAAAGCGTGTAGATTTTCAGAGAAAACAACTCTCTAGAGACTTTACCACTGACTTTTTTCTACTGACAATTTACAATAGTCCATATTCGGAAAAACTTAACTTGGATTGCCGGAAACATCTTAATGAGAGACAAATTATTTTATTCCAATTATTGAATGTAAATTTCTGCTCCCTGCTCCTATGCCACTTTTGGAACAGCGATGTCTCATGACAACTGAGAGCATAAGGAGAGTCCCACATCCCAGCAGAGTTTGGATCTTGCAATTTAGTGATGCAGTATAGGAGGCAGAAGGAATCAAAAATAGTTTAATTGTGACTGAGTCCTAGGCGTAGATTATATTACCAAAGACATCTTTGTGTGTGTCTGGCATAAAGATTCCTTACATGACAGACTCCTCTTTTCATACATTGGAAATGAATAGGTTGCTCCCTGTTATGACCAATTACTGGTATTTATTGAACACTTAACTTTGCGAAATATACCACACTGTTTGGGAAAGTACGGTACAGATGGTAGACATGATTCTTGCCCTCAAAGGGCTTATAGTCTAATGGGGGAACATTTTTGCCCTTTTCATTTCCAGTTGCCCTTGTAGAATCAGCCTTTTCTCTTTACAAATTATTGAACCTTGGCCTAGATGGTTTAGGCTATTACTTCACAAACATATGCATGCTTTCAGTGGGAAAGGTGGGCTATTTTCCTTTCAGATTTTTGAACTGGACTTCCAGACTTGCTCATCCCAGGCCTTTGACAAAAGTTGGTGGCATCCATCCCGGTCTGAAAGGATCCAAAATGGTGTCTTTTCTGATCTATCATTTCTTTGAAATCAGGCCCCTGACCGTCCTCGTTTCCCCACTTGACTTCTCCTCTTATGACTTAGAGAAGCAGCGTGGCTCAGTGGAAAGAGCCCGGGCTTTGGAGTCAGAGGTCATGGGTTTGAATCCCAGCTCTGCCAATTGTCAGCTGTGTGACTTTGGGCAAGTCACTTCACTGGGCCTCAGTTACCTCATCTGTAAAGTGGGGATTAAGGCTGTGAGCCCCCCCACCTTGCCGTGGGACAACCTGATCACCTCGTAACCTCCCCAGTGCTTAGAACAGTGCTTTGCACATAGTAAGCACTTAATAAATGCCATTATTATTATTCTCCTCCCCAAGCTCAAAATGAAATATTAGCACCTGTGTTAGAGAGTTTTAACTGCTTCATTGAAGTCTTAGAGGGTGTGGTTGGTTAAGATGTGTTAGTAAAGAAATGACAAGATCTTCATAAGTATGGAAAAGAAAAGGATTAATAAAGGAAAAGAAGACTCAGAGACAGAATATATCTTTCTATGCCTGATGGAGAGGAAAGGAAATGAAGAACAAATAATGAAACTCCATCGGAACTGACTTTCTAAATATTGAATAAAGACTGAGAGTCATAAAATTATCTCTTCAGCATATTACAGATATAGGGCATGTCAAGTGTGCTACACAGTAATCATAATGGGAGTTCAAAGTTTTGTTTTTTTTCTGTATTGTTAAGAGAAATCAGAAATTCCTAACTTGAAAATGAAAACAAACGAAGGTCATCTCAAAGCCATAATCAGAGTGCTAAAGGGATCTGATTGCTATTGCCAAGATAATTTTATAAGTACACTTAGTTATGCTAGAGACCATATTTTCAGTACATGACTGGGATAGAATGCAGTGGAAGAACAGGAATACCTTTCTCCCAACATGAGTCTGATCTGGGTATAATGCAGTCCGTGGCTCAGTGGAAAGAGCACGGGCTTTGGAGGCAGAGGTCATGGGTTCAAATCCCGGCTCCGCCAATTGTCAGCTGTGTGACTTTGGGCAAGTCACTTCACTTCTCTGTGCCTCAGTTACCTCATCTATAAAATGTGGAGTAAGACTGTGAGCCCCCCTGATCACCTTATAACCTCCCCAGCACTTAGAACAGTGCTTTGCACCTAGTAAGTGCTTAATAAATGCCATCATCATCATCATTATTATAAAATGGTTCAAGTAGATTTGGCATAAGACTATTGCTACTAATACTAATAATGGTTGTAGTATTTGTTAAACCCTTGCCAAGTGTCAAGCACTGTGCTAAGCATTGGGTACCTACAGGATAATCAGATTGGACAGAGTTTCTGTCCTACCCAGGAGAAGGACCATAGTTATTTTATCTGCTAAAGAACTCGAGAACACTGGATCAATAAACTATGTGCTTTACTAAAACCAAGTTGGAAAAAGCTCAGGCCTGGGCATCAGGGAACCTGAGTTCTCAACCCAGCTTTTCCACTTGTCTGCTGGTGACCTTTGGCAAGTCACTTTACTTCTCTGTGCCTCAGTTTCTTCAACTGTAAAATGGGGATTAATACCTACTCCCTCCTAGTTAGACAGTGAGCCCCATGTGGGACAGGGAGTGTGTCTACCCTGATTATCTTGTAATAATAATAATAATGATGGCATTTTTTAAGTGTTTACTATGTGCAAAGGACTGTTCTAAGCACTGGGGAGTTTACAAGGTGATCAGGTTGTCCCACAGGGAGCTCATAGCCTTAACCCCCATTTTACAGATGAAGTAACTGAGGCACAGAGAAGTAAAGTGACTTGCCCAAAGTCACACAGCTGGCAACTGGCAGAGTGGGGATTTGAACCCATGAGCTCTGACTCCAAAGCCCGGGATCTTTCCACTGAGCCACACTGCTTCTCTTACTTTTTACTAGTTCTATTTCCAAACAGGTTCCTATATAGGCATGATTACTACATGGGAAGTAGCATGACCTAGTGGCAAGAGCACAGACTTGGGAGTCAGAGGTCAGGGGTTCTAATCCCAATTCCACCACTTATCTGATGTGTGACCTTGGCCAAGTCACTTCACTCCTCTGGGCCTAAATTCCTTCATCTGTAAAATGGGGGATTATGAATGTGAGCCCCATGTGGGACAGGGACAGTGTCCAGTCTGATTACCTTGTACCTAAACCAGTGCTTAGAACTGTGCTTGGCACATAGTAAGCACTTAACAAATACCATTATTATTATTACACTCTCTGATCTTTAGAATGCTAATCATTAGATGCTTCCTATGTACTACGCATTGGAGTGAATACATGGTAATTGGATCAGTACATCCCTATCCTGATCTAAGAGGTAGGGAGAGCAGGCATTGAATCCCAGTTTTATAGATGAGGAAAATGAGGCACAGAGAGACTAAGAAATTTAACCAATGTCCCACAGTAAGCCAATGACAGAGATGGGACTAGAAATGGTTCTCCCAACTATGCTCCTTGACAGCAGGGATCGTATATACCAAAGTTATTGTGCTCTCCCAAATGCCTCACACAGAGCTCAACATGTAGTAAGCACTCAGTAAATACCAGAATGATTGATTACAATTTTCCAGGTTAGCAACATAAGGGTCAAGAGTCAGTATCTATTTCTTAATGGTCATGAAAGCAAATATGGGCAGAAGCTGGACACTAATGGTGAAGAGAATGTGCCATTAGAATACGCCCTCAAAACAATGCCCCGATAAAGCTTCCATTGGAGAAGCAGCCACGATCCATAGCTTCCCATATAATGCAAGAGGACACATGGAGAGGAAAACAGAAAACATTAGAACAGTTACTCTCTACAACTCATAATGAGTTGTAGGCATATGCCAAAATCATTTGGCAACCCACAGTTTAAGATGTCCAGGGGGATGCTTCAAAGAAGTAGTTGCAGGTGAAGATGGAGCTTTGAACCTAAGAAGCCCTTTCTGAGAAAAATGTGAATTCTCAACTACCCACAGATGTTCACCACATGAACAGGTGAAAAAATACTGTTCTTTTAGGTACATCTATCAAGGCTGATCTGCCATTTGACTGCAGATGGACCTTATGTTTCAGCTACTCTTTATTTGAAACTTCTATTAAGTTTGGATAGAATTGGGTGCATTCATAAAACTGAGGAGCAAAGATCCATAAAATACTTTCCTAGGTTTCTTGCTATAGTTTGTACTTTGTATTTAAATTAATCAATCAATCAATCAATGGTATAAATTGAGCACATATTATGAGCAGAGCACTGAACTAAGCACTTGGGAGAGAAGGAGAATCCGCTGATGGTGTATAGTAATAATGATCATGAAGGTCCACTTCTAATTTCCATCTCCACCCACTCCCTTGGAGAACTCATTCGCTCCCATGTCTTCAATTACAACCTCAATTTAGATGATTCCCAAATCTATGTCTCTAGCCCTGCTCTCTCTCCCTCTCTGGACTCTCACATTTCTCCTTCCTTCAAGAAATCTCCATTTGAATGTCCCACCAATACCTCAAACTTAACATGTCCAAAACAGAACTCCTTCTCTTCCCACCCAAACCCCTTGACTTTCCCATCACTATAGGCAGCACAATCATCCTTCTTGTCTCACAGGCCTGTATCCTTGGAGTCATCCTTATTACATCTCTCTCTCATTCAACCCACACAATCTGTCATTACATCTTGCTGATTTAAGCTTCACAACATTGTTAAGATCCACCCTTTCCACCTCACTCAAACTACTACCATGTTAATCCAAGCATTATCCTATTCCTATTGAGGGAAGCAGCATGGCATAATGGATAAAGCCCAGGCCAAGGAGTCAGAAGGTCATGGGTTCTAGTCCTGGGTCCTCCCCTTGACTGCTGTGTGACCTTGAGCAAGTCACTTCACTTCTCTGGCCCTCAGTTTCCTCATCTAGGAAATGGGGATTAAGACTGTGAGCCCCTCTTGGGACAACCTGACTACCTTGCATCTTTCTCAGTGCTCAGAACAGTGCTTGGCATATAGTAAGCACTTAACAAATACCATTATTATTATCATTATTCCACCTCGATTATTGTATCAGCCTCTTTGCTGGTCTCCCTGCCCCTGTGTCTCCTCACTCTAGTCCACACTTTACTCTGCTGCCCAGATCATTTTTCTACAAAAATGTTCTGTCCATGTTTTCCCACTCCTCATGAACCTCCAGTGGTTGCTCATCTCCCTCTGCATCCGACAAACCCATTACGATCAGCTTTAAAGCAATCCATCAGTTTGCCCCCTCCTACCTTACCTCCCTGATATCCTACTACAACCCAGACCACTCATTTTGTTCCTCTAAAGCCAATGTACCTCAGTCTCGGCTATCTCATTGCCAACCACTCACCCATGTCCTGCCTCTGGCCTGAGCTGCCTCCTCCTTCATATCCAACAGATCATTGCTCTCCCTTTCTCATAATCAGATCTCCTCCAAGAGGCTTTCCCTGACTAAGGTCTCTTTTCCCCTGCTTTCTCTCCCTTCTGTGTCACCCTTTAACTTGTATCTGAATCTGTACTTTTCATTTCACACTCAGCCCCACAGCACTTATGTACATATCTGTAATTTATTTTAATGTCTGCCTTTCCTTATCATCATTATTATTACTATTATTATTTTGGTATTTGTTAATTGCTATGTGCCAGGCACTGTACTAAGCACTGAGGTGGGTGCAAGCAAATCAGGTTGGACAGAATTCCTGTCCCATATGGGACTCACAGTCTCAATCCCCATTTGACAGTGAGGTAACTAAAGACACAGAGAAGTGAAGTGACTTGCCCAAGGTCACACAGCAGACAAGTGGTGGAGTCAGGATTAGAATCTATGACCATCTGACTCCCAAGCCCATGTTCTATCCACTATGCCATGTAAGCTCCTTGTGGGCAGGGAACATGTCTACCAGCTGTGTTAAATTGTACTCTCTCAGGTGCTTAGCACATAGTAAATGTTCAATAAATGTGATTGATTAATAGCACAATAAACCATTTTGCATTCAGAATTTAGAAGTTTGGGTACTTTACCAAACCGATTAAGCAGTATTAATAATAATAATAATAATAATAATAATAATAATAACATTTATTAAGCACTTACTATATGCAAAACACTGTTCTAATAATAATAATAATAATGATAATAATGGCATTTGTTAAGCACTTTACTATGTGCAAAGCACTGTTTCTAAGTGCTGGGGGGGATACAAGGTGATCAGGTTGTCCCACGTGGGGCTCACAGTCAATCGCCATTTTACAGATGAGGTAACTGAGGCTCAGAGAAGTTAAGTGACTTGCCCAAGGTCACACAGCAGACATGTGGCGGAGCCGGGATTCGAACCCATGACCTCTGACTCCAAAGCCTGGGCTCTTTCCACTGAGCCATGCTGCTTCTCTGAGCACTGGGGAGGTGCTTAGGGAGGTTACAAGGTGATCAGATTGTCCCCCGGGGAGCTCACAGTCTTAATCTCCATTTTCCAGATGAGGTAACTGAGGCACAGAGAAGTTAAGTGACTTGCCCAAAGTCACACAGCTGACAAGTGGCGGAGCCAGGATTTGAACCCATGACCTCCTACTCCAAAGCCCATGCTCTTTCCACTGAGCCACGCTGCTTCTCGGTGCTTAAGAAAAAAGATCCTTCAAATTCACCTCTGAATATACCATAATGTTGAAATCATGGAAAGGCATTGCCCATTGAAATATGTCAGTCCTTCTTACATACAGAACTCCCTAACTAGGTCAACTTTTGTCATTCCCTCAAAGGGGATAGGGAGATGAAAATTGGCTATAGGCTGTCCCGGTCTCTATAAGTTAAGAAAGCCAGCAGAACAGTGTAAAAAAGGTTGGGATCATTCTGGGGAAAGCATAGATGTGGTAAGGAAACTGGTGGGAAAAGTCTGGCTTTGTGGAGGCTCCATGTGGGATCTATTCTCTTCATTCTACATGGTGATGTTATTTAAGGATACGAACATTGTCACCCCGACGATTTCACAAAGGATAGACTGTCTAATAAATAATGTTGGTCAGTTGATGCTGTCAGAGTCATTAAAAATGAAAGCAGATAATGCAAAATACATATTAGAGGCCAAATTTTTTTAAAAGTTACGTTTCATTTTCCTAGCTTATTCTTACATTTTCCAGTTCTACCCAAATGTGAGGGTCTATTGGGGGTATCCTGAAGAAGGAAGATTGTAGAATTTCATCTGAAAGGGCAAATCAGACCAGATAAACATGCAGTGAAAAGGAAGTAGAAGGGACGCCTTGATAGGAAGACAGAAGAAGGAGAGATAAAGGGTATTTGATTATAATCAAAAAAGACAGAGTCCTTTGCTTGAGCTGTAAGTCAGAGATATACTGACAGAGAGAATAGAAGGAATTTTTTTCCACATAGGAAGAAGTGCTTCGGAGAAAACAGGAACTTTGCATAGGAAGGACATTCAGCACTGGGGAGATAAGTTGAGTTGGTGCAAGTTTTTTTTTTAGGGCATTAACTGTAGTAAATTGAAAATTACAAATTGTGGGGAGTGTGTGTATGGAATATGGCATGTTGAAGCCCACTGTCATAAGTTTATATTTAATTTGGAAGGAGAAAGGGGTTATAAGGGATTTTGAAGTCTTCCTTTAATAGTAATATTCTTTACCATATTCCACATTCTGGGCGGAAATATATAGAGAATGAATATTAATAAATAGCATTAATTCCAATGGAAGACACTTAAAATCTCATTACACAAAGGCTATACATATGCTCAGCACCCACATATTTGTTTCTATCTCCTGATAATAAATATCTTTCCAGATACAATGTGATGCAGATATGTACAAGTGAGCAGAGATGGACACAAGAGTGTTCCTTCACGAGGATTTCTGCAAGATCACAAAACCCCATTGGAACTGGATGTTCCAATGAATGAATGAGCAAATAAAGTTGAAGCTGATGAGAAGAATTCTTTAACCAACATAAATGGCCCCAACCTTTAGAAAAGCATTAAACTTACTAAACACATCTCCTAATGCTTTAAAGTATTAAATAATACAGGACAACTAAAACTGTATGGTATAAATTATAGAAAATAGGGGTACTGGCTAAATTAAAGTATTTAGTCATAGTGTTATTAAAAGAAGGAATGGGGATTAAGAAGCTAAGCAAGGGAAAAACACATCTTAGAAGTCATCACACAAAAACCTGAAGATATGCGTGTTAGAAGGTACCAATCTGACCTACTCTTCAAATGATGGTTAATCTGTGAAAGTCAACCTAAATATGTGGAATTGGAAAACCAGTAACATTTTGATAAAAAAGATTTATTTAGTTAAAAGCAGGGTGGAAGAGAGACCCTCAAATAAGAGCTGAGATACAAAATACAGAGAGCCTATTGCAAACATTATTATTATTATTGTTATTATTGCTAATAATAGCAGTTATAAGGGAAAAAATAAATTATTATTGTTATTATTATTATGATTATTCTACCTATGTGCTTACTATGTGCCAAGCACTGTACTTACTATGTGCTTAGATAGATGCAAGATATAACATTAGATATTAGTAATTATAATAATGATGGTATATGTTAAGTGCCAAGCACTGGGGTAGATACAAGACAATCAGGTTGTCCCATGTGGGGCTCACAGTCTTAATCCCCATTTTACAGATGAGGTAATTGAGGCACAGAGAAGTTAAGTGACTTGTCCAAAGTAATACAAGTGATAAATGGCCATGCTCTTTCCAGTAAGCCATACTGCTTCTCTGCATACATCAACCTATAGCTCAAGATTTTATATTTGCTAATCCCAGGTACTAGATCAAGATAAATATCATTACAGAAGATATTTTGTTCATGAAATCTGTCTTTAAAATATTTAATTTTTCATATCTGGGTTCAAAATATGGTTGTACTTCATAATCAAAGATCTCTCTGATGGTAAAATTCACCAATGAGTGCAGGTATGACTAAAAATTTCTATGCAAGACTCATGGTCCTGGCTACATTGGACACAAAGTCTGTCTGTCACCTGTTAAACTGTCATATGATGTTTGCAATGCCTGGCTTGAATTTAGTTACTGTAAGCACTTATAAACATAGCAGATCAGATGCAGTCCCTGTCCTATAAATCACATTCAGACTCTGTCCCACCTGGGACTCACATCTGGGTGACGGTGGATAGATAAAAGAGTTGCCACAACAACAACAAGGAACAGAATGAAAAACCCAAGAAGATAAGTAGAGAACTCTAAGTGCAGATCATAAACTATTTATTTTTGCAATAAGATTCAGTCAACAATATTAAGGGCTTATAGTACTTAGAGCACTGTGCTTAGGACTTGGGAGAATGATCTCCCTTTTATTCATCTTTTTCCTCCGTTTCCTCCCCTTTCTTCTCCCTCTTCATCCTCTTCTTCTTCAGATGGTGAGCCCCACATGGGTCAAGGACCATGTTTAATCCTCACCTGTGGTGTATTCCCCCCCTGCACTTAGTATAGTGCCCTGCGCCCAGTAATTGCTTAAGAAATATTTTTACTACTATCAAGTAGTCATGATTCTTGCTCCCACGGAGCTTACAATCATATACTATACAATGCACAGCAAGGGGGTAGAAGGAAAATGGTGTAAGTAAATAAGTTAGTGCATAAGTAAGAAGGATGTAAGCCACAGGCCTATGTGGTATGGGAGGCTGATCTATAAAACAATGGTATTTACGGAGTGTTTACTTTGCACAGGGAACTGTATTAAGTGCTTGGGAGGGAAGCAACGTGACTTAGTGGAAAGAGCACAGGCCTGGGACACAAAGAACCTGGGTTTGAATTCCAGCTCTGCTACTTGTCAGTTGTGTGACCTTGGTGAAATCATTTGACTTCTTTGTGCCTCAGTTTCTTCATCTGTAAAATGGAGATTAAATCCTCTTCACGCCTACTTAGACTGTTAGCCCCATGTGGACAAATAATGTGTCCTGCTTGATTATCTTTATCTACCCCATACTTAGTACAGTGTGTGGCCCATAGTAAGTGCTTAACAAGTACCATAATAAGTACAATACAGTTGGTAGATACCAACTCTGTCCTGAAGGAATTTACAATTTAGAATACTTCGGTGCCTTTCTATTTGCATCTACATTTAGATTCAGCTCCTTCTCTCCAAACAAGCAGGAAACAAGACACACTCCTTCCCATACATCTGCTGTCAGGTCTGCCTCCTCGATTTTTGCCACTAACCTTTCTGTTGCCTCTAGGAACATGAGGAAGAAGTGTCACTCTGCCAGGTGTGAGCTTTCACAAGACTGCGGCCAGAGAGCAAATTAGAGAATCAGTCTTTTATGGAGTGAGTGGAAAGCTGTTCACACAGACTCAGATGGCTTCTGTAAAATGCTTTGATTAAGTCTAGGAGGGAACCTTAATAGACTACTGTTTCCTCAAAAGAAACCTCTCAGAGACAAGTATGGGGAGGAATGAAGTCTCATTTCCTCAGTCCAGTTCCTTCTACTCTCATCATCCACTGCTTGCATTCAAGGAAGATCAAATAAAAACTTATACAGCATTTTCCAACCAGTCAAGGAGCAGAATGAGAGTTAAGCTCTCTTAGACTGCCTCTGATGTCAGCTAATATAATCTTGTGTGATGGGTCATTCCAGCAAAGTACTTAGTATGGTAATAAGGAAATCTCTTCACCATTTTCTTCATTCACTATTAGGCAACACAAGTTGCATATATTCACACCATTGACCCAAAACTAGTGAACCCAAGAACTGTATGCATGACAGTTTCCATGGTCTGGGGATTATTTAGATAGATCCTAACCCCATTCCTGGGTAACAAATGATAAACTTTTTTTCACAGCATTCCATAGCGGCATTAGTGTTGGGATAATTGAATCGTTGAAAAGCCCATCCCTTTCTCCCAGTGCCTTTCAAGACCAGTGCTGAAGATAGATGGAAAACCCCCAAAAGACATTTGGAAATGATATTCTTACTGCAGAGGAGGCATTTTCTATAGCATTTTGGGAGTCAAGCACATTAGATGGGATGGTCACAGGTTTGAGATCTTGGCCCTACCATTCTAAAGTCTTTAGATGGACTGTCGAATTCCACCTTTGGTGAGTGTGATGGGAAGAAATGCAACATTTAATCAATCAACTAATGGTAACCTCGCTGTGGGCAGAGAATGTGTCTGCTTTGTTGTTATTTTGCTTTACCAAGCATTTAGTACAGTGCTCTGCACAGAGTAAGCACTTAATAAATACTATTGACTCACTGACTGACTGGTATTTATTGAGTGCTTAATGTGTGTGGAGCACTGTACTGACCATTTACAAAGTACAATACAAAGGTGTTGGTAGACACATTCCCTTACCTCAAGGAGCTTAGAGCCTTGAAGAGGAATTTAAACTACTAAGGTAGCAGCCAAAAGGTAAATGTAGGCATGAGGAAAAGTTTTCCCATTTCCTTTTTCTCCTCTTCTCCCCCACTCCTTTTCCTCCTCCTCTTTCTCCTCATTTCCTTTCCTATTCTCCTCTTACTTCTCATTTTACCCTTTCTCCCACCTTATCAACCCCTCTTCCTCTTCAACATCCTCCTCCTCCTCCACCTTATCCTTTCACTCCCCTTTCTCCACCTCTTCTCCTTCCTCTTATTCCTTTTCTCCTTCCTCTCCCTCCTGCTCCTCTTACTTTTTCTACTTTTCAACCTTTTCCTCTTTTGCCCCTTCTCACACTGTTTCTTGGAGGTTTCTGGTCACTTAAGACTTTATAAACCACTTCAGGGTCAGCCCCAGCATTGCCACAACAGCTGCTGTATGTGAATGCAGATATAGCCATTAAAAAATGGAGGAATCAGCAGACCTGTGTCCGCGTGTATGCCCAGCATGCCTGTCAAGTAAGCCAAAATTTAAAGTGAGAAGATTATAAAGCCAATGGATGGATAGATGTTTTGATTGTCAAAAACTACATTGCCCATCTATGTGTTCCACACATGGAAAATTCTGCATACCTGCTGTTGATCAACTCCTTAAGCTAATCAGTGATAAGATGGACTCAATTGGCCACTTCAACTCATGCAATGTGTTCAGTGTCAACAGTGGCTCTAGCATTCTGTAATGTGAATGCATCGTTAATAAGGAACAGTTCTCCAATTTCTATTGGTTTGAAAAAAAAGATTTAAAATTTGCATTTAAATGAAAAGGAGAGAATCGTGATATTAGCTTCAATTAAAAGGCTTCCTGCTTTTGTTAATTCATTTTTATTAGGAGCAGTAAATATTTTTCAGTTGATATAGCTCAACACAAGATCTGCTCCTTTTTATCTAGAAAAATCAGATGGTGGTCATTAAAAGAATATTCTAATGCCATTTCCAGCTATTAAAGAAACACCGCACTGATCCTTCTAGAAGAAAAAGTAAATCTCTATATAACTTGATCCACCACATTAACAATGATTAACACAATTTGTCTGACCAAATTGTGAGGATGCTTGGAGATAGAGAGAATTTCTTGCAATAGTGCAAAATTCCTTCAACTTCTAGAGGTCACTAGGATCAGCAGGAATTTTCTTGCTGGAGGAACCTCAAAAAATAGGATTTTTCTCATTTTCTTTCCCCAGCATGGCAACACACATTGCCATTAGGGAGTTGAGTTAAATGTTTAAAATGCTACTTTAGCCACCACAACAAAAATTGTTCATTTAATACATTAAAATTCATTTAATGCATTGTCACCTAGTTTTCATTTTATTTAGCTTGTATTCCACTTATGTTCTAAGCAAATGCCATGCCTTGACTTGTTTTTCTAATATTTTCCAACCCCATGTAGCAGTAATTATTCCTCTTTTGCATTTACAGCCATGGTAAGCTACTAATTATCTAACAATGGAAGTACTTTTAATAACAAAAGTTTCTAAGAAAACAGCTAAAGTAAGTTTTTTTTGAAAAAATCTAAAACAATTTGCCCAGGACCTTCTTTCCTTTAGGCTGCAATGTAAGCATTTAAATAAAGAACTGAAGCATTTAATTAGTGTGTCCTTGCTTCCTGCTAGCAGGACATCACACTAGTAAGTAAATGGATTAAGTTGCTTGTACTGCCAGCCAAGAGACAATTTGACAGTTTTGTATTTCATTCTCAGGTGTCCAGTTGAGGAACACACTGGGGTCAGATTCAATCCTTAAAAATTTGCTCTTTGACTAGAAGGAAATCTGCATTGAGAAACAATGTAAATTTTCTAATGCTCTCAGAATGAGAAGAGGAATGAATAGAAAATATAAACAGACCATCTTCCATGGGAAAAACTTCTTTGTATATATTAGGAGAGATTTATCTCTCACTGGCCCCATTCCCATCACATTCACAAATAACTGCAGAGGTATTCAATAGGAACATTTCTGCCGCTTAAATTGTCCTTGTGAAAAATGGTCACCCTCATAACACCGAGAAGTGTGGTCCAGAAGAGGGAGGGACATTTGAAAGCAATTCATTCCTGAGTAATATCATTTGGTTGTTCAGTTGCACTCTTAGGGGGCTTCTCCTCTCTGCTAGTGAGTCCTCTCCCTGCTCAAAAGTAAGCTATTTGGAGAAACAGCAGTCTTCTGAGCCCCAGGGCACCATTTAATATCGTACCATTAGTACAACATAGGTATATCTTCTTCTAACAACGTGAATCCATTAACTTTAAGAGGAAAAAGAAGAGCAGCTTCAAACATCACCCAATCTTTCAACAGGAAGAGGAGTAAGACACAGAATTGCTTCAAAAGCCCTCCTCTCTCCTGACTCCCACCTAAATCATGTTGAATGGCTGGCTTTGAGGAGTCTAAGTCTCCGAGGAGGTGAACACCAGGTGTCCTCTGATTCCAGGGGCTGTTTCTCTTTGGCTTATGAGGGGTCACAATGGGCCCAGAATGGACATTTCTGCCAATTCAGAAGTATCAGAGAAGGTTGGTTGTCCTGTGGTTACAGCAGGAAACTCAATAGAGCTCCTGTGCCTCTTCTCTACAATCAAATATCAAACCTCCTTCACATGAAGCTATTCAGACATCACCTCTCTTGCATAGAGTTAAATTAATATTCATAACATATTGTGAACATCTCAAACAATAAGAAGCCTGAATCACAGGGTAATAATTTGGACTCTGACATTTTCTCGCTAATATCAAAGTGTGAGTTTAGCCCAGGGTTACACAGAATAAGCTGCAATTCAGATACAATCCAGGTAAATGCAGTCAAAATTTGCCTTATCAGGGGCAGACCCAATTACTGGTCTGGATATCTGTTGGTAGATAAAAATGCCTTCACTTGGTTCTTCTTCCCTCCCTATATTTTACCCGATCAATCACCCAATGAAGACACTGTAATAAGCACTTGGGAGAGTGCAGTAGTTAAAAGAAACACATCCCCTGCCCTCAAGGATCTTAGCCAATCAAGAGATAGTAGTCATAATGCACATAGTAAGCGCTTAATAAATGCCATTATTATTATTATTATTATTATTATTATTATTATGGTATATGATACTATGTATCAGAGCACTATGTTAATAATGGGAGTAAATTTAAAAGTGAGGTCAAATAATAATAATTATTATTATTATCATATTTGTTAAGCATTTACTATGTGCCAAAGACTGTTCTAAGCACTGGGGTAGTTACAATGTAATCAGGTTGTCCCACTTGGGGCTCACATCTTAATCCCCATTTTACAGACAAGGTAACTGAGGCACAGTTAAATGGCTTGTCCAAAGTCAAATAGCAGACAAGTGGTGGAGCAGGGATTTGAACCCACGTCCTCTGACTCCCAAGCTCATGCCATTTCCTCTAAGCCATGTTGCTTCTCTGAAAGCACCCAGTGATACTTGGGGTCCACAATCAGAGGTAAACTGTAATTAATGCCTATCTCCTTCTCTAGGCTGTAAACTGGTTGTGGGCAGTGAACGCATCTTCCAACTCTCCCAGGCACTTAATACAGGGCTTGCCAACTCTCCCAGGCACTTAATACAGGGCTCGCCACACAGTAAGTGCTCAATAAATACCATTGATTGATTGATTTTATGAATCCCTGCCAATGGGACTCCAGACAGCTATGAATGTTGCTATGCTAAGCATGCATTTTATTGTAGTGAACCCAATTCTACTTAGAGAGCTAAAAGATAAGAAAATGAGGGAGAGAGAGAAAAAAAAATATTGTCCTTTGCATTTGAAGGTGAGGTTCAATTTACGTATGTATGTATGTAATCCTGAAAAAATCAAAGTGTGACCAACACCCCATTCCACTTTTTAGCAGATGAAACAATCCCCTAAGCAGTGTTGCCTAGGGGATATAGCACTGGCCTGGGAGTGAGAAGAAAGCTTTCTAATCCTGGCTCCTTCATACCCAAATGCACAACATTTTAAATGACGGAGACACTCTTATGTAGCTGATTTATTGTTGATTTGAATTGGTGTCTGTCTCCCCCTCTAGACTGTGGACTCGTTGTGGACAGTGAGCGTGCTTGCTGATTGTTGTGTTGTGATCTCCCAGGGGCTTGAAGTAGCACTCTGCCCACAGTGTGCGCTCAGTGAATACAATTGATTGATTGAATGACTACTATTCCTCATTTAGCTTCTTCTCATTGCTCCCAGTTTACACCGAAACACATCAGATTCCCAAGGCTTTCCACTTTGGCACAATTTGAACTATTAGAAAACTAAATAAGTATACTTTTACAATTCCTGAATTGATACTTAGACTCTGTCCCATGTGGGACAGAGACCATGTTTGATCTGATGAATTTTTATTTACCCAGTGCTTAGAACAATGCTTGACACATAGTCAGGACTTAACAAATACCATAATAATAATGTGTAGTGATTATGTACTGTTATTTTATTTTATTATAATTTTTGTGGATCGCAGGGAAGTGGGGAGCTGTATAAAATCAATTGAAGAGATTACATGAGGCCCCTGAGTCAGTTTGCCTATGCCTAAACTCTGGTTCACTAAAGCACAATACAGCATATTAATAATCAGGACAGAGTAATATTGACAAGCATAAATGCTCATATTTTAATCTTGTGCTTCAAAAAGATTATGTAGGAAAGCATCAAGAAGATGTATATCATATACAGAAGATGAGAAATAAAAGGGAATAAACAAGTTCACTGGGTAGATTTTTTCAGTGTATACTGATGATGATTTCGTAAATGAAAATGAAAATTTCCCAAATTATCTTGGAGACTGAAGCCATTGTGGTCAGTGCAGTTTCAAAGGACGTCTTTGGTTAAACTTTAATTAGGATTAGTCAGTCAAAGGTCATTGTGTACTCTGGTTAATCCCAGTCAAACTATCTAATAATAAATGGATTACAGGATTAACTCTTGGTTTCTGAAAACTCATAAGTGAGCACTGAAGTCTGTGGATGGCATTAGAAGTAAATATAGTTTCACCATCAGACTTGAAAGAGATGCTCTCCTCTTGAAGGAGCATGAAGCAGTAGAAAGAGCATGGGATTGGGAATCAAGACACCTGCAGGGTGATCGTCGGATAGCCACTTAACTTTGTTATTCCTCAGTTTCCTCAGCTTTTAAATAGGGATCAAATACCTGTTTTCCCTACCACCTAGACTTTGAGGGGCTGGGTATAATCTGATTATTTTATACCTACCCTAGCTCTCAGTGCAGTGCTTGGCACATCACAAACTCCTAACAAATGTCATCATTATTGACTTTACTATCTTTACGGTTAGGGAATATGTCTACCAAATCTGTCATACTGTACTCTCCAAAATTCTCAGTACAGTGATCTGCACATGGTAAATGCTCAATAAATATGATTGATTGATTGATGTTTGGGAAGTGACTTGGACAGGGACAGAGAGTGTGGTGGGGAGGTAGCCTGAGAATCTTGTTTGCTTTATTAAAGCCAGCACTATTACAAGTTTGACAATATCACACTGGAACATTCAGTTGAAACAAATCAAAATTAAAATGACTTTTTAGGTAGGTGGCTGGCTCAGGTCACTTACATAGCTCAAAGAACACTCACCATTGGCACTCCATCAGATACTGGTAAATCAAGAGGTTGGGTTGAAGCTGGAGTAGCTTCTGTCAATCAATCAATCAACCTATCAGTATTAAGCAATTACCATTTACAGAGCATTGCACTAAATATTTGGAAGAAGACAGTATAAGTAGAAGTCACAGTTGCTCCCTTTATGAGTTTACACTGTCACGCGACACTCCAGAATCCAGGTTTTTCTTCTAAGAGTTCAAATTACCATCTTCTCCTGGTTTTGTTTTAAAATTTATTTGATTTATGGTACTTGCTATGCACCTTCTACATTACCAGACCCTGTCCTAAGTGTTAGGGTAAATGCAATATGATCAGGTTGGACAAAAATCCTGTCCTACATAAGGATCACATGAAGAGAGGAGGATTTTATCCTCATTTTACAGATGAGTGAACTGAGCTACAAAGAAGTTAAATGGCTTGCCAAGGGACACACAGTATACAAGTCAGTGCAGTGCTCTGTACACAGTAAGTGCTCAATAAATACAATTGAATGAAGTTGAGGAGCCAGAATTAGAACCCAGGTCCTCTGACCTTCAGGCCTGCGTTCTTTACACTAGGCTCTGCTGTTTCCTTAATTGTTTAACAACAATTTGTTAACTAATTTGTTTCTAGCTCATCTAAAATTGAAAGGTGGAATTTGGAAAGGTTTCCCATATCTGGCAAGAGTATTCTGATAGTATTTAATCAAAGGCTAGTTTCAGGTTAACAAGCAGCTTAAAGTTCAGTGGCAGTTAGGAGAGCTGAAGATGTCACACTTTTTTAAAGCTACTAAATTTATATATGAATATGACAGATAGAATATCAATATAGAAGAAATGAATTGAAGACATATACTCAGTTTCTCTACAACAAAAAATGTAACCACCTAGGAAGTGTAAGAGAAGCCAAAGAGTTGAAATATTTCTTATATGTGTGTGAAAACATCTACACTGTACGCACTTGAAATCTATTTCTCTATATGTCACCTTACTGACACACAGTATTGCTTCCTTAGAGAAATAACGGTCTTTTTTGATACTTCACTGTTTCCTTTATTAAAATGGATTCCTGGATCACCCAATACACACATATATATCTATCTACATAGATAGATAGGAATGTGTGCTCCTCTGGGTGTTGAATAACTTTCCTGTGGCCTGTGTGTACTTATGTGTCATTTTCCTTTTACTGTTTTTGTGTGTTGTTAGTGCATATGTACGTGATTCATTGCATGTTTTTATGGGAGTGTTTAGGGGAATATTTTAATATGTGTTTTGGGGAGTGTTTCATGTGTCCCTAGGTGATCTCATTGGTTGTTTTCTTATCTGTATTTTTCTCTTTTCCCTGTTTTTCTATGTGATTTCATGGATCTCAATGTCAGTATTTTAGGGCAAGTGTTATCATATGAGTATTTCAAAGCAACTATTTTTATGCAAGTGTTTGTGATGGAGAGTGTGAGTATTTCCATGTGAGTGTTTATAAGAAAACGTTTTAACACAACTGCTTTGGGACAAGCATCTTCACGTGACTTTATGTGAACATTTCAACAAGGGACCTTTTATGAGGCTGTTTTGGGGTTCATATTTGAAAGTAATGATATTGGAGAAGGCTTTTGGAAGGTGTTTTTGTTTAAGGATTTCTGTGTGTTTGAAGGAAGAGTTTATTGAGAGTGGTAGTGTGTAAGCAATTTAAATTCATGCTTTCCTGCCACTCCTATTGTGTGAGTGTTTTCAGAGAACTGTTTTAATGCAAATGTTTTTCTGGCTAGTGTGTTTGTGTGAATACTTTGGGGTGGATGCATGATGATATTAATCATTATGCAATAATGGCAATTCTATTCCTAATAATAATGATTGATTTTATTATAACTAATCATCAAGATGTGGAATCTAGAAGTAGTCCTGGGCATGCAACTGAGGTCTAAACAGTGATCTCAGAGGTTGGGATGCAGCTGCAATCACAGACACATCCACAAGTTTGGAATACGTAGGTGTGTACGTCAGGGTTCCTGCTTGGTCCTTTTGGGGTATTTTAATGGAATTTGTTAAGTTCCCACTATGGGCCAGATGCTATACTAAGTGCTAGGGTAGACACAATATAATCAGATTGGAAACAGTCCATATCCCACATGGGGCTCACAGCTTCAATCCCTATCCCTCCCTACCTCTGAGGTAACTGAGGCTCAGAGGAGTTATGTGACTCTCCCAAGGTCACATAGCAGACAACAGATGGATGTGGAATTAGAACCCAGGTGCTCTTACTCCCAGACCTGGGCTCTTTCCACTAGACCATACTGCTTTTCTTGACCAGTCCTTCCAATCAATCAATAAACAGTATTCATTGAGCACATAGAGTGTGCAGAGCTCTGGACAGTAGAATGGAATAAATGAACATGATGCCTCCTCACATTCATGTTTGTAGCTTTAGGCCTTTACAACGTTGAAGGAATTGATCTATAGAAATGCTTTTTGTTCAGTGAAGTTGCCATATGAGCTCAAGGGGTCTGGACAAAACAGCAAATGATGCCTCAACTAGTCACTTAATCTCTTGAGATGATTTCTTCACCTCCTACATCCTCTTCTGTCTTCCACCTCTAATGAACATCCTAAGCCATTCCAAGGAAAACCAAAGATTCCATGTCTAGAGAAGGGAGAAATGGAAACTGACTCGTCTTTTGTGCAGGGATGAATCATCCTCCCATTCTGCAAGATACGTATTTTTTCTTTTCTTGTCCTTTAACAGCATCAGTCAATCAATGGTATTTATTGAGCACTGTACTAAGTGTTTGAAACGCATGGCCCAGGGGAAAGATCACAGGCTTGGTAGTCAGGGGACCTGGGTTCTAATCCATCTCCGCGACATACCTGCATTATGACCTTGGGCCAGTCACTTAACTTGTCCAAGCTTCAGTTTCATGTAAAATGGGAATGAAATGAATATTTGTTCTCCTTCCCTTTTAGACTGTGAGCCCCATATGAGACAGGGGATGTGTCCAATCGCTCAGAACCGTGCTTTGCACATAGTAAATGCTTTATAAATGCCATCATCATCATTATTATTGTTATCTTATATCTACTCCAGAGCTTAGCAAGCACTTCACAAACACCACAATTATTAGTATTATTATTATTAACTGCTCAGACACACAGCTGGATTACGAGCCCTCTCCATTAAACAATCAAAAAGCCCCGCATCTTTGCCCTTTCTTCCCCCAAACCTCACAACCTCCTCCATCTGGAGAGTATGTGAAACACTTTTTCCTTCAGGGCACTTGACTGAGCAAGATTACATACAATATTGGAGTCTTTGGGAGATTCATTTTCTCAGCTAGGCTATCCTCTGCTCTTCTGCCAAAGCTCCACATAGAGTAGGGAAAGAAAGTCAAAGCTGGAGATCAGTGTTGGCTATGTTTCCTTCTGGGCAGAGACAGTATTAGCTTCACAGCCGCTATCAGAGTTTCCCAGGTTTCAGCCTTCAAGGCACTACTTCTCTTCTTTGCTGAGAAGACTCTGTATTTTGCCAACATGGCACTGAACTGTAACCTTGAACTGGAGGAAATCCACAAGTGCTTTTTTGTGCCATCAGGCTCTAAAATATGAATTCCAAAGTAGATGCATTTGTACTATGCACTGGGCTGTCTCAAAGCACTTTGAGACTCTTCCTGGCCACACAGTTCTTATATAATACTACTCTACTATTTCCCCTACCCAAATTCTCTTTTAATGTCTGTCCCCACCTGCAAACTGTAAGCTCCTTCGTGGCAGGGATTGCATCTACCAGTTTTATTGCATTATACTCACCCAAATGCTCAGCACAGTTCACTACACACAGCAAACCCCCAGTAATACCACTGATAGGTTAATTGATTGATCTATGAAATGGGGTTCACATTCTTGTCCCCTCTCCTTGATTCTGAGCTCCGTGTGGAACTGGGACTGTGTTTGATATGATCATCTTGTATTTAACACACAACCTGGATTTTTTTAAATGATATTTATTTAACGCATACTATGGATCAGGCATTGTACTAAGCTCTAGGGTAGATACAGATAATTGGGTTGGACATAGTCCCTGTACCATTTGGGACTCACAGTTTAAGTCAGAGGGAGGAAGATTCAATCCTCATTTTACAGATGAGGTAACTGAGGCACAGAGAAGTTAAGTGAGCTGCCCAAGGTCATACAGCAGACAAGTGATGGAACCAGAATTAGAACCCAGGTCCTCTAACCCCCATGCCCATCTTCCTTCTACAAGGTCATGCTGCTTCTCAATAAATGTTATTATTATTATCATTATTTTTATCACTATTATTATCATCGGTATATTTAATATTGAATTAAAAGTTCTGGAACCTGAACACTAAAAAAGCATCTGTATGGCATCAGTGGAAAAGAAATAATGATTTCATATGGAGATTTAACTATTTATCCATTCTTGCCTTGTTCAAACATATACACGACATTCTGGCAAAGCACTGAGTGTTTAGAATGGTTATACCCTAGAATCTTTAGCTAGCTTTCTCAATGGATCCTGGACTTCTTCCTGACACTCAACATTAAAAATACTTCAGAAGGGAAAACATTCAGACTGTAACATGGCTCTCATTGGAACCTGCTTCTAACTAGTTTGCTTTCTAACAGACAGGAATATAACCTGCGAAGAACAGGTAGCCAGTGTTTGCTCTGGTAATCTGAGTTTGATCCCCCGGGCCCTCCTCGAGCTGACAATCCCATGTATGACAGTATCAGCAAGGGACAGACTGAAGTAAAGAGGATAGTATCTGACAGAGCTCCTTAAATAAGTTGTTCAATTGACTGGAGAGGTAGGAAACATTCCTGGGGCTATTAATTCAGAATGACCCAAATCAGTCGATGCAGGCGTGTGCTTTTAAGGGGGATTTTGTCCATGAATTTTCTCTTTAAGGATAACCCGGAGACTACAGAACAAGATTAATGTGCAAAGGTTGATCTCTTCTATGTGATAGTCTGTGGGCCAGAGTGAAAGCTACAGCCTTTGTAATCTTGAGCATCATAAACTACTGAAGGGAAGCCAAAGTGAATAGTGGAAAAAGCATGAGACCAGCAGTCAGAAAACCTGGATTCTAGTCCTGACTCTGTCACTAGTGTGATCTTGGGCAAATCACTTGGCTTCTCGGGCTTCAGTTTCCCCCTCTGCCAAAGTGAGGGTTAAATAGCTGTTCTCCCTTTCCCTCAGACTATGAATAATAATGATGGCATTTATTAAGCACTAACTACGTGCAAAGCACTGTTCTAAGCACTGGGGAGGATACAAGGTGATCAGGTTTTCCCACGTGGGGCTCACAGTCTTCATCCCCATTTTCCAGATGAGGGAACTGAGGCACAGAGAAGCGAAGTGACTTGCCCAAAGTCACCCAGCTGACAGTTGTCGGAGCCGGGATTTGAACCCATGACCTCTGACTCCGAAGCTCAGGCTCTTTCCACTGAGCCACGCTACTTCTCCTGTGAATCCCTTAAGGGCCAGGTACTGTGACCAATTTGATTATTTTATATCTATCCCAGTATTCAGCACATAGTATGTGCTTAACCACCATGATTCTTCTCCCTCTCCTTATCCTTGTCATTATTATTATTATTATGGTGAATCCTCAGTGTGGTGATTTACAGGGGATGAATGTGAGCCGTGTATTTAGTCTAGCAAAATTTGTGTTGGTAATGAAGTCCTCCAGAGGTGAAGACAGATTGTGCTTTCAAATGTTTACATACCAGTACATCAGTCTTTAGGTTACAAGTGAAAATGCTTTTAATTCCAACCTGTAGCATGGTCCCGAACATCTCCAAGTCTTGTCTTTTGCTTCCCTAGAAGCCCTTGCTCTTCCTCCTGCTTTCTCCATTTTGTCTGTCTCCCCCATTTGACTATACGCTCCATGAGGTCAAGAATCTTATGTCGTACTTCTTCTGTACCACTCCCAGTGTTTAGTGCAGCAAACCAACAATCAACCAGTAGTATTGCAGAGTACTTACTGTGTGCAGGGCACTATATTGAACACTTGAGAGAGTACAGTAGAGTAAGCAGACATAATCCTTTCCCTCAAATTGTTCCCAATACATACCACTGATGGATTAGCGGACTGACTTTTACAACCAAACTTGGCTGTGGTTCAGGGAGAAAGGATAAGCTTCCTCAGTAATGTAGGTTTTGGCAGGGATCGGGGTGAGTTGTAAAAACCTCCTTCTTCCACTGATTTTTTCCCAGAACTGGCTGGCTGAGGCTGATGTAGTTGGTGAGAAGGTTTTCACAATGGAAATGGTGCTTCCCCTAGTCTGTAAGCTCCTTATGGGCAGGGTACATGTCTACCAATTCTGTTAAATTGTACTCTCCCAAGTGCTTAGGTCAGTGCTCTGCACACAGTAAGTGTTCAATAAGCACTTATTTATGAGAAACAGTGTGGCTCAGTGGAAAGAGCATGGGCTTTGGAGTCAGAGGTCATGGGTTCAAATCCCGGCTCCGCCACTTATCAGCTGTGTGACTTTGGGCAAGTCACTTAACTTCTCTGTGCTTCAGTGACCTCATCTGTAAAATGGCGATTAAGACTGTGAGTCCCACATTGGACAACCTGATCACCTTGTAACCTCCCCAGTGCTTAGAACAGTGCTTTGCACATAGTAAGTGCTTAATAAATGCCATTAAAAGATAACTAAATATGATTAACTGATTCTCTGACCCAGATGTGGCTGAGGTTAAAATAAACTGCTGGCAACAAACAAAATACCACAGAAGTCCTAGGAAGACAAGGATTGGGGGAGATATTTGGGGTGGTGTAAACCCCCATTTCTGTTACATGAGTCAGTTATGGATACCCAGACACCAACACAGCACTTGTTAATGGACAGACTGCAACTATTTGAGTCTCATAGATGGGCCTGGTCAATCAATCACTCAATCATACAGTGTTTACTGTGTGCAGAGGATTGTACTAGCCACTTGGAAGAGTACAATATAATGGGATTTGGTAGACATATTCCCTTCCCACAAGCTCACTGTCTATATTGGGAGAAAAACATTAATAAAAATGAATAAATCACAGATACCTACATAAGTGCTGTGGGGTTGAGGGAGGGGTAAATTAAAGGAGCAAATCAGGGCAGTGCAGAAAGGAGTGGGAAAAGAGGATATGAGGGCTTAGTGAGGGGAGGCCTATAGCAGGAGGTGGGCCTTAAGTAAGGCTTTGAAGGAGGTCCTGCTGGTTTGTTTTAGTATATCTCATGTCCTCCTCCTCCTCCTCCTCCTCCTCCTCCTCATTCTCCTCTTAAATTGAAGTTGGGTTCCATTTTCCCCATTAATAAATATCTGCAACTGGGGACTGATTTTTTGGTAAATACAAGTGTTCATTTCCCTAAATGAAGGCACGTCCAGTGGGTCCTTGTTATGTCCCTTATTAAGAGGACAATCATTCCCTAATTTCCTTCTGTAGAAATGGCTCTGAATACCAGAGTAGAGTAGAAGCATTGCCCCTGCTCATCAATCTCACCCCATATGATGGATTTTTTTTTTTCCCTATCTGTGTCTGTATTTGTGTGTGAATTGGATCTCCTCTCTGTCGACCATCCTGTGGAGGAAAACCACTGGGGAACATTTCTTGGAAATGAAAAATGTTTATGGATAACGAGGAATACTTTTTGACAATGAGGGAAGTTTTCTGGACAAGGGAGGACATTTCTGAACAACGAGAACACTTTTCGAAAACAGTACTTTTCTGGATAATGGAAAAACATTTCTTGCCAACAGAGATCTTTTCTGGATAGTAGAGAACCTATCTCGACAATGCATTTCTGAGCAAGGAAGAACATAATTGGGTAATGGAGAACATTTCTGAGAAATGGAGCATATACATCTTTGCCTGTTCCCATGGGAACCGTGGAATTTTATAAACCAATACGGTCACAATGGAAACAGACATATGAAGATGATTTGGGGGAATGGATAGGCAGTGGTGTTAGTTTCTCAGTCTGAAAACAAGTTCCTCCCTCAAATATGTTGACTTCTAAATAGTATTTCATGGAATTTTTCCAGACAAAATTTCCTGATAGATATCCATTAGATTGCTTTCTTTTAAGACCCCATCATGTTTCTCAGTCGTATTCTTGCCAGCTCTAGGTTAATGAACAATAAGGAAAAGTGGGAAAAACACACTGTTTCCTTTATTTAAACCAAGCCTAAGGGTGTGAGTGTTTGTAATGATATTGAAGTTTCCTTCTCCAGAAAATGATCATCTGCTGAAATGGGTCATGAATCACATTATGCGAATGGGGAATTCTAACAGGAGGCTATTCATTCAGGAATAGCTTTGGAGCACTTCTCATTTATTCACTGGGGTTGTGTGGGCTCAAGATGGACTAAAAGCGAAAGGATGTTAACAAGGCTTATAACGATGAGGTTAATTTAAAAAGCTGAAATTGCATTTAACTTGCAATAGATTTAGCTGGGAAATCCCTGTGAAGACAAATTTAAAGGAATTTAAATGAATTTAATTTGCATTCAATAATTTGCTGCTTTTCACAACCTGAAACACACAGGCTCTAAATTACATAGAAAACAGATCATGGTGAAATGGTTGCATATGCCTGCTTAATGACTGGCCACAGGATCACTTCCTAAAGAAGTTCTAATTTACTACACTGTTTGGAGCTGTCAGACTGCTGCATGTAGCACCTCCTCATTCCCAAGTCTAGGAATGACTCCATCAACCAAAGTATTGGTAGCGTGCTTACTCTGTACAGAGCATTGTACACAGCACTTGAGAAAGTACAACAGAAATAGTAGACATGATCCCAAGTCCTCAAAGAGCTTATACTCTGGCTGGGGAGACAGGCATTAAATTCAGGGGTTAGCTATAGAGGGTAAAGATATGTGCAAACAAGTGCTTAGATGCAGATGTGCTGAAGTATCAGTCTACTGCCATTCACTCCTAGCCTAGGATTTAAGGGAAAGTGTGACAATAAGCAAAAATTACTTCCCCCAGCACTCTTTTTCTTTTATACAGAATCCCCCATAATCTCCCACTAGGTGACCAAGCTTTGTCAAGATTCATTCTGATTTCAGGAACCTTCCATCTCTCACCCTCTCTCAAGTCCTTGGTACAGTGTTCTGCAAACAGTAAGCCCTCAATAAATACAATTGATCGATTTATTTTCCTCTCCTGTTTATTTTCAAGACTCCTGGATAATCCAATCTTAGTTCAAGTGAGAATTAGGCAACATCTGCTTGTCTGTATTTATAGGCTTTTAGTGAATGAATGGAAAATGATCAGATTCACATACTGAGCCCAGAGAAACCCAAAAAGAGTCAGCCAATGAGTGCCCTGGACTCTGCACTGGATATCAAGGACAATCCTGAGATAACCTCCTTGTTTTCATCTTAAGGACACAGAACATTTTCTGTTCCAATTCAACCCCAAAATTAGGGCTCACTGGGAAAAAAACAGGATGTATTGTTCCATTTCCTTTTCTGAACATACTGTTAAATCAATCATATTTATTGAATGCTTATTATATGCAGGACACTGCACTAAGCACAGGAAAGTACAAGTTCCTTGCTTGCCATGATGCTAAGGAGAGACAAACTCAATAATTATGGTATGCGTTAAATGCTTACTCTTTGCCAAGCCCTGTGTTAAGCACTGTGGTATAGATACAAGATTATCAGATTGTACACAATCCCAGTCCCATGTGGGACTCACAGTCTAATCTCTCCAGATGGGATTCAATATTGGTTAAGTGCAAACTATGTGCCAAGCACTGCACTCAGTGCTGGGGTAGATACAATACGTGCACAGGGAAGGTGCCCTACCTGATAACCTTGTGTCTACCTCAGCAATTAGAACAGTGCTTGACATACACTAAGTGCTTAAGAAATACTATTAAAATAAAAATATTCAGACAATAAAATTAAATGCAGATGGGGAATAAGAGGAGTATAAGGACATGTAATAATAATAATAATAATAATGTGGCTCAGTGGAAAGAGCATGGGCTTGGGAGCCAGAGATTGTGGGTTCAAATCCCAGCTCTGCCACTTGTCAGCTGTGTGACATTGGGCAAGTCACTTAACTTCTCTTTGCCTCAGTTACCTCATCTGTAAAATGGGGATGAAGACTGAACACCCCACATGGGACAACCTGATCACCTTGTAGCCTCCCCAGTGCTTAGAACAGTGCTTTGCACATAGTAAGCGCTTAACAAATGCCATCATTATTATTATTTTTATTTGTTAAGCACTTACTCTGTTCTAAGCACTGAGGTAGATACAAGCTAATCGGGTTGGACACAGTCCCTGTCCCACAGAGGACTCACAGTCTTAATCCTCATTTTACAGATGAGAGAACCGAGGACCAGAGAAGTTAAGTGACTTGCCCAAGGTCACCCAGCAGACAAATGGGGGAGTGGGATTAGAACCCAGATCCTTCTGATTCCCAGGCCTGGGCTCTATCCATTAGGCTACACTGCTTCTCTATATAAGTAGCCTGGGAGTGAAGTGAGTATCAAAATGCTTAGGGGATAAAGACCTAAGACTATGGTGGTGCAGGAGAAAGGACAAATAGGATGAGGAGGTGAAAGGTTACAAGCTTTTTGGAGAAGATATGATTTTAGTAGGGCTTTGAGAGTGGCGGTTTGTCATATTTGAAGGGAGAAGTTCCATACTGGATGGATGATGTGAGCTAGAGGTTAGTGGGTAGAAAGGCGAGAGTGAGGTACACTTAGTAGGTTGGTATTGGAGAAGCGAGAGGAGCGAGTTGAGGTAGGAGGGGGAGAGCTGATTGAATGTGATTCGAGTGAATCAAGTTCCATCACTTTCTGAGTCTGAAATCGAGACCTGAAATGACTGGACAATTCAGCGTTCGTGGCTGAAAATGAGAGCCAGGGGTCCCCTGCTCAACTATTTGTTTAAATCACTAACTCCTCCCAGTAACAGCACCCGACCCTGGGAAAGGGAGCTGGACAGGAGAAAGCAGGACGTTAATCGAGTTATTATCGCTGAGAGTTAGCCCAATTTGAAAAAATAAACTGAGCCTGTGAAAACAAGTGGGTTGGCCATCATTGTTATTTCTAATTTTGTTTCGGGCTGCTTAGCCGGGCCTGAAAATAGAAGGTTGAAAAGGGTCATTAGGTCATTTTGTTAAGAGGTCAGATTTTCAGGGATTAAAGAAAAATAATATTCCCTTTGGGGAGATCCTGATGTTGCCTAGTCTCCTGGCCGAAGTCCTAAGGTCTAAGGCTGCGGATAACCCTTTTAGGAGTTACTGGTGTTAAAACAGGATCATTGATAACCCCAGCTTGACTCTTTAACCTCAGCCATCTGATCTCCAGAGTGCCAAGGTAAGAACAACACCTGGGGGAATGAGGCCTATTAGATGCAGCAGTGGCCACTGATATGGATATCACTCAATCAATCATATATATTGAGGGCTTACTGTGTGTAGGTCACTAAAATAAGCACTTGGGAGAGAACACCATAACAGAGTTGGTAGCCCCATTTCCCTGCCCACAAGGAGCTTACAGTCTTTAGGGACATGGGTTGGCTTTAGCTCCAAACTAAATGCTACATTCATCTTCTAGGATTCCTTCTAATCTAAATACAATAAGGTGCATTTTTGGATTGGGTCCATCCAGCCGTATAATATATGCAGATGTAATAGCATACGTGCAGCTGCTCTTTGGACTCTCTTGAAAGAATTGTACAAACGTAGCCTTCAAATTCTCTGATCGAGGGGAGGGTTGAAGAAGTATTTGCAAGCAAATGCCAACTGACTTCCACATTTGTATTTTAATGATATTGGTTAAGAAATTCCTATAAGCCAAGAACTGTTCTAAGCACTGGAGTAGATACCAGCTATTCAGGTTGGACACAGTCCCTGTCTCACATGGGGCTCACAGCCTTAATCCCCATTTTATAGTTGAGGCAACTGAGTCACAGAGAAATTAAGTGACCAAGGTCACACAGCAGACAAGCGGCAGGGCCAAGGTTAGGACCCAGGTTCTCTGACTCCCAGGGAAATGCTCTTTCCATTAGGCCACACTGCTTCTACAGATGCTTTCGTGTTATATTTGACAAATGCTTCTATATGAGTACATTTAATTCCCCCTTCCTACTACTTGTCCAGTTTCATCACAACTGTCTTTCCTTTCCCCTGACCAAAACCACTGTGTCATTATCCAATATAAAAAAAATGTTAGCACAGAAATCGTAATGTGCTCACAAATCATCCAATTGACTTACTGGAATAATGGAACTGAGTGATACAATAATATTTTTGTGGATGTTGTTATTCTTCCTTGTTTCCTGGAAGACCAGGGCATTTCTCATAGACTGTGAGCTTCTGGTAGACTGTAAACTTGTTAGGGGCAAGGAACGTATCTATCAACTCTGTCATATTGTTACATTGTACTCTTCCAAGGTCTTAACTCAGTGCTCTGCACACCGTAAGCATTCAATAAATACTATTGATTGGTATTGCATAGAGCAGAAATGATCTGGCACTGCCCAGTTTGGGCGGCAAAAAGCCTTGAGCTTGAGTGTCCCTCTTCGGGGGAAATCTAATAAACATCTACTAGGATTTTCATTTTAAGGTCAGGCTTAATATTAAACATGTCAGTACATCCTACAAACTGGAGAGCCGCAGTCTGCAAGAAAATGCAGCTCCGGGCTCGAACAATTTTAATCAAACGGATCTCTGCTTGGTGTCTCATCAGTGTGCAGAGACTTAAATAAGAGCAAATCTTCTGCTAGAGATCATTATTCGACTATGACGTGAGAAGAGGCAACATCTTTTCACCTGGAGTTTCTGAAGAATGGTTTGCTCCCCCACCTTTTCCTGACGTGCGACTAGGAGATGGTTATTTGATCATGCGAACCATTTTCAGAAAGTCTCAGTGCAGATCGGTGCTTCTCCATTCTGACCTGTTATTTAACCATATACAACCTTTAGGAAGGAAAAATATTGTTTTCTCCTGACATTTTTGTTGATGGCCAAGAGATGCAGTGAATATAAAACAGCATAGAGAAAACAGGAGATCAAATCTACTATTTCATAAACATAAATTTTAGGTAAAGAGACCAATTTGAAACATGGAGAACATTCCTCCACTAGTCAAATAATCACTAGCATTTATTGAGTACCTACTGTGTGCAGAGGACTATACTAAGAGTTTGAGACCAAAAACCACTTGATATTCCCCCCACTCACAACTTGTAGATACATATCTCAAATTTAACACCCAGCTCCCCCTAAAATATTTAAGATCCTTGTTGACAGGAAACATGTCTACTAATTATTTTATACTGTACTCTCCTCTGCCTGTCAAAATTATTTTTCCATCCTTATTGTTACCCATGTTCATTGCCCTCAACAGTTGCTTGAGATGTTTAATTCCCTCCTTAAACCCCTTGTCCCCCCCGCCCCCCATCTCTTGTCCCTAATGATCTGGCTACCTACTTTACCTAGAAAACTGAAACCATCGGGCATGATAATAATAATGATGGTATTTGTTAAGTGCTTACTATGTGCAAAGCACTGTTCTAAGCACTGGAGAAGTTACAAGGTGATCAGGTTGTTCCACGGGGGGCTCACAGTTTTAATCCCCATTTTAAAGATGAGGTAACTGAGGTACAGAGAAGTGAAGTGACTTGCCCAAAGTCACACAGCTGACAGTTGGCAGAGCCGGGATTTGAACCCATGACCTCTGACTCCAAAGCCCATGCTCTCTGCACTGAGCTACGCTGCATGATCTCCCTAAAACCTCCTCTGCTACTCTCCAGTCCCTCCCTCCTCCTGCTCCTTCTTCAAGTCTCCCATCTTTCATTCTTTCATTCATTCACTCAGTCATATTTATTGAGTGCTTACTGTGTGCAGAGCACTGTACTAAGCGCTTGGGAAGTACAAGCTGGCAACATATAGAGATGGTCCCTACCCAACAATGGGCTCACAGTCTAGAAGGGGGACTAATAATAATAATAATAATATAATAGTAATAATAATGATAATTCCTAATAGCATCCCAAGAGGAGATCTCCTGCCTTCTCTCAAAATTCACCCTCCACCTACACATCCAACCTCATCCCTTTGCACCTTATCAAAGCACCTGCCCACTCCCTTCATCCCTCCCTGACCTCCATCTTTAACCAATCACTCTCTGATGGCTTCCTCCCCACTACTTTCAAACATGTTCATGTCTCCCCTCTCCTACAATAACCCTTTCTTGACCCCAATCTCCTCTCAGAGGAGCACATCCCAGAGGAGATGTGCCTTCAATAAGGCTTTAAAGGTGGGGAAAGTAATTGTCTGTCAGATATGAAGAGGGAGGGTGGTCCAGGCCAGAGGCCAGAGGTGTGTGAGGAGTTGGCGGCAAGATAGATGAAGTTGAGGCATAATAAGTAGTTTGGCATTAGAGGAGTGAAGTGTGTGGGCTGCATTTCAGTAGGAGAACAGCAAGATGAGTTAGGAGGGGGCAAGGTGATTAAGTCCTCTAAATTTCTGTTCAGTGTGGAGATAGAAGGGTAATCGATGGAGGCTCTTGAGGAGTGAGGAAACATGGGCTGAACATTTTTGTAGAAAAAAGATCCGGGCTACAGAGTGAAGTATGGATTGGAGCGGGGAGAGACAGTAGGCAGGGCAGTCAGTAAGGAGACTGATACTGTAATCAAGGTGGGAGAGGATAAGTACCTGGATTAACATGGAAGCCATTTGCATGGAGGGGAAAGGGCAGATTTTAGCGATGTTGTGAAGGTTGAACCAACAGGACTTAGTGGTAGATTGAATATGTGGGAAAGGCAGGAGGTTGGGAGGTCAGCAAGGAGGCTGATGCAGGAATCAAGGCTGGATAGGATAAGTGATTGTATTATCGTGGTAGCAGTTAGAAGTCCACAGTAATAATAATAAATTATGGTAATTATTAAGCATTTACTCTGTTCCAATTGCTAGGGTAGAGACAATAAATACCATTATTCTTATATAAGACGATCAGATTGGGTGCAGTCCCTGTCCCACATGGGGCTCAAGGCCTAAAAAGTAAGGACAGCAGGTACACTTGAGGAAACGGAAAGGTTGCATGGCTTGGTCAAGGTCACACAGCATGCCAACAGTGGAGATAGGACTCAACCAAGTTTTCCTGACTCTGAATTCCTAAATCTTTCCACTAGGTCACACTGAAGTATGTGGTTGATGTGTGTTTTTATATGAACAATGGAGAAAAGTAAGCTCTTTATGGCAGGGATCATAAAGACCAACTCACCTGTATTATACTCTCCCAAGTGCTCAGTACAGTGCTCATTTAATACCACTGATTGACTGGTGGAGAAGGTTAAATGAACATGCAACTTGATCATTTGAATTTCTTTCTGGTTCATATTTCTTCCACAGTGGGAAACCCATGCAGGAACATTTAAATAAGATACAATAACTCAGGAATGATATACTGTTTAAACCAGAGCGAAGTGGGTGTTTCATGGATCTCTCCCTGAGTTTTCACCCTGAAGGCATTCCTACAAAACACCACTAAAGTTGAGAGGAATATAAACATCAACAGAAAAAGCACCCTCATGAGTTGGATAATGGCATTTATTAAATGCTTACTATGTGCAAAGCACTGTTCTAAGTGCTGAGGAGGTTCCAAGGTGATCAAGTTGTCCCACGGGGGGCTCACGGTCTTAATCCCCATTTTCCAGATGAGGGAACTGAGGCCCAGAGAAGTTAAGTGACTGTCCAAAGTCACACAGCTGACAATTGGCAGAGCTGGGATTTGAACCCATGACCTCTGACTCCAAAGACCATGCTCTTTCCATTGAGCCACACTGCTTCATTTGGCGAGTCATTTTCTCATCATGTTATGAGCTCTTTATAAATGTCCTTTGGAAATACAGGCTCTTCAGGAAAAACAATAACTATTCTACACTAAGTATCAGGCAGAAAACAGAGAGAACGCCAGTCCAAAGTTCTGCAGAACTTGATTATGTTCCATAATATGAGGTCTAAAAACCTCACAAAATTGTTTCAAACACCATTTACTTGGCATTTAAGCAGTTTGGACTCTTGTAGAAGAGAAACTACTTTTTAGTAAATCAGAAGGCCGGTGCTTTCCTTCTAAACCCCGCAGACTGGCTACTGGGACCCCCAGAGCACTTCACTTCTTGGTCTCAGTTTTGCCATCTAAGAAATGGAGATGCTAACAGCTGCAACCAAGCCCAGAGGGGTATTGTGAGGATTAATAAGAAGATATTCCCAGGACACTTTGTGCTCATTTGTAAGTTTGAAGGATAATTAGTGTCTATCTGCACCACTAGTGTTTCCTGCCTTGGGCTGCACCAGAAGAAGAAAAGGAGATTAAATACCATGAAGAAGGTGCTTTAATGATTTTTATCCTAGCTCTGAATGCTTAGAAATTGAAACTAGTTCTAATTTGGTTGAGAGAGTGGTAGAATGTCAGGATGTGTTTTTATTACTGGTAATACGGCAACCCGGATTAATCAATCAATCAATCAGTGGCATTTGTTGACCGAGTGCTCACTATGTGTAGATCACTCTACTAAACGATCAGGAAAGTACAATACAAAAGTATTGGTAGACACAATCCCTGCTCCAAAGCTTGTATTCTACAGGGTTCATCTCACTGTACTCAGCTCTTCTTTCCCCTACACTGGGACACTAATTCTCATAAAATGCAGGCTGTGCAGTTGGAGAAAGAAAGAAAAGTTTGAATTTAGCATGATCTTGGTAATGCTTTTCTAGGTATGTGTCACATATATCAAAAGTTTACCCCAAAACAATTTTAGACGATAATGTATTCAATGAATGAGAACGCTCCAAATACTTATTCAATATTTATGCTGAATTGCTCATCACAAGCCTGCACACTAAACAAATAGTCCTTGACTGTAACCATGATAAAATGGAGAAAAAAAAAAACTGAGGAAGTAAAGTAACATTCCCAAGACATAAGATCCAAGAATTTCATTTTTACTCCCCAAAATTAGTACTGAACAGAACAGATCCTATATAATATATATTAACCTACACCACGTAAGATATTTTTGTGTGTCCTTTAGTATTATAAAACCCTGAAGGAAATTTTGAATTTAAAACTCTGTCTTTTTCCCTTTTTTCCTCATTCACTTTGCCAACTAAATTCCTAACTCTATTTTCTGAAGTTGGCTATTTTTACAGTAACTTAAATTATGCATTTACTTTAGGAGCTATTTAGATTCAACTAACTTCCTGTCTTCATCAGCACACTATGACATAGGATTTTCTGAAAATTTTGAAAAAAATGGGTTCAGGTGAAAGCTAACCAGGAAAATCCAGATTTTGTTACAGCAGGGCTTAACATAGTAGTTCAATAAAGAGTTGACAAACAGGGTCATTCTATCCATCAATCAATTGATCAATAGTATTGACTGCATAATTTGTGCAGAGCAGGGTATTTATGCTAGGGAAAGAACAACAGAATCAACCACTCCACCAATCAATGGTATTTATTGAGTGCTTACTGTGTGCAGAACAGTACTAAGCAGTTGGGAGAGTACAATACAACAGAGTTGGCAGACATTTCCTGCCCACAAGGAGCTTGGGGAAGTACAATCAGATACAAATAATTTTTCACCTAACTTTCTAGAGAAACATGAATGTTCTCTGCCCATTGGAATGAATTGGATGAATGGACTCTAGGATCTGGGCTGCTATAAAAGACATATCTTAAATCCATCACAGTTTAAGCTAGGTAACTGTGGGATGGATTGTTGATCATACCTCCCTAACCAATCCGCACAAGCTGATCATCATCATCATCATCATCAATCATATTTATTGAGCGCTTACTATGTGCAGAGCACTGTACTAAGCGCTTGGGAAGTACAAATTGGCAACATATAGAGACAGTCCCTACCCAACAGTGGGCTCACAGTCTAAAAGGGGGAGACAGAGAACAAAACCACACTAACAAAATAAAATAAATAGAATAGATATGTACAAATAAAATAAATAAATAAGTAGAGTAATAAATATGTACAAACATATATACATCAGACCAGGTGTTTCCATTGTTCTGATTCAAAGGCCTTCAAAATCCCATTCCCCACTGAGGAGCTCTTTAATCTAGACCTAAAGCTGAGTCAAAGACCCCAATCACACATTGTCTGACGTCGAAATTGTTTCTCTTAGTTTGCCTGTCCTATCTTAGCTAGCTGTCACTGGCATATTTCTGAAGAACACTTGTGGGAAAAAAAACAAACCCCAGCAAGTCCAGAAACCTAAACCTCTCACCTAGCCCCGACTAAAAAGCTTCTTCATTAGTCACAGCTGGCAGGTGTGCTGAGAATACCGCAGAGAAGAAGTGTGATGAGCGGAAATTCTCCTGCATTCCTTCCAATCTGCACATTATGGACTTAAATATTCTTTCATTCAAGCCATTTGCAGAGTTAAAGACCCTGTCACAACATCAGATACATTTATGGTAGCAGTAATTATCTTGATTATCACGTATGTAAATCCTACTCACTCCTACTTAGACTGAGATAATCCCCTCTAAAACAGGGACCTTGTCCAACCTGATTATCTTGTAGTATAGTGTTTGGCATATAGGAAGTGATTAATAAGTACCATAATTATTACCTTCCTCAGTGTTTAATATAGTGTTTGGCACAGAGAAGGCACTTAACGAATACTATTAGTAGTAGTAGTACTAGTAGAAATAAATATGGGATTATAAACCTGAATGACCTTGTATTACGAAATTTTGTCCACGACAGTGCCCACCCAATAGTGTTCAATGAGTTGTATCTTTTTGGCGAAATTCCTCAAACTTTTGAAAGACATGAGCATCCTCTTATAGAAGGAGCGTGGCTCAGTGGAAAGAGCATGGGCTTTGGAGTCAGAGGTCACGGGTTCAAATCCCAGGTCTGCCGATTGTCAGATGTGTGACATTGGGCAAGTCACTTAGCTTCTCTGTGCCTCAGTTACCTCATCTGTAAAATGGGGATTAAGATTGTGATTCCCACGTGGGACAACCTGATCACCTTGTAAACTCCCCAGCGCTTAGAACAGTGCTTTGCATATAGTAAGTGCTTAATAAATGCCATCATCATTATTATTTATTATTATTATGCCCTTGCAAAACCGAGAATATCATTATATCAACCCGTTCTAGAATTGCTCTCCTCCAGGAGGACTTCTTTGATTAATTTCTAATATCACCAGATTCTCTCTCTCTCTGGTCTCAGCTGCCACTTCAGCACTCCCAAGCCACTTAATACACTTTAGTGCCTGTCTTAAGGACCCTGTTATTTAAGTGCTTAGCATAGAACTCTGCTTAAGCTATTGATTCACTGACTGACCCACTGGTTCACTGAGTGATCCACTGGTGGATCGTGGACTACTTTGTTTCAGCTTCTCCACTTTCTCAATTGTTAAGGCTAAAGTAATTTCCAAAACAAAGCCCGGACCTCACCTGAAAGAAATGCTGATTAGACAAGCTTTACATAAATTCAGAAGGATGGGGCAGGATGAAGAATCCTCACACCAATAGCCATCAGAAAAGAAAGAGTCAATGCTATCACATTGGAAAAATATTTTGGCCTGTGGGACATCCTTCATACAGTCAATCTATGCGAATACACAAATTTTACCATATGACTATGAACAAAATTTCCATCATTTTAAAGCCACTGACTATGCATGTTTCCACTTGCTTACTCATCTTCTAGACAGAACACACTGCTGCAACCTCTTCTGTAAAGTGTGACCAAATGTAATTGAGTGAGGAGAGAGGTAAAGTGACATGAAGCATGAAATTTAAATATGAATGTCACACTACTTTTTAGATTGAATATTTAGCATTCATTCATTCATATTAGAAATAAATTGAAGCAAATGTTGTGCTGCCAGACAGAGGGAAGAGCATGAGGCATGCTGTATTTGCTCTAGATTAGAAAAGTTTAGAAAATTGCCATTTAAAAATCAAATATCAAGCTTTTTTTCTCCTACATCATATAAAACTTCTCCAATCCAGTTACCTAAACAATCTAAGTAACAGAATTGAAGCTTCACTACTGTCAAATCTATTCTTCAATGGCATCTTAACCAAGCCTCTGGCATGGCGGACTGTTATCAAGAAAAGAGCGGCTCTTTTAAGCAAAAGTTTCATAAGGAATGAGAGACAAGGCGCCAAAAGAGAAAATGACGACAAGCACTACAAACATTGTATGCAACAACACTGCAAGGGGCAGCATTTTTGTGCATACTGTGTAGCTGACTACATTGACCCATACAGTCACAAATTCTAGAAAGGGTGAATTTCATTGCCAATGATGGTGTCTTCAGATATGAAGGGTGAGTATATATATATAAACAAATCCTTAATTAGCTTTGAGTAAAATTTCAAATTATACTAAAGGCAATCAGCATTCATTGTAGAAGAAGAAATTCTACTTCAGCAGTTCATACTTTTCCTTTGAAACAACAATGATTTGTTGACAATATATATAGTATTTCCTGTTTCTGTGCCAATACATTGGTATAGATTTAAATGAAAGAGAATATTCATAGAAGAAAATAAACATGATTAAAATGACATGTTCAAATATATCCACTAAAATCTATGACGTGCATACCCCCATATTGTATTTCTCTCCCTGGGTTTTTATGTTTCGATGTGCAGGCCTATTTTCAAAACAATCTTATCCAGAAATTTGGGCAGGTGCAATAAATAGTTGCTTAATACTTAAGGCAGCCTGAATCATGTAGATAATAACTGTGGAATTTGTTAAGTGCTTATAATAATAATAAAAATAATGGCATTTATTAAGTGCTTACTATGTTCAAAGCACTGTTCTAAGCGCTGGGGAGGTTACAAAGTGATAAGGTTGTCCCACAGGGGGCTCACAGTCTTAATCCCCATTTTACAGATGAGGTAACAGGCACAGAGAAGTTAAGTGACTTGCCCACAGTCACACAGCTGACAATTGCCAGAGATGGGATTTGAACCCATGACCTCTGAATCCAAAGCCTGTGCTCTTTCCACTGAGCCGCACTGCTTCTCTGAGCCTCACTAAACACTGAAATAGATACAAGATAATCAGGTCAGACAAAGACCCTGTCCCACACTGGGCTCATAGTCCAAGTGGGAAGAACAGGTTTTGACTCCCCATTTTACAGATAGGTAAACTGAGGCACAGAGAAGTTAAGGACTTGCTCAAGGTCACACAGTAGAAAAGTGGTGGAACTGGGATGAGAATCCAGGTCTCCTGATACCCAGACCCCTGCCCTTTCCATTAAGCCACAACCGCTTCTGGTCTGGCATCTTAATTAAAGTTCGGTTTAGTCATCAAAAGTATTTATTGAGCACCTACTGAGTTTGAAGTACTGCCCTAAGCACATTGGAGAGACCTGTCCAATTCAGACACCCTCCATTCTACATTTGCCAGTGAAGATTCCAACAACGAAGTGACTATTTGAAAGGATAATGCGATACATAATGATACATTGATAACTCTCTTACCCCTACAAAAGTAGGCATGTTACCAACCAAAAGAGCACTGTGGGAAAATACAGTATTCCAAGTTGTTCTCTAGTTGTGAGCTCCTTGAGGGCTGAGACTGTGCCTATTTATTGTATTCTCCCAAATGTTTTGTACAGTGCTCTGCATGCAGTAAGTACTCTATTGAGTGAATGAAATATTTCTCCCTGCACCAGTGGATCCGAAAGACTATGGGTCATTTGCTTAACAAACACTACAATTATTATTATCATTATTATTAGAAACACAAAGAATAAATAGTTCCAAATATCACCCTCTTATTTTTTTTAGTTGTTATCAAATGCAAAGGCAATTTGGATTGTCCAAATCTAAGAAGCATTTTTAGAAAACTTAAGTTCCTTTAGTATTTGGAATTGATATTATAAGCCAGAAGGATTAACTTTACTATTCAGTCCTGGGACCCTGGAATGTGGACTTGAATATTAATATATGAATAAGGTTTTTGAACTTATTTCATTTTATTCTAGAGTGTTACTTCAAAAATGATCACCAGAGAGATCACTAATAGAAACCTTTACCATGTCAAACATTTTATTAAGATTTCTAATTTTTTTTAAGGTATTAAGTAATTTTTTTATACAGTTAAGCTATTTCTGGCTTTACACTCTCAGCATACAAGGTTTTAGTAAAGTTTTGTGGAACTAAGGGAAAATTTTCAAATTGATATGGAGTCAAGACAGTACAATAGTGTGTTCTTTCTCTGGATCTAGCTCAGGTAGAATTCATTCATCCTTAACTCCACAAATTCCTAGGAAACTAGGTCTGCTGTATCTGCTAAATTGTGGTCGAAATTAGCTAACGTTCAAATGGTCTCATCAAGAAAATGCACATACTGCCGCTTAATGCATTAGAAAGGCCTGGATATCTTGTTCAGGAGCATCTTCTTTCATCTTCATTTCACAATTGCCCGGTTCATTGAAAACAGCCAGCACTTCTGAAACAGTTTGTAATTGTGGCTGAAGAAACTATTCACCACACTTCGTTAATCGGCAATTTTACCTCAAGACCATCCTGAGGATTCTTGCCTCCTTACTCTTTTCAAAAGGATTTTTAAATGGTTTACAAGCAAGAACACTTTATGCGTCTGCATAGATTTCCGAAGTGTAAAAGCTGAAGGTGCAGATTTGGTTTTGAGGGTAAAAAGCAATTTTGTGTTTGGTTTGTGCGTGCAAATTGTCTGTCTGTTTTGAGCCACCTAGGCCTATTTCGTTTCACAATTCTTAATCGTCTGTACGTATTACATGGCAACTCAGTATGAGGAGCTGATAGCAAGAAGGTCAAGATCCTAATGCAAGATTTACTTCTGGCATTTGGGGGCCACAAGCTCCTTGAGGGCAGGGATCACTTCTCCCTATGCTGTTGTACTCTCCAAAGCATTTAGTACAGTCTTCTGCACACAGCAAATGCTCGATGAATACCACATATTGATTGATTTTGGTGCAGGGCTTGGAATACTGGGGGTCTGTGGAGTTGATAGATTGTGACCCAAAATGGGAGAAAGCTAAGGAAATGATAGTCTCCAGGAACAGCAAACCCAGGATAAAGGAGTAAGGTTACCTGGAGATTATCCTCAAAGAATAACAATACAAATTTTGGCATTTGTCCAGTATTGTTCTAAGTTTCTGGGATAGATGCAAATTGAATAGGTTGGACACAGCAGAAAAACTCAGAAAGAAGAAAGAATAAGATGGGTGGTGGCATCTGACTATAAATGAATTATTTAAACTTGAGCTGCATGAAGGTCTCAGTCAATCAATCAATACTCAGTCACTGGTACTTTTGAGCCCTTACTATTTGCAGATCACTGTACTAAGCACTTGGCAAAATACAATACAATAGAGTTGAAAGATATCTCTGCCCTCATGAGGTTTGCCATCTAATGGATCTAGTGATTTAAAATAATCAATCAGAGGTATTTTTTGAGCCCTTACTGATTCCAGAGCACTCTACTAAGCACTTGGGAAAGTACAATGGAGTGAGTAGACCCAACCCCTGCCCTCAAGAAGCTTATCATCCATCGGGGAAGACAGATACTAATTAATAATAATAATAATAATAACTGCGGTATCTGTTAAGCGCTTATTATGGGCCAGTCATTGTAATAATCACTGGAGTGGATACAAGCAAATTGTGTTGCACAGAATCCAGGCCCTACATGGGGCTCGTGGTCTTCAATCCCAATTTTATAGATGGGATAACTGAGGCACAGATAAGTGAAGTAACTGGCCCAAGGTGTCACAGCAGACAAGTGGAGGATCTGGGATTACAACTGAGGACCTTCTGACTCCTAGGCCTATGCTTTATCCACTAGGCCATGCTGCTTTTCTAAAATAAATTATAGTTAAGGGAAGTGAGCAACTCCATATAAAGGTTTGCACATATGTGCTTGATCTGCAGTTTGGCTTCTCAGAGCTAGAGCACTGCAAAAGCTTGGTCACATATTTCCTCGTGGTTGGGCTAGCATTTATGAAGAGAGCTCATAATTTAATGGACAATTACTGTATCCATTTTTAGTAGCATATGAAGTGTAGCCACCAATCTCCCAGGCCACCAAACCATGGAATGAAGTCTTCCTGTCATCTAGACCAGTCCTTGAAATAGTCTCAGGGCTGTTTCTAGGGCTTCCTAGTTGATGAAAGACCTAAACTCAGTGGTTTTCTCTCTCTAAAAATAGTTGACAATAATGTTGATAAGAATAATTGTGCATTTTTCAAGTGCTTACTTTGTGCCAAACACTCTACTAAACTCTGGGTTAGAAAGTGATAATCATGTCAGGCACAGTCCCTGTTCTGCATTCTAGGTAGGAGAGTGAACAGATATTTAATTCCCATTTTACTGATAAGGAAATAGAGGCACTGAGAAGTTGTTTGTCCCAAGAACACAAGCCAGGCAGTGGCAGAGCCAGCATCAGAACCTAGGTCCTCTGACTTCCAGGGCGGTGCATTTTTCACTACACTTCCCTGCTCCTCAGGTCTGGGTTAATGGAAGGCTACCACTCTCAGTTGCTTTAAATCCATCCTTCGCCCTCTGGCAGTCAGTTCTAGATAGGTTAGCAGTCCCAGGCAAGCCTCCTGGAGCACATAAGAGCTGGGGTAAATGAAGTCACACTGAGCTTGGCTCAGAAGCGGGTGGGAAAGGAAAAGGTCAGGGCACGTTTGTCAATATAGTAGTCCCTCTCTAAACCATCAGTCATCCCAATCCAATCCAGCAAAGCATTGCATCCCATTCAATTGAAAGCTCCATGAGGGCAAGGACCATGCTTTCTGTCTTGAGAGAGGAAAGAGCTTGGGCTCTGGAGTCAGAGGTCATGGGTTCAAATCCCAGCTCCGCCACTTGTCAGCTGTGTGACTTTGGGCAAGTCACTTAACTTCTCTGTGCCTCCGTTCCCTCATCTGTAAAAGGGGGATTAAGACTGTGAGCCCCCCCGTGGGACAACCTGATCACCTTGTAACCTCCCCAGTGCTTAGAACAGTGCTTTGCACATAGTAAGCACTTAATAAATGTCATTATTATTATTATTGAGAGGTGTAGTCTAGTGGTTAGAGCATGTTCCTAGGAGTCAGAAGGACTTGGGTTCTAATCCTAGCTCCATCACTTGTCATTCTGGGTGACCCTGGGCAAGTCACTTCACTTTGCTATCCTCAGTTACTTCATCTTTAAAATGGAGATTAAGACTTAGTCTCATGTAGGATAGGGACTGGATCCAACCCGAGTTGCTTATATCCACTCCAGCACTTAGTACAGTGTCCAGCACATAGTAAGCACTTAACAAGTACCACAATTATTATTTTTCCTTGGGTGCATTTTCCAAACCACTGAATACTGTGCTGTACATGGGGTACATACAGTGCTCTGTATGCATGGAGTGCTTATTGTGTATACCATTAATTAATTTATCCCTGCAGTCCCACTTTACTCATTTTGCCTCTATCAGCATGGCCTAGTTGAAAGAGTACAGCATAGGAGTCAACAGCCCTGCATTCTTATCCCAGCTCCACCACTTATCCGCTGACTGACCTTGGCCAACTCACTTAACTTCTCTGTATCTCAGTACCCTTATCTGCAAAATGGGGATTCAGTACCCGTTCTCCCTCCTGCTTAAACTGAGAGTCCCATTTGGGATCTGATTATCTTGTACCTATCCTTGCTCTTAGTACAGTGCTTGACACATAGTAAGTGCTAAAACAAATGGCACAATTATCAATTATCAGTATTACCCCTTAAAATTCAGAAACCATCCATTTCACCAAACTGGCTCTACTCATAGGCTCCCTCCATTCTGAGCCCTGGTCTAACAGCTTGTGGACAAATGCCATGATTCTGTTCTTCCATAGAGCACTTGTGGAGATTTAAAATCAATAACCCAAATAGCCTTTTCGCATATGTAGTCAGATAGCGACCACAGGTCTCCTATTTTCCAGAAGTTATGAAAGTGATAAAGCAATATTAATTTATCTCCTGTTGATGTTTACGGCCAAAACCCTTTGGAAGAAGCACACTATTGCTCTTTCAGGAAACAGTGTGGTTAAGCACAGGAAATTAGAAACTCGTGACTTGTTCCTCGGTCTCTGCCCCTGTCTTGATCGGAGCTATGGCTGAATCATTTAACTGAGCTGAAAAATGTGAATAGCAATCTCGCCATCCACTTATCTCACAGGAGCATTGGGAAAGTTTACTCATAAATGATAGCTGGGAATTTGCAGAGCACAGAGAATGCTGTTTAGTGGGTTATAAATTATTTCTTGAAGTTGCAAGTGATTACTGTGTTGTTTAGTGAGAAGAGTAGCGCCTTTCTTTTCTGAAACAATCTTAACTATGGATCCTAAGGAAATCTCTACGGATCATCATTAAATCAATATTTTTCCACCGAGCGATGGTCATATCTTTGCTCCACATCTCCACATTTATTCACTCAACAGATAATCATCATTCATTTGTTCAGGAAAATTGATTGTATTTATTCTTGGTAATTTTTTTTTTCTCATTTTGTTTCATTTTGAAAATATGGTTGCCGACAACATTTAGGGTTTATTCCTGAAAAGTTAGAGTGGGTATTTCTTTCAATCCACATGAAAAACCTACCTGGAAATAAAATACTGGATGTCATCAGATGATTGATTAATCTTTTTGGTAGAATCATTTGGGAACTAATGAAGCTTCTTCGATTTAACATTTGGGGAAGGAAATATTAAGAACTAGTTTGCTTCTCGTGGATACCTTATTTAGTGGTAGCAATGAAATCATAATAATTGTGTTATTTGCTTATTGCAAAAGGTTTACGTTTGTCTTCTTTTTCCATGTTCCCATAAAGGGAAGGTCCAAATAGGGTTATAGTTGAAATGGCATCACCTAAATAGCTAACAGCTAGGGATTTAGTGGCCAGAGATAAAGATGTCTGATTGCAAAGGAGGAAACCTGCATACTCTATATCTAGTATCCCAGTGAGTTACTGGGTGACTTTGGATAAATATCTTATTCATTCATTCATTCAATCATATTTATTGAAAGCTTACTGTGTGCAGAACACTGTACTAAGCGCTTGGGAAGTACAAGTTGGCAACATATAGAGACGGTCCCTACCCAACAACGGGTTTGTTTCATTATTTGTAAAATATGAACGGACTGTTGTGGAATTGCCATGACTTCTCTGGGAGATAATGAAGAAACAATGACTTGATACTGGTGAAAATACTTTAAATTTGCAGAAATAAGGAGGAATTCAAGGTATGAGTCCCCAGTCCAACCTCTGGATAAGGGTAGATTCGATATAATCAGGTCAGATAGGATCCCTGTCCTGGATAGGGTGCATTGTCCAATCAATCAACAATTCAATTGTACTTCTTGAGGGCTTATTGTGTGCAGATCACTGTACTAAGCATTTGGAAGAGAATGGCATGCTCCCTGGCCAAAAGGAAGCAAGAGAAAGATAAGGTATTGATCCCCATTGAACTGATGAGGAAACTGCAGCCCAGAGAAGTTAAATGTGTTGTCCAAAATCACTCAGCAGCCAAGTAGGAGAGGTAGAATTTGAACCCAGGTCCCCTCACTCTCAGGCTGTGCTCTTTTCTCATGCTTCTCCTTCTGTCCAGAGCTGGAGGGGCTTGGCAATCTGCTCCCACTACTCTCTCTGAAAGCAGTGTTTCCTAGAGGAAAGAGCACAGGCCTGGGATTAAGGGGGTCTAGGTTCTTTGGCGCTTGTTAACACTTATTATGTGCCAGGCACTGTACTAAGCACTGGGGTGGATACAAGCAGATTGGTTGGACACAGACCCTCTCCTGCTTAGGACTCACAGTCTTATTCCCCGTTTTACAGATGAGGTAACTGAGGCACAGAGAAGTGAAGTGACCTGCCAAAGGCCACACAACAGACAAGTAGCAGAGCCAGGATTAGAACCCAGGTAGTATTGGCTCCCTGTCCCAGGCTCTGTCCAGTCAGCCACTCTGAAAGGGAGTTTATGGAGGAGTGGAGATCTCCTTAGTGCAGAGTACTGGTGCCTGGGGGATGATTAGAGAATGGAGAGAAAGCCTTAGGACCTTTCTTTCCCTTCCATAGGTCAGAGACAGCCAGGGATTGTCCAAAGACTCACTAAAGTGTGAGTTGGGCCCAGTACAAACCCAGGCTTCCTGGGTACACAGTCGAGGAAGAACAAGTTATTCTAAAAGCCCCTTAGGGTCCAGACCACATTCTGTGAACTGCTGAAATAGATGATCTAAGTGGAAGTCTAGTTCATCTGGCCTATCACAATTTAATCTCAGGTTCTAATAGTTAATTTGCTAATCCTACTTGGCTAAATTCTTTGCAAAGGTCTTTAATCCGTAATGATATTTATATCAGTGCCCGGGAGCAGTGCTATAGTTAATGGTCTGTTGTCATTTTCATTACAAACTCTCTATTGCACAAGTAGCAGGAGAGCCAGAACCTGTGAAGCTTTCTAACTGAGGACACATTTTAATGCTCTTCTAAATTACAGTATTATCCAACGCCATTTTGTCAGGCAGTATTTTCTAGTGATTTTAAAAATAGCATTGGGGGGTGGGGGAAAGGCAGCATGAAAACTCTACTTCATTATTTTAATGATGTAATTAATAACTTTAGTTGCATGCGCTGTTCTGATCTTGATGTTTCTGAAGTAAGCAGAATCCCTGAATCTTATTTTTAAAGTAACACCATTAATGCATGTGAGCATTTGCTCTAAGTAAAAATACCTGGAAAAAATGTTGCCTTTTTTTTTGGATTGGAAAACACATAAAAAATTGAAAACAGATCACAAGATGCAGTTGAATGAAAGACTTACATCTACCCCAGCTCCATTCTCCCCAGGGAACAAGCAACCCATATAATTTAAATGTGACATCATTGCAATGGAGAAAGTGAAGCTTAATGTTCAGGATGCTTTGTTTGACACACAGGATCATTTACACATAGAAGTATTTCATTATGATGGTACAGTATTTCCTTGGTTAATGGGGCAGGATATACTTCTAATGCAGTACCAGCCTTATCTTGACTAAGCTGCTGTTTTGCTGCTTTTGGACAATGGCACTTTGGAGAATTGTCTGGTCTCTCTGAAGCTATGAAATTCCACAGTTAAAGTACAGATACAACCACGTATGGATATATGAAGTATAGAACATTTTTTTTTAAGTGTTTCCCTCTTAAACACACCAAATGAAATATAATTCAAGATAGCATTTACTATCTGAAGGACGTAGAGAAACAGCTTCTTTTACCCAGAATGTTCAGGGAAATGGAGTCAAAACTGTCAGTATCACAACCAAATTTTGCACAAATATATATATAAATGCAACTATGCATATGCAGGTATGTATGCGGTGCTCTTGACTGAAAGGGCAACGAAGTTCAGGCACTACTTTGCCTGAACCTCAGGACAGTCAATGATTTTCGTATTGATATTGCTAATCACATATTCTAGGGGGTGATGATGATGCCATTGGTGACGGTTGTTGAGCTGGTGGTGGTTTGCACATAGTAGTGCTTAGAACAGTGCTTTGCACATAGTAAGCGCTTAATAAATGCCTTCATTATTATTATTATTTGCAAGGTGCTGCATGAAAGGAATTGTAGCAGCATTAATGAAATTCTTACTACTGAATTCTCTCAACACAGCCCTCTACTTATCTTATCCTGCCTCCAGCGTGGACGTGGTAGGCTGTAACACAGCTACCTTACTTTCACACATGTTACATCACAACCTTACATCACAAAGTGGCTTCCTAACAAAGAGAAGCGAGGAGGCCTTCCACACTCCATCAGTCAAATGATTCAACCCTCAAACAACTTCTACACTAAGTAAAAGAATATCAGATTAAGCTTACTCAATAATAATAATTTGTGAAATGCTTACTACAAGCTAAGCATTGGGATAAGTACAAGATAATCAGGTCAGACACAGTCCCTAACCCAACATGGGGCTCATCATCAAAGAGGGAGGGAGAACAGGTATTGATTCCCTGTTCTACAGATGAGGAAAACTGAAATGCAGGGAAGTGTCTCACCTAAGGTCGTACAGCAGGTAAGTGGTAGAGCTGGGATTAGAATACACATCCCCCGATTCCCAAGCCTGTGCTTTTTCCACTAAGCCATGCCATACCTGTAAGAACAGACCAAATATTTCCTTTGAGGGGGGAAAGGAATCCACACAACGCTTGCTAAATCTGAGCATACAGTAAGTGATCAATGAATACAATTGATTAATTGATGAATTTATTGCCTTTTCAAAGTCTAAGTCCCTGTTGGCCACAGAACATGCCTTACATTTCAGTTATATTTCCCAAGGGTTTAGTATTGACCTCAATAAATACCATTACTACCACAACTGAAAAACAACAGGGAATCAGGGGAAAACTTTCACTATTTGCTCCTACTTTGGAGAGTTGCTATTGAATCAATGGACTAATGTTCTTTTAACATCGTTTATTTTGTTTAATCATTGAGTTCTCTTGCAAGCTGAGAGGGTTTTGGTCTGAATTTTACTCAAACCCCGTATTAAGCAAAACGTGTTTTCAATGTCATTTTCGTTAAAGGTGGCATAATATTCACAGAGAATTCTTGTTTGAATTTAATTTAGGCTGAAGGAGTAGACAAAAAAGAGAAGGCTGGAGTGAGCCCAGAAGGACAGCACTAAGAAAATGGGACAGTACTTCTGCCCAAGAAATGCAAATCCTTCCCTGGAGAAACAGTGTAGCCTACTGGAAAATGAGCAGGACTGGGGGCTAGGGAACTTGGTTTCTGATCCTAGCTCTGTCACTTGCCTGCTGTGTGACCTTGGGTAGGACACTTGCCTTCTCAGTGCCTCAGTTTCAACATCTGTGAAATGGGGATTCAATACTTGTTCTGCCCCTACTTATACAAGGAGCCCCATTTTGGGCAGGGACTGTGTCCAACCTGATTTTCCTTCAGGCTTGGCACAGAGCAAGCGCTTAACAAATATTATGTATCATTATCATTATTATTACAACAACCATGATTATTTTTTATTATTATTACTTCACAGTTCTTCATGGAGAGAAGCAGTATGGCCTAGTGGATTGAGCACAGGCCTGGGAGTAAGGAGGACTAAAGTTCTCGTCCTGGCTCTGCCATTTGTGTGCTGTGTGACCTTTGGCAAGTCACTTCTCTGGGCCTCAGTTACCACATCTGTAAAATGGGGATTAAGACTGTGAGACCCATGTGGGACATGGATTGTGTCTAACCTGAGTACCTGTAGTGCTTACCCAATATCATTTAAATAAAAAAGTTACTTAGTACTGGTAGTACAGGTAGGAAAGATTATCTAGTGAGAGGGCTGTGAAAATTTCCCCCTTCATCAACATTTTGCTGGTTTCATTCATCTTAACTTTCATAGAGTCAGACATGGATGGTTAAATCTTCTTTGCAAAGATCAGAAATACACATCCAAAGCTCCCAGAACTTGCGGTCTTAAATTTCTGAAGAAACTTCATGTTTAGAAAAACTCACATTGTTGCTCTCACCCGCATGTATGACATTACAAATGTACAAAACAGTTTCTAGTGAGCCCCCTGCATATTTATAGATACAAATTAATCAGTAGCATTTATTAAGAATCTAGTACACATAGAGCACTGTACTAAACACTTGAGAGAGTACACTGAGGTAAAAGACAATATTCCCACCCTCACATACCTTGTAGATTAACAGGGGAGACAGACACATAATAATTTAAATATAGAAATGAAAGGAAAACATCTTCCTTTTTTAAATGTCCGTCATAATCTATCAATAGGATTTATTATGCTTCTACTATATGAAGGGCAGAGTAGTGAGTACTTGACAGATTACCAAATAATTCGTGGATATGATTTCTGCCTTCCGGAGTTAAAATCTAGCAGAGAATGTTTCCAAATTAGCTGTGTTTTATCCAGTGAAAACATGAATTATGATAAAACTAAGCATACGGAATAAAAATGATATTTTAAAATTATTTCAAAGTAGAATATGGGTGTGACTCCTGTACTGGAGAAGAAAGTGGAGGTTCACAATTTTCCAACTATGCTACCTTGGAAGGGTTAACTGGAAGAACATTCCAAACTCCTGGATAAACTATTGTCATCTATGGTCCTGGTCCTGGGGTTCCCGCTCTGTGAAGTTGTAATGCAGCAAATTGCACAATCACACAAGGCTGTGTTATTTCCATAAAGGTCATTTTGTTACATAAAATATTTAAACCTGTTCTAGGCTGGAACATTGGTCATTTTGATGGAGGTAATAAATGTCTCTAGGCAGAGTGAAAATAAACATATCCTTTTCATTAGTTCCATTTTATTCACTTCTCTGGGAAAGGTAAACAAACAGCCTTGTTTCTATTTGCACCCTGAGCCATTTGAGTCACAGGAAACACCAAGTCTGATGCAGTTTAGTTCACTGGGAATTGAAACCATACTAAGAAATGGTAGTGCAAAATATGTCCTGAAATTTAGTGGACCTCTATAATTAATACTAACAGCAGTCAGCTACAATTTTATATGAAAAAATAATAGATTGAATGGTACTTGTTAAGTGCTTACTATGTGCAAAGCACTTTTCAAAGTACTAGGTTCGATACAAGTTAATCAGCTTGGACACAGTTCCTGTTCCACATTGGGCTCACACTCTTAACCCCCATTTTTTACAGATGAGGTAGCTGAGGCACAGAGAAGTTAAATGACTTACCCAAGGTCACACAGCAGACATGTGGCAGAAAAGGGATTAGAACCCAAGTCCTTCTGATTCCCAGGCCCATGCTTTGAATAATAGAAATGAGTCCCCATTTCTCTCAAATTCACCAAATGCAGTTTTTTTCCTGCAATTCTTCCTTTATAAACAGTATTTGCTGATGGCAAATGAGAAATCTCCCTGAGAAATTTCTCTCGGGTGAATTCACAACACTGTCGTCTTTGCTTCATTTGCACCTCCACTGGTACAATTTTTGATTCTGCCTAGTCCCCAGACAATTCTGGAACCACCAACTCATTGCAAAGTCTGGCCAGACTGGGAATCAATCATGCTCTCAATTTATTCCTAGTAATTCCAGATCAACTACTGTGTGCACAGCACTGTGTTTAGTGCTTGGGACAGTGATGCAATCTCCCAGTGGGAATGAGAGGAGTTTTAAAGCTTCAACAATGTAAAAGAGAATGTAGGAAGAACCATGCACAGGTTCCACCCTAGTAGTTTACCTGCTACTGGACCTGAGTTTTAATTCCGGCTCTGTTGATTGCCCGATGTGTGGTCTTGGGGAGGTCATTTCATTTCTTTATGCCTCAATTTCCTCATCTGTACTCCCTCCTAGTTAGACCCACGAGGGTCAGGGACTGTATCTGATTTATCTTGCACCCATCCCAGTGTTTGATATAGTGTTGAGGACTTAGCACTGAACAAATACCAAATGTCCTGCTATCACCAGTGGGGAGGAAATAAAGAGAAGGAAGCTATTAGAGGCTAGCATAGCATGCAGGGTACCCAGAATTCAGTCCCAAGCCAAATGGGATATCATCATCCAGAAGGAAAGCCTTTAATTCAGGGCTCGCGGGGAGCCAGGTGCAAGCGGTTTGACTGAGGTTTCGAAGAAACCTAAGAAGTCTTGCTGTACCTTTCCAAAAATGCTTTCGTTATTTTCCCAGAGACGGAGTTAGGAGGACAACAGAGTGCAGCTGCAGCTGCAAAAGAACAATTGCTCAGTGCGTTGGCATCTACTTTCAAATCCGCATCTGGGAAACCGGGATATGACAGCCAGGCTTGATCTGGGGTTCAAACCAGCATTTATGCATTTTAAAAATAAACAGGGGGAGAGTTAAGTGCTCGTACCTAGAAATGATTTAAGACAACAACGACTTCTTCTGAAATACCTAGGCTAGGCAAGTAGCTTGAATGGACAGGTTTTGTTTATGGATTGAATGTAATCTAAAGGGAACATTTTTCCCTCTTGTCTCGAGCACAGCTACACAAAGACTCTTTGTACTGACCTAGATTAGCTTTATTTTCTTAGGTTATTCATTTCCATTCATCTACTTTGGTAGCTAAAGATTGATACAAACACATAGTGGTGCTAAGAAAAAGAAGGGCAATGTTGATTAACCAGTGGTTACTCACATGCCCTTTATTCATTCAATCATATATATTGAGCGCTTTCTGTGTGCAGAGCACTGTGCTAAGCGCTTGGGAAGTACAAATCAGCAACATATAGAGACGGCCCTTACCCAACAACGGGCTCAGAAATGAGCCAGGAAAACTGTGAATATTCTTTCTACTGAAGCCCATGAAAGTGATGCAAAAAAAATAAGAAGAGTATATAATAATAATGATCATTATTATTATGGCATTTATTAAGCACTTACCAAGTACCAGGAACTGTACTAAGTATTGGGGAGGTTATAAGCAAATCATGTTGGACACAGTCCCTGTCCCAAATGGGGCTCAGAGTCTTCATCCCCATTTTACAGATAAGGTAACTGAGGCACAGAGAAATGAAGTGGCTTTCCCAAGGCCACACAGCAGACAAGTGGCTAATCTGGAATTAGAACCCATGACCTTCTGACTCCCAGGCCGGAGCTCCAGCCACTATGCCATGTGAAGATAAAGTTCCCTGGAGCCAATTTGTTGAACATCTGTTCGTTTTTTCATTCAATAATCTAAGACTTCTCCCAGATGTATGGCAATGTAGCACGAGACAGCGAGACACATCACTGGCAGAAAATCATATGTGTTGTCAGTGACTCAGACCAATCTATAAGATAGTCTGTCATTTTTTAAATTTTAATAGAACCAAGAAAGTCAGATACCTGGAATAAAATCTGTATTTGTATTTATTCCTTTATTTGTTGTATTGAACCCTCACAAGTGCTTAGTACAATGCTCTGCTCCCAGTAAGCACTCAGTAAATACCACTGATGGCGATAGAATTATTTCTAAACCCTTCACCCAGAATGAATACATTAAAGAACCCAAAGTCCTTAATGTAGAGAAGCAGCATGGCTCACCGGAAGAGAGCCCGGGCTTTGGAGTCAGAGGTTACGGGTTCAAATCCCGGCTCCGCCAATTGTCAGCTGTGCAACTCTGAACAAGTCACTTAACTTCTCTGGGCCTCAGTTACCTCATCTGTAAAATGGGGATGAAGACTGTGAGCCCCAAGTGGGAAAACCTGATCACGTTGTATCCTCCCCAGCACTTAGAATAGTGCTTTGCACATAGTAAGCACTTAATAATGCCATCAAAAAAAAAAAAGTCACTGTCAGTACCATCTCAGGGTAAATCTATAGTCAATCCAATAGTCCATCCAGTCCAGAACTCATTCTCCAAAATACGGCAATAGGATGCTTGAAGAAACTATATGATGGTTGTCTTTTTTTAAAAAATGGTATTGGTTAAGCAGTTACTACCTACCAATTTTATTAAGTGCTAGAGTAGATACACGAAAATCAGGTTGAAAACCATCCCTGTCCCACCTGGGTTAAGTTGGAAGGAGGAGGAGTCAATCCCTATTTTAGAAATGAGGTAAGTAGGGCACAGGAAAATAGGTTACTTGCCCGAAGTCACAGCAGACAGGTGGTGGAGGTAGGATTACACCCAGGTCTCTGATTCCTTGGCCTGTGCTCTATTAGACCATATTGCTTGGTGGATTTCCAAACTCATGGCTAGAATTGCACAATCCAGGCATTTAGTACAGTACTTTGCACACAGTGAGTGCTTAACTATGATTGAATGAATGAATGAATCTAACATACTTTTCAAATTTTACATATACTAATAATAATCATAGTATTGTTAAGCATGCTTATTATGTGTCAGGGCCCGTATTAAATGCTGAGGTAGGTATGGGATAATCAGGGCGGGTGCAGCCTCTGTCCCAAGGGGGCACACAGTCTAGGTAGAAGGGAGTAATAATAATAATTTAGACTGTGAGTCCCTTCTAGACTGTGAGCCCACTGTTGGGTAGGAACCATCTATGTTGCCAACTTGTACTTCCCAAGTGCTTAGTACAGTGCTCTGCACACAGTGAGCACTCAATAAATACGGTTGATTGATTAATCATAATGACATTTATTAAGCGCTTACTATGTGCAAAGCACTGTTCTAAGCACTGGGGAGGTTACAAGGTGACAGGTTGTCCCACGTGGGAATCACAGTCTTAATCCCCATTTTACAGATGAGGTAACTGAGGCACAGAGAAGTTAAGTGACTTGCCCAAAGTCACACAGCTGACAGTTGGCAGAGCTGGGATTTGAACCCCTGACCTCTGACTCCAAAGCCCACGCTCTTTCCACCGAGCCATGCTGCTTCCCCAGTAACAAGGAAACTGAGGCATATAGAAGTTGTAAATTGCCCAAGGTCACAAAGTGGATAAGTGGCAGAGGTGGAATTAGAACCCAAGTCCTCTGACTCACGGCATCAGGAATTGCCTTTACCAATCTACATGCTTCTTCCATAACTTCCAGGGGCGATGGATTCCATGTGTTTATGTGCAAAGTGTGAAAAAGTGTTCATTTTGATCTAATCATATTCAAGCTTTACTGGGCGCCCGCTTGTGTTGTGGGATTTAAGGGGCCACAATATCTGTGTTTTCTGACCAACTAGTGATTTTTGTACAGAGAAATATGTTCTTGCTTAGAGAGATTTCTAAACCTTAACTCAATTGCAAAGCATCCTCATCCCAATGCACATTTTTTGAGTAGGTTTTTATCTATTAATGGCTGCCTCTATGATTTACCATTTTTACACTCTGATTGAATGTTTGGAATAAGAATGTGTCATTTGCCAACTGCCTGGATATCATTCCCAGAAAAAAAAACCTCATTAAATATTTTCCAAAGCACTAAACCAAAGAAAAGTTAATTGAGAAAATATTGTTGTGGAGAAATGCTATAGGAATGGGCATTATGGAAAGTGTTTAAAATATCTATGATAATTTGAAAATTTGCATTACTGGCACAAAGAGTAAGAAGAAATAAGGGAATAATTCAGATAAGGCAGATGCAAAATCCACTTTGTCCTGAATTTTCCAATCAGCCAAAAGTGAAGTTTTGCCTTAAGTTATTTGAATATTTGCTTCAACTTCCTCTTCGCTTAGGTGGTGGAGACCCAGTTTAAGTGAGCTACGGTGTGAGTACAGAGTGACAGTATGTCATGGAAATATATTCAAATAAAATGACTGCCCCTAGGAATATCCAGCAAAGCCCTATTTTATTGCACTCTAAAAGGATTGTATGCATTTTGGATTACTCAAACCATATCTAACTTGCTTACAGGTGATGGATGGGCTAACAGAGAAGCAGTGTGGCCTAGTGGAAAGAGCATGGACCTGGGTGTTAGAGGACCTGGGTTCTAATCCTGAATCTGCTTCTTGTCTACTGTGTGACTTTGTGTGACTTCACTTCTTTGTGCCTCAGTTCTCTCTTTTGTAAAATGGGGATTAAAACTGTGAACCCAACACGGGACATGAACTGTATCCAACCTAATTAGCACATATCTATCCCAGTGCTTAGTACAGTGCCTAGGACATAGAAAGTGTTTACCAAATACCATTTAAAAAAAAACTGGCTGCCGATATAATAACTCTATCCCTCTTTGATAGTGAGGTGGATTTAACTAGTGGGTCATGGATTTAAGTAGAGGTCCACTGATGTGTAAAATAAAGTCATCATACATAAAGTATGTGGACTTCACTTTTGGGGAAGTCCACTTGAGGTCATCCAAATCTTCTTCAGTTTTCCAAGAGGACCCTCCACCTTCTGCCTAAATTGAAAAAAGTCTTTGAGTTCCCCTACTAGATCTCTGGGAACACAGGCACTGCTTTCTGGTCCTGTAACTTGGCTGCAGAAGCCACAGTGAATAGGGGAGTCACACTTAAATATGTCGAATATAAAGGCATCCAGTCCTGGGATTAAAGAGGGGCAGAACATGACTGATTGGTAGAAAACCAGATAATAAGGATGGCATTTATTAAGCACTTACTATTTGCAGAGCACTGTTCTAAGCACTGGGGAGGTTACAAGGCAATCAGGTTGTCCCACGGGGGCTCACAGTCTTAATCCCAATTTTACAGAAGAGGTAACAGAGGCACAGAGAAGTTGTGACTTGCCCAAAGTCACACAGCTGACAATTGGCAGAGCCAGGATTTGAACCCGTGACCTCTGACTCCAAAGCCCACGCTCTTTCCACTGAGCCACACTGCTTCTCTATGATGAATGCCAGCCCAAGCTCTAGCTGTGAAGCAAAGTTAGTCAGATTTCTTGAAAACAAACAACTTCTTTATTTAGAACTATTTGCAAATGACACTGTCACCTGCCTCTCTGTCCCAGCTGTGGTCCAGGTTCTAGGCAGGTCCAGATTTTTTTTTCTTCATTAAACTGCCATTCATTTCACGTACTGCAGTTGGCTTTATATTTCTAGGTGGAATCCTAAAGAAGTTTCCCGCATATAACTGATGAACCCAGAGGAGACTTGACTTTCTAACCTGTCAGAATCACCTCCTTTAGAGGCTGCTCTTTTCTGAAGCCAACTCCTCGGTGGAGAGGGAGAATGTAGAAAATTGATTCTAAGTTCAGACATGGAGAGAAAATAGTCTAGTAGACAGTTTCAATCCTATTAAAATGAACCGAGATGATATTACTACCTCTGTGCTAGCTTCTAAAAAAAAAGAGTTTTGAAGGTATTTAAACTATTCTTTTGAGGTAGGTTCAGTCTACAGAACAATGACTGTGAGACATAATTGTCAGTTAAAATATTAATGAAAGAGATTCGGAATCTCTTGAGTCTATCGAGATGATGTAGTCACTTTATCAAAAATTCAGCTGTCATCCGTATGCAGGAATGATCTCTGTCATCTTCCGTAGGCTACAGGCTCACAGCATCACATTTATCTTACAGAACATATTTATTTATTTGATTAATCTAAAATACATCCACTGCCCTCGGGAAACGGAGTTGGTATTCGAAACAGAAATGGGACGCCACAATTAAAATGAAACTAAGCAGGAAAAAAAAAAGCTTCACAAAAAAGAAGGTCACAGGACTGCCTGCCTAGCAATGTATAATCAAAACACATCTTCCAGCACTTCAAAAGTCACACCAGCACTGGTCAGAGCATAGGAATTTATTAATGGATAAGGCAGGACCCTGGCTTACCCTAAATGGAAAATAATTTTAGGGAGGTAAAAATAATCAAGGATAGGATCTTCAAGAACAATCTGACTTTTTCAAATCATCTTTTTATAACCACAAACTGACAACAAAGTATAAGTATGGGCTGAACACTATAAATCAATTTAAATCAAATCATCTCACAACAAATGTTTCCTGTTCCAAGTAACCTTGCTTTGGGATATGTGTGTTTGTAAATTCATTTTTTCAATCCCTTTAGGCACTACTTTTATTTTTTGACCAGTCTAGAGCCAGGGCCTAGAATCATCCATCAATTTATCATGTTGTATGACTCTGCCTATCTCGAACCCTTCTATCCACAGCCCCAAATTTTCCTGAATGGGTGTTAGGCGCTGATTCTCTGAGCATTGTTATTAATGGAAATCCGAAGCCCTGATTCCCCAAAACAGCTCTCTGCTGAAATCTGAGGAATCACTTTCAATTAAAATCCACGAAAACAGTTTTTAAAATATGTTACACCCCCGACACAAATGTGCCAATCATAAAATGCAGCTTTAAAATTCTTGGGGAATTAAAATGAATGCTGGGTGAATAATTTACAGACCTTTACTCTACGTAGCCAATTCATTTCATCGTAAATTCGCTGTGGAGCACGTTGCTATTCTCTGCCAAAGAGTCTGAAAATGTGCAAGTGTGGCTTATAAAACCGGAGTAATTAATTAGCAAAAGTTCACTCTGGTGGCAAACTCAAAAAAGTAAAATCGTTAAAAAAAATTCTACACACTCAAGTCCTTTAGTGGCAATTGCAATTCTGCTTGCACCTGGCAGAATAATGGGTCTTGTTGACAAATGCTAATTATTTGGAGCTTTTTTTCCACATTTTTCTGTGCTGGCTTTAAAAAAACCCAACAACCTCCAGCTCTGAAGTTTCAGTGAAAGCACAGGGGGGAGAAAGTATCCTTAGACAGCAAAACAGCTTTATTTCACAGTACCAAGGGAGGCCAAGAGGAGACAAGAAAAAGAGTGAGAAAGTGCATTAGCCTAAGGGGAGAATTTCTAAACATGAGCTGTCATATCCAGCTGGGCTTGGTTTTGTCTTTAACCTGATACATCTATACAGCCACAAATGTACTTTATATCATCTATACAGATCTTCACTTGTGAACATGTGTTTAATATATGTCATGCATAATAGCTCTGTGACTACAAGATGAATAACACTGTACCGAATCATACGCCCATATATATATATTTTTATTTTAGATGAATCTACAGCAATACATGCCCTTAATCAGTGAAGAAATACTGCCCTGTAACAATACGACACAGCTTAACTCTCCTTAAATGAAGCTACGCAGTCAACTCAGACCCAAAGTCGAGGGGCTACTATGCTTTAAAGAAGCAGAATTTGGATGAAAAGATTAGCTGGGATAAGAATAATCACTTCAGAAGCTGACCAGTAAGTACTTCTTTAGTCCACATTTTGGAGCAGTAAGGAACCGTAAGGCCAAGATAAAATTTGGAGACCATCAGCTCTCTCTGAAAATCTTTTTTGCTACTGGCACAGAGGACGGACCTTTTTCAGCCGTACTGTTTTTTAAATTTCTTTTTCTTCTGTTTCTTATTATTATTCCATAAGATTAGTGAGGAAGAAAATGAGCAAAACTCAGTAGGCTTTTTGTCATTAATGGTTGTCATTTTGATTTTTTTAAAAGCCAACCGCCATTGTTTAAGTGGTAAATGCAAATGATTCTACACTGTGGGTTTGTACTTCAAAGGGGACTAAACTTGTTTTGAAGCTAGCTTGCCTTACGAAATGCACCTAGTGATAAGTAGAATAAAATAGTTCCCGATTTCCATGAAGTGTAATGATTCTAAAAGTGGAAAAATCAAGAAACACAATACCTGTAATCAAGCGTAGTGGAGACTAAGGCAAATAAACAAATTTCTGTTATTTGTGGAGAAAGGATTGCTCCAGTATCCTCCTTTAAAAAGAACTAGATGGACTGTTAAGGACTGTTTTAAACACTTTCTTCTTTCATTCATTCAATCATACTTATTGAGCACTTACTGTGTGCAGAGAACTCTACTAAGCAACAGATAGAGACTGTCCCTACCCAACAACCGGCTCACAGTTTAGAAGGGGGAGACAGACAACAAAATAAAACAAGTAGACAAATGTCAATACCATCAGAATAAATAGAATTATAGCTATATACACATCATTAATAAAATAGAGTAAGAAATATGTACAAATATACACAAGTGCTATGGGGAGGGGAAGGAGGCAGGGTAGAGGAAGGGAGGGGGCGATGAGGAGGGGAGGAGGAAGAGAGGACAAAAGAGGGGTCTCAGTCTGGGAAGACCTCCTGGAGGTGGTGAGCTCTCAGTAGGGCTTTTCTGTTTTAAATAAAAGCTGTTGTGTACCCTAAAAAAAGAGGTTGATATAATATCCTCTGTCTTGCCGCTATATATTAAATTAGAAAAAATGAAAGTTTAGAGAGAGCTCCCTTTCAAAATACCTGCTGGGCAAGATCTAGGAAGTCATTCAACAGCATTAAATAAAAGCAGAGAACCGTGCCAGGATTTTAAGGGCCAAACAGAAGATATACAACGTGGTCCCTACCTTCGGGGAGCTTATAATCTACTGGATAAGTCATTCACAGTTGAGTTACAATGACTGTCAAAACACTTATTCTGAGGGCAATTTCATCATGAAAGATCTTGTATGTGTCTCACTTGGACCACAGGTTCTATCACAGACTCCAGGGCTATTGCAAGTTTACCAGTCAACCAATCAGTAATACGTTTCGAGCATTTAATGTGTGCAGAGCCCTGTACTAAGTGCTTGGGAAAGTACAATAGAGTCAGTAAACACAATCTCTGCTCGCCAGGAATTTCTCTCTGCCCAGCAGTGCCTCCATTTCCATTTCCACGCCCCATGTCTGAAATCCTTAATAGACTGTCGATGCCCTCCCTAGCCCTTCTAGTAGATTCTGCTGACTTGTGTATCAATCTACCCTTCTATATAATATCTGGGTCCTGTCAGACTGATTCTCCAGCTCTTCCTGGTCCTCCACCCTTGTCCTTTGTTCTTTAATAATAATAATTTTGGTATTTGTTAAGTGCCTATTGTGTGCCAAACACAGCACTAAGCACTGGGGAATGTACAAAATAATCAGTTCAGATGCAGTCCCTGTCCCAAAGGGGATTTTCAATCTGTGTAGGAAGAACAACGGGTGTTTAATCACCATTTTTCCCATGAGGAAAACCAAGGCACAGAGAAGGTGAGTGATTTGCCCAAGGTTACACTGCAGGGAAATGGTGGTGCCAAAGACACCCTACAATCAGCTGTTTTTGTTTTGTTCATTCCTTCCCCAGTCACATTTATGACCTCAATAAACATGATGTTTACAAATTGCCTCTCTCTATATGGCCCATAACAAAGTAGGGGAAAAGAAGGGGAGGTGCATTTCCATTATTTGATGCTATACTTTCTGGTGAAGACTTTTAACCAATAACCCTGCCTTCTAACCCTACGATTGCAAGACCCCTAAGGGATGATAGAGATGATATCTGATAATTTTGTATCTACCTCAGTACCTTACTACATACTAGGCCCTAGCAAGTAGTTAATAGATACTCTAATAATATCCTAACTAGGTGAGGGTATCAATTGTCTCTCAAAATCCCAGACAGCGCTAAGTATTTTTCTGCTGTTAATAGGTCAGTAATGAGTGCCCATATTCTCTATACAAGATGACTGTTTTGGATCCTTGGATTCTCCAGGCATATACAGCAACCCTCAGCTCATTGTGGATTCAGTTCAGAGTGCCCTTTGCTGACAACATGACAAAATCAAGTTTACAAGAAGCTACGGGGCTACAAAAATAATTTATCCTCTACTGCATATAACGATAGCTTAAAGGCAATGATATTCAATTGAAAAGGCATTTAGATACTTCATCTGACTATTGTCTGAAATAGTGACATCAAAAAAGCATTGTTTAATAGCACCGGTAGAATTAAAGTTCTTGAGGAATTTATAATCACCTTCTGGGGCAGGCTGTGAACATTGCCAAGATGATTGTTGGATTTTCAGAAAAGAAACTAAGGAGCATCTGAAGCCTGAAGGTGTTTCCAGGGAATCCAGACCAAACCATCACAACTCTGCTTGGTGTACTCACTAACAAGGGGTTTTCTGATGGTGCGATGAGCTTAACTTAACAACAAGGCCTCTTGGGAATGTCATCTCACCTAAATCACCTTCACTCGCAAACACAAAACTGCCCCTTTCTCTGTCCTCCTGTTTCCAACCTCAGCCTGCCCTCCTCACCTCCTGAAACAGTGCTTCCCCAGCTTGGTGCTGGTAGGAAAGCATCAGTTTGACTGTAATTTCTGAGAGGTTAAAACTACAAGGCAAACACATTTGTACACCCCAAGGGAAGCAGTTTAGGCAACTGGAAAAAGCATGTGACTGGGCATTGGGTGACCCAGATTTTTACCTCTGAAATGTTGTGTAGGGCTCGGGATTGGGTGAAGCAGTGTTCTCCGGGCGGGTAAATACCTTCATCTCTGAATCATAGTAGTAGTATGTTGAACAAGTTGTTTAACTTCTCTATGCTTCAGTTTCCTCATCTGTAAAATAAGAATAAAATGCCTTTCATCTCTTCCACTTAGACTGTGAGCCCTATGTGGAACAGGGGCTGTTTCTGATCTTATTTCATTATATCCAGCCCAGCCTTTGGCAGTGCTGGTACATAGTAAGCATTTAAGAAGTGCCATAATAATTATTAATAGTAGTAATGCCATGTAAAGTGTGCCCACTGGTTACAGTCACTGTACTAGGTGCTTAAAAAGATCAGAAAATAACAGAGCACACAGTCTCTGCTCACAAAAGAACTGCTACTCTAATGCGGGAGACAAATATAAAAACATTTACAACTTGAGTAGTCATAATAAATAAGTGAATCAATCAATCATATTTATTGAGAGCTTACTGTGTGCAGAGCACTGTACTAAGCGCTTGGGATGCACATATAGACTAGGTTCCTAAGGAATGGTATAAATAAATATGTTAAAAAAAGTTTCCTCCAGAAAGCTGCAGTTATTCCCAATAGGTAATTGATATTAATAGTCCTTACTTCACAGTAAGATATAAATTACAAAAAACACTTTTCTCATTTTGCTTCGAAGGTCATAAAGGAAGTAGCATGACTTAGTGGATTGAGCATGGGTGTGGGAGTGAAGGACCTGGGTTCTAATCCCGGTTTCACTGTTTACATGTCACTTCACTTCTCTGGGCCTCAGTTACCCCATCTAGAAAATGGGAATTAAGACTGTGAGTCCTACACGGGACAGGGACTGTGTCCAACTTTATTAACCTGAGGTCAGTGCTTAGTACAGTGCCTGGCACATAGTAATAATAATAATAATAGCATTTGTTAAGCACTTAAGCTGTTTCCCCATAGTCACACTGTGCAGGGATTCCTCTTAATCTTGTCACACGGTATACTATGGGAAAGAGGCACAGGCCTTTCTCTGATTCTACATTCAAGATAGAGTAATATTGCCCCGAGCAGGAATAATCAATCAATCCGTGGAATTTATAGAGCACTTACTGTGTGCAGAGCACACTTAGGAAAGTACAGAACAACAGAATTGGTTCTCACATTCACTGCCTACAATGGGTTTACAGTCTAGAAACTGTAAACATCAAGTTTACATAGTTGGAGCTTTTAAAATGTCACCTAGCAAAATACTGGTAGAGCAATCTTGCTCAGACTAGAGGAACACCCAATAAAATTCACAATTTCCTGGAAGATTCTACTCTTCAAGTCACAGTTCTTTGATAAAGGCATATCTATGGAGAAAGCATAATGGAATCTTCACATTGGGTTGCTTTAACAAAAAATGGTATAATGGTAAGGATCATAGGTTCTTCAGTTTCAGCCTCGTTTGGTCTGAGAATGGCTTAGAATGATGCTTTCCTATTTTGTCTTGGTCTGAGATAATATTGTTAAAATAATCCTAAATATATATTAGATGTGCAGATTAAATTTTCAACAGTTACTGCAGGCTGTTTATTTCTGAATTATTTTTTGTCACATTTTAAAACTAGGCAAAATGGACTTGGTATCACTAAGCATTTCTAACTGTGACAAATGCCCTTGGCAATGGCATAAAGAGTAGCACATTTTTAAAAGTCAAAGAAGTAGTGATGTAACTATAACTTTCCACAGGCTGCTCACCTCAGATACAAACTGTTAAAAGAAGAAGAAAATGCAACTCAGACAAAGAATAATCGTTGGGTTTAATTTAATGAGAACCTCCTTTTTTTCCTTCTCTTTCAAACTACCCAAGTGGCAAAAGGGAGATATGCTCTGATTTGTCCATAATTTAAATTAATTGATGAACAAGTTTAAGAATCAGCTTTCTTCCAATAGCATTTTTCCCTTTCATCCTGTGTGCAAAAACTCTAACACCATTTTACTGGTTTAGATTTTCTAAATGTCATCTAAATCACTGATAAATGCATTAACAGTGATCATTGTTCTTGCGGTAGATAGATAATGAAATAATGATGAAATATGCTGTATTTAAAAGTGGTTCTTACTCATTCAATTTAAAATTAAACTCCCAATTAAGCTTCAGTACACTGAGATTAAGTTGGAAACTATTTATGGTTTAAGCCATTACAAAAACATTTGATGCATTTCATAATAAAGAACAGTTATTAAGGTTCCTTTTTGATCTTAATATGAGGTAATTCTGTTGTATCATTTCAAATTAATTTAGTAACATTTGATCATTTTGACTAACAACTGGAACATGAATGGAGATAAAATGACTCTTGTTTATTGCTATTAAAGCCCAATTGAGAAGATTTTTTTTACTAAAATCCAGGAAGAACCATTCAAATTATATCTTTAAAAAGATTCCACAACCAGCAAAGAAATGTTTGAAGGCTTATTGGCTAATTTTCTGAATCATTATTTATACACTTTAGTTTATGCAATTCTATTTTGTGGACATGTTTTCTTGTGTTAGTGCATATATGCTACTGCTTTTAGAAAATCTTGGATCTATGAAGGAACACCTTTGATTGTAATTGTAAACATCTTTGATTCACTTCCATAACCCACACACATAGAATCTGCCACAAAAATAACTTTTCAAATGGGGTCCTACTTGGGCATTCAGTTCTATTTTTTCAAAACTTTGGGGATTTACAAAAATGCTATAGAAGTATTTTTATATCAAGGATCAGTTTTAAAAACAATACCTTGACCTTGTAGTGTTGTTATTTCTCCAAACCACTTTCACATCAAAGATCTCATTTACTCCTCAAAATATCCCTCAGAGAGAAGAAGATACTGATAAGGAAACTGAGGCACAGAAAGGTTAAGTGACTTTCCTGAGACCACACAGGAAGCCAGTGGAAGAACTGGGAAGAGAAATCAAGCCTCCAACTTTGAGCTCCATGCTCTGTCTATAAGACTGTCTTAAGGCCCAAAAAGACATCTTTTTACCTAGAAATCTAGTCTTAAATGATACACAGAAGCACCACAATACAAAGTGTCCAATTAAAAATAATGTGAAAGAGCTTCCTGCTTTTTTGTTGTTGTTGTTGCTGTTGTTTAAGGTGACTTTGAGTAACAAAAGTAGTATGTCGCTTTGAATAAGCAAAGTAGACTGGGTAAATATTCAGGAACTGCTATTGATTTGAAATATCATTTGGACAGAAAAGCAGATTTCAAGTGACCTTCCACTGTGATAACAATATCTCTAATTTGAAAGGAGAGCTTTGTAGAGGAAAAGGTGTTGTAGAGGATGAAGGAAGATAAATAGCGCTGTAAGGAGAGCAGCTGGCTGATTTCAGTCTTAACCAGTTTTCAGTGACAGTCTTCCAGTAACTATACTGACAGCATATCAGAATAATCACCATTTCAGAATTCTTGGGATGTTCTGTGATTTTTTTTTTCAAGTCACTTTGGATTCTTGTGGAATTTGCAGCCAAATTTATTTTAACACTTTGGCAATTATAACCTTCAAATATTTTCATACATTTTAATAGCTAAACAAGTTCCTGGCTCCTTGAAGAAAATAAGCAAAAAGCTTAATTAGAGTTTACATTTGCTGAAGTTGCAATGCATTCTGGGCCACATATCCTCAGGTAAACTCTGTAATCATAACAATGTACAGATCCTGTATTTACAGAGTACATTTCTTCAAAGTAGCTGAGAGTAGTTTACAAATATTATTTTATTAATCATCTCAGCCTGCTTGATTGTCCCCCACAGGAGAGAGAAAAGTCAGCTTGAGTGGACTGATAGTAATAGTAGGAGTACTAGCAGTAATAATAAAACTAATTGTGGTATTTGTACCAAGCACTGCGTGATACAGTAGAATAGATATAATAAATCAGGTCAGACATTCTCTATTCAGCAGGGTACTCAGAGCCTAAGTCTAAGGGGGAGGAAGAACGTGTATTTAATCCTCATTTTACAGATTAATAAACTGAGGCACAGAGATGCAAAATGACCTGCCAACTCTCACACAGCAGGCAAGTGGTGGAGCTGCAATTAGAACTCAGGTCTCCTGACTCCCAGTCTTATGCTCTGTCCACTAGTCCGTATACTGGTTCTCAATGATAAATGTTATTTATCAAGGACCCACTGGGTGCAACACACTACACTAAGTGCTTGGGAAAGCAGAACAGAAGAACAAGGAGCATTCCCTGGTGGCAAGGAGCTTAAACTCTAATAGGGAAGAGAGGCACAAATGTACTTACAAAGAAGGTCAAGAGAAGAAATACACTGAATGTGCAACTGATTATATGTAGGGGTGCTGAGGGAGGGAATAAACAGAGCCCTCCCTAGAGGTTGTTGTTTGTTCTATTCCCAATGCTTCTCTCTCCTCCTCCCCATCCTCCTCCTCCTCTTCTCCCTACCTCCTGTAAGTTTCCCTCATTCTCTTTTCTGTGGCCTTCCTCTCCAAATGTCTAAATAGCAGCAGAAACAGACCTTTCTTCTCCTGCTTTCCCTTTTCCCAACTCAGCTAATTCATGTCCAGGCCAGAGGATGGTTATTCTGGCCCACCCACCTGTTCTGCATCCTGTTCTTACTCGCAGGTGCATGTGTACATGTGTGCGTAAGCAAATTTGGATGTAGTATTTGGGTATCTCAATGAATATCATGTCATCACACTGTACATTAGTACATTTTGGTATCAACACATGTTTATTGGCACTTGAAAGGAGAAGAGGCTGGAATGATTGCAAAAACATAGGGAAAAAAAACCCTGAAGAAATGCAGAAAAGAGGAAACCAACCTGGTGTTTGTGGGGGGTGTCCTCATGAAAACCAGCCATGCTAATAGACTCCATTGCAGTCAAGTAGCCTGATGGTCCAGGAAACCATTCATCTCTCTTACCACCTCATTCGACATCTCCTCTGGACTTCTACTATCCCACGGCCCAATCCCACAGGCACCCTTCCTTCATGAATTCTGGCCTTCTAACCCTAGACTTCTCCGTGGCTGGGATTCACCAGGTGATTTTGCCGATCTCCAGACTCAGCACATGAACAGTATTAGTGTATATTCTCATTTACCTGGTTTACTGTCAAAACATCATCTAATTATAAAAATAGCTGAAGAAACTATTTTAGGAATTTTCTGCAGATTTCTGGTTTCTTTGAGGGCAAACCAGAACTTTGTCAGTAAGGATCTGTCAAGGGTTAAATATCAATCCTGGATTTTGTTACAGGTGAAGCTTTTTTTTTAATTTTTAGGAGATGCTCTTTGTGGCACCCAAGTAGCAATAACCTCTGTGGGGGTTATAATTTCATAACCTTGGATCCGCTAGTTAATTCATTCTACAATCACTTATGAATCTTCAATCTGTTTGCTTTGCTACACCTGCATCAATTTGTAGGAAAGAACCACAGAGAGGTACTTACAAGAAGCATCCAATCTGCCAAGAAAACCTTTCTTCAGTTTCCATAGATTTTTTTTTTCGGTTCTATGATTTTTCAACAGTAACTAAATCAAATCTTCATCCTTAGACTGAAAGCCCTATGTGGGGCAGGGGCTGTGTCTCATCTCCTTATCTTTTATCTACCCCAGCTTTTAGTACAGTGTTCCGCAAATAGTATGTGCTTAACAAGTACCAAGTACCATTTATCACTGGTCTTTAATGGATAGACCAGAAGCTGAGGGGGGAGGAGGTGGTCACTGCATGTCCAAAGTGTGTTCCAATGGGCTTCAAACTCTCTTGCAAATACCCAGCTAGGTTGTTGTAGTGAAAGCTGCAGAATTGAAGGAGTGATGTTAGTATTGGGTCATTGGTACATGATGAATGCATGGTCTGCTAAGCTACAAGTGCCATGGTACCCTTGATATTCACAGCAAGAATTTCCAAGTGTAGATTATAAGGGCAGTTTGTTTAGCCTCTTATTTTTTCTGCTTTCCTTGTGGGTTATAACTTAGCTAGAAAAGCCCTGATTTTTCAAGTCCTGACTCTTTCACAATGCCTTGTCCTCCTTTACTCTCTCTGCTGTTGGCAGAACTTCAAAGCACTAGCTTCAGTTAATTTCTAGCAATTTCTGAATCTACAATGATCACCTCCTGCTTCAAGCTATTTATTGAGGGGGAGTGAGGGGGGCGGCGGGAAGCAGGTTGATTTTGAGCTAAATGTATTTCATCCTTTCTGGAGATGGAATCTGGCTCCATCTGAGGGGAAAATAACCTCCTACTTAGGTCTTGAACAGAGACACATTTTCAAAATAGTGTCCGGACACGCACATATATCCCATTAACCAGTAACAGGATTTGTCTGCATACCTTCTGTGCACTCTCTGGAAACCTGAAAATCCCTCACTATGGGCTGTTTTTTTTTCTCCTTTTAGTTTACACTGACATCTGCCTAAATAATTATGCTCTGTAGCATATACTTTTCAGTTAGAGAGGGAAAGAGTGCACGCAGGTTGGGAAATCAAACTCTCAAACAAGCACAAAAGCTAGCCGATTCTACTGCACAGCATTTACTAAAATGATGCCCAGGGGAGGACACTGCAATTTCACGTGTGACTGAGAAGGTTTGACAATTTCAACCTGAGCCCATGCCCTATTCTATTGAAATCACATTTACTCTTGGAGGCCTCCCCTGATTAAGTGACTGCAAAAATAATAATAATAATAATAACTCTAGCATTTGTTAATCGTTTACTGTGTGCTAAGCATTGTAGAAAGTACTGGAGGAGATACAAGATAATCAAGTCGGTCACAGTCTCTGTTCCACATAGTACTCACATTCTAACTGAAAGAGAAAAGGTATTGCAACCCTATTTTGCAGATGAGGAACTTGAGGTGCAGAGATATCGAGTGACTTGCCCAAAGTCACGCAGTAGTTAAGTGGTGGAGCAGGCATTAAAAGTCAGGTCCTCCGACTCCCAGGGTCATGCTCTTTCCACCATGCCATGTTGCTTGAACTCTCCCAAACGCTTAATACAGTGAGCACAGAGAAGTCCTCAAAAAACCCCACTATGCAGGACACACAGCAGTCCAGAGAAAGAACTGGGGATAAAATCTGGTTGCCCCAAACCCTCACACTTCCCACTTGCCTCTCGACCTCTTCTGAAGTCTAAACCAGTTCTGCAGGATCAAGTTTGTGAGTTTGGCTGATTGTTTCAGGACAATATCAGTTTCTAAGGCTTTACCTCATCCATATTTCACATTTTTAATTGCAAAATTGTGTAGAAAACTTGAATACTAAACAGATCCCTGTCTTTTTTGGAAGTTTGCTTGTTAATTTTCAATATCTTATTGTAGTCACTGGCATTGTCAGGTATATGCCAGCATGACACCAAAAAAAATGATTTTTCTCAATTTGCTCTAGTCAAATAATGTTACCCAATATGCTATCACTGTTCCAGCCTTTTCAGACTTTACAATGACTTTTTTTTTTCTGGAATAATACCAACTTAGGGTTCTGCTAGATACCCAAATTCCTAGGCCAGGTGAATTTTTTCCTTTAAATTTTAAAGGCAAAACAAGGAAATTTTTCTTCTCTTTTGGTAAGATTTAGGTGGGGAAAAACATTTGTAATGGTCAACAAACACCTCCCCTCTGCCCACCTCTCCACCAACCACAACTTTTAGAGAAAATAATTCACAATATTTCAAAGTCCAAAATGGCAGCATGGCCTGGGGGAGGCCAATGTATTAGGAGTGAAGAACCCGGATCTAGTTCCAGTTCTCTCTACCACTACCCTGCTGTGACCTTAGGCAAGTCATTTAACCTTGCTGTACCTCAGTTATCACATCTGTAAGATGGGAGAAGACATCAGGTCCCCTTTTTCAATAGAGAGCCCCATGTGGAACAGGGACTGTCTCTGGTATGATTTTTTTTTTTAGTCTACTCCAGAGTCCTTAGGCACTTTAATTCTAAAATCATTTTCAGAGACTTTGCCTTCTTCAGAAACTGGGTAAAAATGTTTCGTTATATCTGTACATAAGTGACAACTTATGAATAGATTTTTTTTTCTTGTTTCCCTGAAAACCCACAAGATTGACTGAGAGAATGCTCTGAACCCAAGCTTAGAACATATCAATCATTTGCTTTTTTCACGTGCTTACTGTGCGCAGAGCATTGGCCTAAGCGCTTAGCACTTAGAGTGATCCAGAGGACAATCCTGAAGCCTCAGCAATAATCTGATGGATTCAATGAAACCATGGCACAGGATTTGGAGATGTAGACGAAATCTGACTTTGTCTAGAGTTGATGAAAATAAAAACCATGACAATATGTGAATGGGGATACCGAGATGGTATATAGCATTATAAAACATGACTTACTTGTAGCTACAGGTTAAAGTGGATTTATCCAGGAGACAGATGGGCTGACCCAAATGGTCCCCTGGGGAAGCTTTAGGGTAGAAGCCGTGGGTGGATAACCACTGCTGTCAACCCACTTATACAGTGAGTAGTCTCGTGCACCCTGACCCCCTGTGCCATCATTATCCCCAAGCACTGAGATGGAGAGCCGCAGAAACTCAGGTCATACCACCTCAGTCTTAACCCCGAATTTCTAAGGGATGTTGGATTTGGTAATCAATCCATCAGTCAACTGTAATTATTGACCACAAACTGTGCTCAGAGCACTGTACTAAGCACTTGGGAGAGTACTACATAACAGAGTCAGTAGACACATTCCCTGCTCCCAATGAGCTTATGGTCTAAAGGGAGGACAGACATTAACAGAAAAAAAAAGTACAACAGTGTTGAGGAGCTGAGGGTAGGGTGAATAAAGGATGCAAATCCGATTGCAAGGGCAACGCAGAAGGGAGTGGGAGAAGAGGAAATGAGGGCCTAGTTGGGGAAGGCCTCTTGGAGGAGACCTGCCTTCTATAAGGAAGCTTTCAATTGCCTTCAATAGGGAAGCAGCATGGCTCAGTGGAAAGAGTACGGGCTTTGGAGTCAGAGGTCATGGGTTCAAATCCTGGCTCCACCACATGTCTGCTGTGTGACCTTGGGCAAGTCACTTACCTTCTCTGAGCCTCAGTTACCTCATCTGCAAAATGGGGATTAAGACTGTGAGTCCCACATGGGACAACCACATCACCTTGTATCCCCCCACAGTGCTTAGAACAGTGCTTTGTACATAGTAAGCACTTAACAAATACCATCATCATTATTATTAATAAGGAAAGAACCACTGATTGTTCCAGGTTTGGAAAAGAGAAAGCTGAGCCATAGCTGATGGCTCCCAGTGGATAATTGTCCCACTTGGAGCTGGGAAGTTTGTTCCTGCCATCCCTGCCTGAGACCAGGAAGATCCCAACTGACCTGAGCAGGGGTTATCTGGAGCAAGTAACTTCTGCTAACACCTCAGTGCAGTCTAAGGTGACCAGTGGTCACATGGCTCAGAAGGAGATAAGCACTCCTTGAGTCACCTGACTGAAGATATAATGGCCCAGGACAGCCTGGAGGTGACCAGGAGATATAAGGAGGAGGGGGACAAGAAGCAGGCTGGAAAACAGAGGCTGGACTCATGTGGGGTAAATGCATCACAGAAGTGTAGAACTATCCTTACGTGCTCATGGCCTGGAGGAGATGATCAGCTGCCCATCTGTCTATTGGCTAAATTTTCCTGCATGGATAGGAACTGTGTGTCAGTAGTGAAAATGAGGGATGGCTTTCTTTCTAGCCTGAAACACCATTCTCCACAGCAGAAACATTTTCCCAACAATGGACATTTTTTTTTTAATTGAAAAAACTCTAGTTTTGCTAATTTGGAATTTCCAAATGATTTTGAGCAAGGCCTGCTATGTTGGAGAGTTGATACGATTAAATCTCCTGCTTTAGGAAAGGGAGCTCGTAAACCATCCAATCAATCCATCAGTGGTATCCAATGATATTGGTTGATAGGAATGTTCAGGAGTATTCATGGAATTAAATAACTATAATAATAGTAATAATAATACAGCACTTATTGTTTGCTCAACCCTAGGGTAGGTAATTATCAGATTGAGCAAAATTCTGTCCCACCCAGTGGTCAGAATTTAGCTCACCTCCATTTAACAAATTAGTAAAATGAGGCACAAAGAAGTAAAGTGACTTGCCCAAAGTCATGCAGCAGGCCACTGGTAAAGCTGGTCTCCAACCTACTCTGTTTGATTTTACCCTCCCAAGCACTTAGTATAGTACTCTGAGAAGCAGCATGTCAGTGGAAAGAGCAAAGGCTTGGGAGTCAGAGGTCATGGGTTCTAATCCCAGCTCTGCCACTTGTCACCTGTGTGACTGTGGGCCAGTCATTTCACTTCTCTGTGCCTCAGTTACCTCATCTGGAAAAGGGGATGAAGATTGTGAGCCCCACTTGATCACTTTGTATCCCCCCAGAGCTTTAAACAGTGCTTGGCAAATAGTAAGTGCTTAACAAATGCCATCATTATTACTATTATTTTTATTATTACCCAGTAAGGGCTCAGTAAATACCACTGATTGATTGATTGATTGATTTTGTTCCCAATGCTGTACTCTTTTCACAAGGCCATGTTGCATGGAAATATTTATGGAACATCATTAATCTCCCCTCTACCCACAAAAAATCTGTAGGATTTGACTACCTAAAAATATTCACTACTCTAACATATGGGCTCATGTACATATTTTGTTCTTTGAATAATTAGAGAACATTCATATATATAGGGGTTATTTTCTGTGCAGAGAAAAATTAATTTTTCTTTCATGCCAAATTATACAGTATTTGAGGTTTAGATGAATATTATCATCATTGTTGTTATTCTTTATTAGTAGTATTATCCTATATTAAATTCTTATTTGTGCTCCAAGCACTGGGGCAAATGCAAGATAATCAGAGCAGGCATGATTGCCGTTTTACACAGGATCCACAATTGACGAGGGAGAGCAGGTATTTTATCCCTGTTTTACAAATAAAAACAATGAGGTCAAGAAAGGTTAAGTGACATACCTAAGGTCGCACAGTAAGCCAGTGCCAGGGCTCGGTCTAGAATCCTAGTCTTTTGACTACAGACTCATATTCCTTCCACTAGACTACTGAACATTAATAAGCAACAGACTCATCATTGGGGATTTTAAAAGATGAAAGTATCCACCTAATGCTAAAGGCTAAATTTTCCTTTTTTTCTTTTTGAATATAGGCCAGTGTCCTAGGCCTTGTTGCTATGCAATTTAGCCCTAGCAACAAATGCAAAAGCTACTGGAATGTTTTTTCCTGTTTTTCACTTCCAAGGAGGCTTGCTTGGTAAAATAAACCAACAGCAGCTCCAGTTTGGTCAAAACAGGTAATTCCTGTAAAAACGCATTAATTGGTTCAAGCTTTGAAAAGGTGCTTCTGTGGAGAATGAGTGAGAATCCCAGGAGTTAAAAGAATCCTATGGAAATTCCTACATTTCACCAATTCCTAGGTAAGGCATTTGGAAAGACAATGAGAAATGGGCCCATTCTTTCATTATTCAGCATTTGGTTTTTATATTCATATACACCTCTCACTACCAGGGGAATATTGAAGTGTCTCTGTTTCCTTCTTCAGGGTGTATGGAAAATTTGGACACATCCCCTTATTTGAGGTTGGGTTAATGCCCTTAGTTCTCAAAAGGAAAACCAAGAGACATAGGCTGTGGATTACTTAGTTCTTTATTCCTCCATACTTGGGCAGGGGTGAGGTCTCAGTGCCGACTTAGATCAAAATCTCTTCAGAAATCCCCATGAGGCTTGAGTTAAAAAAATACTTCATTAAGGATCATTTATCTTCGTTTTTCATAGAAAGAAGCAGTGTGGGTCAGTGGATAGAGCAAGGGTCTGAGAATCAGAATCCACCTGGGTTCTAATCCTGGCTCCATCACTTGTCCACTGTGTGACCTTGGGCAATCACTTAACTTCTCTGGGCCTCAATTCCTTCATCTGTAAAATGGAGATTAAAACTGTGAGCTGCATGTGGGGCAGAGACTCTGTCCTACCTGATTAGCTCTTATCCACCCCAGTGTTTAGCACAATGCCTAGCACATAGTAAGCGTTTAACAAATAACGATAACAAAAAAAAGAGGAAAAAAAAGAATTTCATATGAAATGTTAAACTTTTCTAAGCACTGCACTTTGGAATATCCCTCTTCACCATGGTTGAATGAAACACCCAGTGATGGCAGCCTCGCCTCCCTGTGCGCTGTTTCCCCCACCCCATGACCTGCAACTAAGTGCCTTCTCTCCCTATCCCCTAAGGGCTGGGACCCTGTCCCCACCATACTCTGTGTGCCAGCTTCTCTGCCTTCTGGAAAACATGCACTAGCTTTTCTCAACACCACTGAGAAGACCCTACAGTCTATCCTACTTCCTACCACCCTGATACAAAAAAGCAACTACTGCATAAGGCTTCATATAACCCCAGGAAAGCTATTAGCTGCAGTAGCCATTGGACTGTGGACTCTGAATCTCAGGGAGCCTGTAATTCTGATCCTCTAGCTACAGCTCCCTTCTGACTTGTGTTTTTATTTTATGAATTGTGTATTGATTCTCATCTCTCTTGCTGTTCCAATGTTTTAACAGTAATAATAATGGCAGTTGTTAAGTGCTTACTATGTGTCCAGGCACTGTCCTAGGCACTGCAGTAGATTCAAGATAATCAAGTCCCACATGGGGCTCACATTCTAAGTAGGAGGGAACACATTATTGTTTCATTTCTCCCAATATGTCTGCATCCAGTCCTCTATTCCATCTATATTCATGGATTGCGAGCTCTTCGAGAGAGCCCCTCCATGTTTTAATGCCCACTTATGTGCTCTTTCTCAGGGCTTAGTAGAGTGTTCTGGACATAGTAAGTGCAAAATAAATACTATCACCAAACATATGTGATTTTCTGTTTTCCCCTTTCTTGGATGCTTCTGTGACTCCTCGGTAGAAACTCTTCCTACTCCTCCACAACCAACATGACACCGAAAAGAGCAGCAGACTTTTAGCAGAGTAGTGTATTCCATCCCATTAGGCTTCTGAGACTATATGTAGTCCCAGAAACACTTCCCATTTAATGTTACAGAATTTTTCCTCACCACCAACATCCCTACCTACTCTAAGACTTGCACTTCACTGGCTCCCAGTAAGACCCAGGGTCCCCGACCCAGCTAATTAATCACAATCTTGGACAATTCAGGGAAAATGTTTATTTCCATAAACCTCTAAATGTTTGAACAGGCATAATTTGTACTGAATTTATTTGGCTTTCTTCATCAGAGTTACGATGTACTATTTTAGTTCTGCCAGGAAGAATGGTGCTGCTTCTTAAGCTACTTTTAAAACGATATACCATTAATAAACCAACAACAAAATTCCAGAGACATGCACTGCTATTTATTTTTGTTTCATTTCTTTCTTTTGAAGGAAAATATGGTCCCTTTATTAAAACGCATTGTGATGGATCAAAGGAGTGAACCTCTTAAATCGATAAAATTAATATAAAGAGATAGACTGTAAACCAAACGAATAGAAACCAGAAAAGTGCAAATAGTTTTTAAAAATACCATTTTAAATGGCTATCAAATGCAGCACACGCTTCATAAACTGCAGACCAGATCCCTGAATAAAATATGAGGACATGCAGCTTTGTGGTGATCTATCTCAGTTAGTTAAAAAAAAATTCTGAAGAAAAATTCCTAAATAGGCCATATACTATCTGCAAAGGAATAAACAAAATAGCCAGCAGTGACAATGTTTGCATTTCATGTGGTAGAACTGTGTGCAAATACACAGCAGAGCAAATGTCAGCTCATTTGCAAATTAAGATGTAAAGGAAATGTCTGTGACAGTACATGCAACAGTTCATATTTGAAGTTTGGCACAGTGAACTGACAGGCACAGAGGAATTGCAGTGGTCTAATCCTTTCTTTCTGCCTTCCAGCTACTGGGGTGGGAAGGGGGAGTGGGGGATTTAATAAATATGTGATGAGGTAAAGCTGTGAAAGGCTGGCATATCTTCTCCTCTGCAAGAACTCATCTTCAGAGATAATTAACTAGGTGACACTATACAATGTGCCATTAACAACAGCATTCAAATCATTTCTGGACTTAAGTACAATTTTAAGCCGCTTATCAGATTTTCATTTCTGAATCCATTCAGCTGTCAAGCTTACATCCTGGCCCTTTATTGAAGCTAACATGGGAATCCAAACCTTCTAATTTTCTATACAGATTCATTTCAGAATCAATTAGAGCTGGTGGCAGCCTGGTCCCTATGTGCGAAGAGGATTAACTGGGCACTTGCTCAGCTGAAACTCCCCCTAAATGTACATTCAACCCTCCATCGAGAATGAGGACTCTTTTTTTTTTGGTTTTTTTTTTCTTCCAGAGGACTCTTAGGCAGTTGAAACACTGAAAACAACAGATGGCAGATAATCACTGGAACACTTTCCGATTTTGTCGGAAAAAGGAAAAAAAAATGTGATATTCCAACTCTCTTGCAGTAGGTAAAAAAATCCATGGAAGTGTTGAGGTTGCACCGCTTTATGAAAACAGGAAAACCAAAACACTCATCCAAGTGGGTCTCCTGATCAGTCTTACAATGAATAAGGCAGCACGGAATGTATCTCCAACCTTCCACCAGCTCATCACCAGTACATCCAAATGGCCCTTCTTTTTGCTTACCCTTACTCTACAGAATCACTCCACAGTCATCTTTGCCCTTTTGCACACCCACTTGGAATTGCCGTCAAAATAGTAATAATTTTTGTTTTTGTTTTTGATGTGCCAAGCACTGCACTAAGCAATGGGGTAGGTACAATGTACGCAGAATGGATACAGTTCCCGACCACATGTGCTCACAGTTTAAGAGGAAAGGAGAATAGGTACTTAACCCCTATTTTCAGATGAAGAAATTCAGGCACAGAGAAGTTAAGTGACTTGCCCTAGGTCCCACAGCAGGCAAGTAGTGGGGCCGGCATTTGAATCCAAATCCTCTAACTCCCAGGCCTGCTTCCAAGACTCTCCAGTTTTAATCTAGTAAAGTATAGCAATGACACCTAAGAGATCATTCTTCCAGAAAAACTTATAACAAACAAACCAGCTGGAACAGTTGTCTCTCTTTCATTTTCAGATGAAACCCATAACGTTGTTCTCTCTGATTATTTCCTATTGAAAGTTAGCAAGTAGAATGAAGCACCCACAGAGAATGCATATGGTTATAGAAAAGTCCTGTTGAAACCCCCCAAAGTAGTTATACTTTCTAAAAACAAGTCAATCTTCTAATATTTCTCTATTCCAAATAAACATATGTTTTAACATCATACCATGGGTCCAGAAAGAATTGTTATCACATTTCCCCACATTTGACAACATAAATGGTATTTTATATGATGTAGTATTTACAGTCGGGAGCAAAATATGTCAGAATATATTTATAAATTTGTATCATATTTCCCAAAGCCATTTATCTTAATCACTTGGCTGCTGGGTGACCTAGGATCAGCCACTTACCTCCTCTGTGCCTCAGTTTCCTCATCTGTAAAATGGAAATTAAATGCCTGTTTCTCCCCCTTACTTAACGTGGCAAATCCCCTGTGGGACCGGGACTTAATACAACCTGATTAACTTGAACTCATCCCAGTGCCTATTACAGTGCTAAGGAAGCACTATACAACAACCAGGATTACTAGTATTAGCAAATCATTCAACAGTGTGATAATATTAGATGGTTATTGTGGCAGAAGCTAAGGTTTTTCAACTAGGAATAAGATCCAGACAGCATAATCACTGGACTTTGATTTTTGTGAAATTCCTCATAGTGCAAAACATCCTCCCTGAAATCAAAGTTCCCTAGAGTTTATGGTGTAGCCACAGTTGGAAGTAAGGAAGGAAAGGATAATTCTCCAGTTGTCCCTGCTGTAAAGGTGTAGAGGTCGATGGCTGGTCTCAACTCAAGATAGTGCATTGCTGTTAGGCTTCAGAAGGAATTAATGTACCATGCGTTTTATTCTTAAATATAAAATGTTAGTGTAAGCATACATATGCCACGCTATGTTTAGAACACGCTTTATAATCATTTACTAGTGGTTTTTAATAGTTACATTTCAGTGCCTCCTTGAATTTTATTTTTTGCCTTCATTATGGACTTTGAAGGAGGAGGTAAGAAAATAGTCAGCAGAATTCTCATCCATTTCACATTGTCAGCTTCCTTATCCATTGACTTCAAAGAAAGCTCTACGAGCAGGGAGATACGAGGCTAGTGAAGGGGATGAAAATTAGGCAGGTATTATTTGTAGCTGACACTAAACTGGAAGGTGCTGGGAACACAGAAATAATACAAAGAGGCCCAAGATTTTTTTATGTAATAGGCTTAAAGATCAATTCTATGGAAGAAAAAGGTAAAATAGTAAATGCTTGAGAAAACACCCCAAAATACAATTTAATGGATGGAAATGTGGTACAAGAGAGAAGCAGAAATCTCAAGGTAGTAGAATACACATTGTCAATGAGCTGCCACAAATTTTATTCAAGGATGTGCATTATAGATTTGCCGTCCCATTTATTATCATGTTTTTTTTTAAGAGAGAGTAGTTTTTAAATTAATCATCAGCTTTCAATCCTTTTCTTGGCCTACTCTTCAGTTCTTGAATTTGTTATTATATTTTTTGAATTTATCTCCCCATTTTACAAAACTAAGACAGCGATATATTTTTAATATGTTAATGTCAAGTCAAAAGGCCTACCTAAGCACTCTGTGGTTGTCTAATGTCCTGCTTTGTCAGCATCCTAATATGAAATCAGAAAAACCTTTTCCATGGAAAGCAAAATTGGCAGATATGGAAAAAAGACATTTGCAGTTTTGAACTGATAAGCTAAAATGTATAACATGCTTCTAATTAAATACAAAATATGCTCCTTTCTTAGTTCCAATTGGTGTATTTAATGTATATTTTTACAGCACCAGTGACCTAATTATAATGAAAATAAGCAGCATATTAACACATTCATATATTTGAGTGTGCATGTTTTAATGAATTGTTGTAAATGAATACTTAGAGCTTGCTATGTATGTGGCTCTGTATGGGCATTTATATACCAAAATACATTAAATTAAATACATTTTCTATCTAGTTTTATTTTCTATTAAGATACTACAGATTCCTGAGCTGACTTCAATGCCCCTAATGTCCTAATATTTGCCCAAATGATAACATAGGTTAAATAATCAGATTTGAATTTCAAAGAATCAGCTGTAATATTAAAATTATTACTCCATTCCCAAAGATATCTGCAACAGGCAATAATCAGTTGCCTTATTCTTGATTTTTCTCTGAGAGTAACTAATCAATCAAGAGAATATATTGATCGTTTACTATGTGCAGAGCACTGAACTTAGAGTTAAGGCATGTACTCTCAGGGAGTATGGGGAGAAAAATCTTGTGCTCCCATCAACTGGCTATTCTACAGAAAAAAATCCCTACCAGTATGGTAGTATGCCAGTATATCATGACACCCAGAAGAACATACTCTTTAGCTTCTTTTCTCAGTACTTTGGGACTCTGCCACCTTCTAAGACTGCAAGCCCAAGGTTTAAGATGCTGATCCAGATGAAAATAACAGAAATAATAATGGCTATGATAATGATAATAACAACAATAATGTTAGTATTGACAATAATGCTATTTGTTAAATATTTACTAGGGGCCAAGCACTATACTAAGAACTGGAGTAGGTACAAAATAATTAGGGAAAACACAATCTCCATTCCACAGTCTAAGGGGGAGTGAGAATAAGCACTAAATCCCCATTTTACAGAAAATAAAATAATAATAAAAATAATCTAGACTGTCAGCTTGTTGCAGACAGAAACCATGTCTACCCACTCTATTATACTGTAATTATCCAAGCACTTAGTAGAGTGCTCTGCACACAGCAAGTACTCAGATTATAATTGAGTGATAGATTAATAATTATGGTACTTGTTAAGCACTTACCATGTGCCAAGCACTATTCTAAGAACTGGGGCAGATATAAATTAATAAGGTTGCACACAGGCCATGTCCCACAAGAGGCTCACAGTCTAAATTGGAGGAATCGTTTTTAATCCCCATTTTACAGATGAGGAAACAGGGGCACAGAGAAATTAAATGACTTGCTCAAGCTTCCACGGCAGGCAAGTGGGTGAGGTGGGATTAGAACCAAGGTTGTCCCCCTTATCTGCAATTTATTTTAGTGTCTGTAAGCTCCTTGAGGGCAGAAATTAATATTTAAAGCGCACTGCACAAAATAAATGCATAATAAATACCATAGATTGACTGAGGATCTTGGATTTAGATCACCTTGTTATTCCCTGAAGTTTCCAGCCTTTATATCCTTAACCAATTCTTCTTCACCAGGAATAATGAACTAGAATTTTAAACCCGTTCTGTTCAGTTCTCTGCACGCAGGAAGTGTTCAATAAATACCGTTTATTGACTGATTAATATACTCTTTTATATCTTGCTTCAAATAAAAAACACCGTCATCTTAATAATTATTTGCTAAAGTTTCCATAGCTGTTGTTGCTGTTGTTTATTCAGAACTAGTTTTTCATCTAGTATTTTTTATGAATAATGAATGGGCCTATACATAAAACACCAAATTATCTGGACTGTTTCCAAATGATAAATTTTGACAGTGTTGAAATTACTCAAATATCCTTTATATGCAGAAATACCCAGGAAAAATTCTAGGGTATTTTAATTTTAAATTGCCTGGCTTAGTGTACCCCAAACCTCTAACGCCTACTAAAATCTATATATCTGTAAGAAAATTTTATGAGTACAGTAACAGACTTAATGTTCTTGGTGGTTTGCATTTATTACTGAAATATGGGAAGAAGAAAGGGGAATAAAAACAAGAGCTTTCTTACAGGTTAATTATAAACTCCTTAAAAAGGAGTTAATATATCAAATTCTCATTTGTATCTTGGTACAGCTATGAGTTCTGGGATAAAAGGCAAAATGAATACAATTCCCTCTCTAAGTGGTATAAAATTAAGTGCCCATACTTCCCAGACAGATTGGCCATAGAAGTATTTATATATGGAAGATATATAATGCATACAGGGGTGGATAATACAGATATAAAAATGTAAAGGCATATGTAAATTTTTCATATTACCCTTCTTTTATAAGTACTTAAATTCTCAAAAAATTGTCTTAAAAATGTATAGCTAACTGAGATTATTTAGTGGCCTTGTGGATCTGGAGCAAAACCAATGTTAAAAAAAAAAGCAGAATCTACAAGTTTCTTAACGGTTCCAACATTCGCAGGCTAATTTCCATTCAGTACCTGCTTGTTTAGACCACACTGCATCTGTTTGTTCCCTGGTCAACTCTAGCTCTTTTTTAAAATGGTATTTTTCTACTGGTATTTATTAAGCACTTGCCATGTGCCAGAACACGTGGTAGGTACAGAATAATTTGATCGGACATAATTACTGCCCTGTGTGGGGCTCAGAATTTAAGACGGAGTTGGGGAGAGGGATATTATCCCCTTTTTGGTGTTGGGGAAAGTGGGGCCAGACAGGTTAAGAGATTTACCCAAGGTCATAGCACAGGCCGGGGGCAGAGCTGGAATGAGAACCTAGGATTTCCTGACTGAGTCGCATTCCCACTTTAGGCTTATGTAGATCTGGCAGGCTCTAGGCTTTTTTAATATCAAATAATCTATCAGAACTAAAGTCAAATTGCCTTACTAGTACAGGTTTGCAGATGATGGGGTATTGTTGCTTAGCTGTACATAGATGACCCATTATTCTACTGGTGGATTAGTCAACCAGTTGATGGCATTTACTGAATGAGTGGCTCAGTGGAAAAAGCACGGGCTTTGGAGTCAAGGGTCATAGGTTCAAATCCCGGCTCCGCCATTCGTCAGGTGTGTGACTTTGGGCAAGTCAGTTAACTTCTCTTTGCCTCAGTTACCTCATCTGTAAAATGGGGATGAAGACTTTGAGCCCCCTGTGGGACAACCTGATCACCTTGTAACCTCCCCAGAGCTTAGAACAGTGCTTTGCGCATAGTAAGCACTTAATAAATGCCATTTTTATCATTATTATTATTATTGAATGATTACTGTGTGAAGAACACTGCAGTAATAATAATAACATAATAATAATGTTATTTGTTAAGTGCTTACTATGTGCAAGGCACCGTATTAAGTGCCTGGATGGATACAAGCAAATAGGGTTGGACACATTCCCTAACAGATGAAGTGAGACCCAGAGAAGTTAAATAACTTGCCCAAGGTCACACAGCAGTGGTAGAGCAGGGATTAGAACCCCTGACCTGACTCCTGTAGCCACCACATCATGCTGCTTCTTGGAAGAGTGCAATACTGTTGAATTGGCAGATGTGATCCCTGTCCTCAAGGAGTTTTCCCACTCAATGGGTTGATATATTGGACTTTATATTTTCTTCTGAGAGGACTAGAGGATGTGTAACCAGGGATATCTTTGAAATAAATCCTCCCCCCAGTAATCTGGTTCAATTCTCAGTTACACACACTTCCTCCTTTCTCTACCCAAAGTGCACCTCTTGCTTCAACTAAAATGCATCTCAACTCAGTAATGGGGAGGTTATTACTTGTCCGCATAAAGATCGTCTTTTATAAATCAGCAAGTCTGAAATATACTTATTCAACCCACATGCATAAGAAACCATTTGTGAAGAATCAGCCTAAATTATATGGGCTTGTGATACTTCAGATGTTTAAAGAAAATAACACCAAATTGTGAACTCTGTTTCATTAGTGCATTTGGCAGCTCTTGAAAAAGTCCTTTCAGTTCTCAGCTGGAACCCGTATGGTTCAATATGTTCAAGTGATTGCAATTCGCTCAACTAATAATACTATTTACCAGAAAAATGTCTGAATTTAAAAGGGTCTGTTGAGACACTTTATTGAAATTATGTGTAGGATAGAAAAGTCAAAGGCAATATTTTTCATCCAAATACTGTCCATTAAATTAGAGATTGGTAGAAAAAAAAAACTGATGAAAAATTTTACTCTAGTTCATAAACGTCGCTGGTTGATAACTTTCTTGACACCTGCTTAGTAGATCTGATAATTTAGTCATTAGAAGGTTATGCTTTATTTGCTTTTTACAAAGGGATATTAAAGTAGCACTTTTTATTTGTTTATTTATTTCTATCCCTGGGAAGTACGATATAAGCCAGGAGCAATCCGATGCACTTTATGAGAAAAAGTACATTGTCGACCCACAGCAGGCTGTGAAATTGTCAATCCTCTAGGAGAGATATTTTGAATGAGGAATAAAGTCCCCTGGATGTAAATTTCAAATGAACTTAGAGGGAGGTAGTATGGCCTAGCAGGAGAAGCACAAGAGTCTGCATACTCTGCTCTATCATACTCTTCTGTGTGAACCTAGGCAAGTCACTCAACCTCTCTGGGCTTCTGTTTTCTCATCCATAAAGTAGGGATAAAATATTCATTTCCCCTGCCTCATAGGCTATGAGCCTCATGTATAACTGGGGTTAAGTGTGATCTAGTGCAAAGAGCACAGGACAGGGAGCCAGGAAACTTGGGTTCGAATTCCAGTTCCACCACTTGCTTACTGTGGGACTTGGGATAAGAAGCAGTGTGGCTCAGTGGAAAGAGCCCGGGCTTGGGAGTCAGAAGTCATGGGTTTGAATCCCGGTTCCACCACTTGTCAGCTTTGTGACCTTGGGCAAGTCACTTAACTTCTCTGAGCCTCAGTTCCCTCATCTGTAAAATGGGGATTAAGACTGTGAGCCCCATGTGGGACAACCTGATCACCTTGTATCCCCCCCAGCATTTAGAACAGTGCTTTGCACATAGTAAACGCTTAACAAATGCCATCATCATTATTATTATTCTCCATGCCTTAGTTTTCTCATCTGTAAACCGGGGGTTAACTATCTCTTCTCCAGCCCCCTTAGACTTAAAGCCCTAAATAGGACAGGGACTGTATCTGATCTGATTTTATTTATACCAGGACTTGCACACTGTTTGGTGTAAAGTAAGCGCTTAACAATAACCATTATTATTTGAGGATCTTGAATCTATCCCATTGCTTAGCCCAGTCCTTTGGCACGTAGTAAACACCGAAAGGTACTATTATTGTTGTTGCTGAAAAGCAACAAGAGAGATGCAGCGTTGCAGAGAAGCAGCGTGGCTCAGTGGACAGAACACGGGCTTTGGAGTCAAAGGTCATATGCTCAAGCCCCAGCTTTGCCAATTGTCAGCTGTGTGACTTTGGGCAAGTCACTTAACTTCTCTGTGCCTCAGTTACCTCATCTGTAAAATAAGGGTTGAGACTGTGAGCCCCCCGTGGGACAACCTGAGCACCTTGTAACCTCCCCAGCGCTTAGAACAGTGCTTTGCACATAGTAAGTGCTTAATAAATGTCATTATTATTATTGTTATTATTGCTATGTGCATGGTCATTAAGGCTGTGGCAGTAGACACAACACTGCCTGAAGAAATGCACAAGTTCATGTGGGGTTCTCTGATGCATTGAGAGCTCCGGGAAGTTCAGCTGTTGGTGGAGCAGTGGCAGAGCACAGAGATACAGCAAGGCCTACTGAAAAAATCACAAGCCTGAGTGTCAGAGAACCTGGGTGCTAATGCCAGCTTCGCCACCTGTCTGCTGAATGATCTCGGTCAATTTACTCCTCTGTGCCTCAGTTACCTCATCTATAAAATGGGGATTACGAGCGTGATCCCCATGTGATGTATAAACTGTGTCTAACCTGATTTTCTTGCAACTATCCCAACACTTAGTATAATACCTGGCACAAAGTAAACACTTAACAAATATGAATCAATCAATCAATGGTATTTATTGAGTGCTTACTAATAATAATAATGGCATTTATTAAGTGCTTACTATGTGCAAAGCACTGTTCTAAGCGCTGGATAATAATGGCATTTATTAAGCACTTACTATGTGCAAAGCACTGTCCTAAGCGCTGGGGAGGTTACAAGGTGATCAGGTTGTCCCATGGTGAGGGTGAGGGGGGCTCACAGTCTTACTCCCCGTTTTACAGATGAAGGAACTGAGGTACAGAGAAGTTAAGTGACTTGCCCAAAGTCACACAGCTGACAAGTGGTGGAGCAGGGATGTAAACCCATGACCTCTGACTCCCAAGCCCGGGCTCTTTCCACTGAGCCACACTGCTTCTCTAAGCAAAGTGACTTGCCCAAAGTCACACAGCTGACAATTGGCGGAGCCGGGGTTTGAACCCATGACCTCTGATTCCAAAGCCTGTGCTCTTTCCACTGAGCCACGCTGTTTCAATGTGCAGAACACTGAGCCAAGCACCTGGGAGAGTACAAAACAATGGAATTAGCTATGTTCCCTGAATATAACAAGCTTACAGTCTAGAGGAAGCATTCAGGGAGTGGGTGGGAACCCCATGGTACTTGCAGACATAGCCTTATATTTTGTTGCTTCCCTTATCTATTTATTTTAACATCTGCCTCTCTATAGATTTTAAGTTCCTTGAGGGCAGGCTTTACGTGTGCAAACTCTATTAATGATAATTTATGATATTTGTTAAGTGCTTACTACATGCCAGGCACTTTTCTAAGCCCTGGGGTGGATACAAACAAATCGGACTGCACATAGTCCCTGCCTCACAAGGGGCTCACAATCTTAATCCCCATTTTACAGATGAGTTAACTGAGGCACAGATAAGTTACTTGCTCAAGGTGACACAGCAGACACATGGTGAAGCTGGGATTAGAACCTATTCCTTCTGATTCCGAGCCTTGTGCTCTATCCACTAGGCCATACTGCTTCAATATATTAACTTCAACTGCGTTATATTGTATCCTCCTACACTCTCGGTAAAGTTCTCTGAACACGGTAAGCACTCAATAAATACCAATCAATAAATACCTGGCATTTATTACCATTGATTTATTGATAGACCGCTCAATTGTTCCAGAATACAGTCTATCTCAGAATATGAGATTGTGGGTAAGAACTAGGGATCGCAAGAAATCAGGTTTTAAGAAACACTGAAAATCTATAATAATAATAAAAATAATAAAAATTTACTATATGGCAAGTGCTGCAGTAAATGCAAGATGATCAGTGTAGATATAGTCCCTGTCCCATAGAGGATTTAGAATTAAAGAGGTAGGGATATAAAGGATGTTATCCTCGATTTACAGTGCATGGAACTGAGGCCTAGAGAGAGTAAATGACTTATCTAAGGTCACTTAGGAGGTCAATGCCAGAGCCCAAGTGCCCTGGGTCCCGGTCCCAAAATCTCTCCATTAGGTTACACTGCCTTTTCAAGTCCTAGAAAATAGGGAACATAGGATATACAGAGCAAGAATTAAATAGAAAGATCTAACATATTCTTGGCCCTCAGATTTCCTCTTTTGTCTATCCAGTTATTTCTTAAGAACATTCAGATTTCTCAATTAAAAGCTACTACTATTCAAACCCCTTTTTAGGCTTTGGGGTTATAAATCCAGACCATCCCTGGAATTACCCTTATGTCCCAAAACAACAATGCTTTATCAGAAGGGAAATAAAATTGGGAAAATGCAGACAGTCTGGCCAGCTCAGCGGTTGCCTGTGGAGCACTCGTGTGGGCTTAGACATTGTTTAGTTGGCTGACCCTAACCAGGCAACTTAATCGCTATGCCTGGGTCACCGCCTTCTTATAACTGAAATACCAACCCTGAACCACCTCACCATGGAGTCTGAGGAGAAGAAAAGCCTGTTGTCAGGTTTGGATCGCTGCAAGATGCAGGGGTGAGGCTACAGTTCCTCACAGATCTTTTAGAAATGACTACAGCGTTCACAGCAGGGACATTAAACCTTTCCTTTTAGTCTTTTATCAGCCAGTTAGAAGTATTGTATTTTATACTGAGCATGATAGTGGTATAATGACAGAAGCAATCAGCATGCCAGTAGCTCTTACATGCATCCACCCATTCTCAACACTTCAATATATGTATTGTATTGAAGTATGAGGATATGGATATGTGTGTATATTCATACATATATATATATATGGATTTTGATCTACATATGCTACTTATTCATTTACTTCATTTTTCATTTTTCTCATTCTACCATACTTTCCATCTAAACTGTACTTCTCTCGCTGCACTGTAAACTACTGGAGGGCAGGGATTATGTCTACCAACACCATGGCCTAGTGGAAAGAGTGGGCTTGGAAGCCAGAGGTCATGGGTTCTAATCCCAGCTCCACCACTTGGCAGCTGTGTGACTTTGGGCAAGTCACTTAATTTCTAGGTGCCTCAGTTACCTGAAGAAGTTGAATAAATGAATGAATGAATGACTACTAAGGTGTGCAGAGGAATACAAGCAAATCAGGTTGGACACAGTCCCTGTCCAACATGAAGCTCACATTCTTAATGCCCATTTTACAGATGAGGTAAATGAGGCACAGACAAGTGAAGTGACTTGCTCAAGGTCACACAGCAGACAAGTCTGTGTGTTTAACTAGTGTAGTTTCCCAAGCACTTAGTGCAGTGCTTTACATGCAGTTAGCACTCAGTAAATACCATTCATCCACTGAGTGGAAATCCAGGGTCATAGTGATTGAAGAAAAGATTCTGGAATCTAGATCCATTTCCTGTTCAGATCAGGTGGAAGCTCTTAACCTTCCCAACAGCAGAACCTGCTAGGAGCTCCTGTGAGAGTCCCCATGGATTTCAAGTCTGTGGGAACTATTGTCAGCAGGCCTCGCTGATGTAAAGTATAATTTTTCAATGTTGTCATTTTTCTCAGGGCTAAAACCATTTAAGGAAAGTGTCAGATCCTGCTGTACAAAACTGAAAATGATATACTTTACTGTATTCTGAAAAGATCAGAAGCCACATGCTGGGTCTTTCTGGTTTAGCAATAGAAAATTAGTCTTCGTTCTCAACACACAGGAGTTATTATCTCCCCACTCCTAATTTTCTCCACAACTGCATTATTCTCAAATTCCCCATAAATGTCTCAGCTGCATGGCACTGACACAAATAAACTGGCTTACATATGCAAAAAGGTGTGTGTGTGTGTGTGTGTGTGTGTGTGTGTGTGTGTGTGTGTGTGTGTGTGCTCACGCACACGTGTTTGAAGGCACCGAAGTAAAAACTACTTCAGTTTGTTCTTCTATAATGCATGTTTTGACCCTGAAAACAGTTCCAGAATCTTTATTTTGGATAGAACGTTGTTGGTAATGAGGGGATAGTCTTCTGACAATGGATGTGTCTCCGTAAAACACAGGGTTGGCAGAAATGGGTTTTCACACACTTGCAGTTTTGGAAAAGGACTGCATCCTATAAGATGAGATTTCATTGGTGTGTAGTTCTTCAGAAATGTAACCCTTGTGTTACGAGAGACATATTATTTTTGTAAGAAATGTTGGCATTTGACTTCATCTCTATGAGGGTGATTCCCAAATCTCTCTCCAGCTCTTTCTCCCCTTCTTTGCAGTTTAGCATTTCAGTATGTGTTCCAGCAACTGCCTCCTCACTAACCTCTCTGCCTCCTGTTTCTCCCCACTGTAGTTCTTACTTTACTTGGCAGCCCAGATCATTTTTCTAAAAAAAATGCAGTCCACATCACCCCACTGCTCAGGCACCTCCAACGGTTGCCCAACCACCTTCACATCAAACATAAACTCCTTAACATCAGGTTTAAAGCATTTTCAGCTCTCTCCCTCCTTCCTTGTGGGGAAGCAGCATGGCTCAGTGGAAAGAGCATGGGCTTTGAAATCAGAGGTCATGGGTTCGAATCCCGGTTGTCACTTGTCCACTGTGTGACTTTAGGCATGTCACTTAACTTCTCTGTGCCTCAGTTACCTCATCTGTAAAATGGGGATTAAGATTGTGAGCCCCCCATGGGACAACCTGATCACCTTGTAACCTCCCCAGCACTTAGAACAGTGCTTTGCACATAGTAAGTGCTTACTAAATGCCATTATTATTATTATTATTACCTTACTTTGCTTATTTCCTACTGTAACCCAAACTGACGCTTTAATCCTCTTCTGTTTCCCCATCTAGACTGAGAGCTCATTGGGGGAAGGAAATGTGTCTACAAACTCTGTTATGTTATCCTGAACTCTACCAAATAGTACAGTGCTCTGCACACAATGAGTGCTCAGTCAATATGATTGATTGATTGATTGATGCCAACCAACTTTACCTCAATCTCATCACCAAACCCTTGCCCATGTCCTCCCTCTGGACTGGAACTCCTTCCCACTTCATATTCAATGGACCACCACTTTCACCACCTTCAAAGGTTTGCTAAAATCACACCTCAACCAAGAGGCCTTCCCCAACTCCTTCTCTCTGGTGAGTTGCCCTTGTACTTTGATAAATATTCTTTAGGCAATTGATAGTCACCCCACACTCAGCCCCAGGACATTTAAGTGCATATCATCTCTGTATCCTCCTCTAGACCATAAGCTCTAGGCACACAGAGAATATGTCTACCACATCTATTGTACTGTACTCTCCCAAGCACTTAGTATAGTGCTCTGCACACAATAAGTCAAATTAATTCCATTAACTTATGACAAATTATACAGTCTCCTCTCCCCACTTCACACCCTTTACAAAGGCATATAGAGATACAGTGGTATGCAGATTCTGAAAGGGGTAAGTTTGGAACAAAGTCAGGCCTTATTCATTTGTGGCAATTACTGAGGTTAAACCTGATTGCTACTTATCTGGTAAACACACCCTCTCAAAGTGGGTGTGGTGGATAGTCCCTCAATTCTAGCCCCAGCGGGATTTTCTTCCCTGCTGTCCAAACGCAAGGCAAGTTGGAAATAAAAATATGGAAAATTGCAGGTGGGCCACCTCCTCCTGGTTTCTAGGAGGATGCATTGCTAGTGGGGGATGATGCTCGTTAGTTTTCCTCTCCCCACTATATTGGGGAGAGATGGGAAACACCAGAGAATTGGAAGCAATTGTAAGCAAAAAGAATGGGAAAGTTTAACAACCTAAAAGGCCCGTCTTCAGCCACACAATTTGCTGTAGAAAAGTCTGCTTGTTTGTAAAGTAGCAAAATGCTGATTGCTAAAGGTTTAGTTTGTGACCCATCTCGCGGCTATTTCTCTTCCGCAGATGAAATAGTGCATTTGCCACAAAGACCCGTGAATTACATTTCACTGGAGAATTATTGTAAATCCCTTAGAATGAGTCAAAGTCCCTGAGCCCAACTCAAAGAGATTTTCAACCTCTTCTCTCTTTATTTTAAAGAGCAATGGTTTTGAAAGGTGGAAAAAAGTCAAAACAGATACCTGGGTGACTGAGCAAATGAATAATAGCTTAAATTATGTTACCCTTTCATTGACCCATTGGACATTAAACTTCAACCTACTCTATTTTCAGTTTTTCAAGCTTGTTTTTAGTAGAGCAGGGTTTGATTTAGAAATGTGAATTACTGGAAGAAAGCTACTCTTATTGTTCAGTAGCTGAGAGTTCAGTTTGGGGATGACTTTGAGAAATTGATGCTTTTGATTTATGATAGTGTCTATTTTCAAAATAAACTTTTTGCAACATTCTGCTTTGGGAGGGGGTTCACTTTGGGAGGGGGTTCACATTCTATGAACATATTCTAAGAGGGGGTAATGCAAACACAGTTTTTTTTTCCTAAAGGTAAAATGACCTTGAAACTTAAGTTTGTGTATTTCAAACCAGTTTTTTTTTATTTGAGGGATGTTATTTGTGCTTTTTGGTTTGTTGTTATCACCCACTAGCTATGAAAGCATTTCAGCTCTGCTATTTGCTTTTAAATGACCGAAGACGTCAAATTTCAGTTCATGCCTTTTAATTAACCATTTTAATAGAATATATTCATAAAATATAGATGAAATTAAATAACTGAAAAATTTCCACGACAAATAAATGAAACCCCCTTCCCTTACACTGGACTCAAACCCAGTCATCAGGGTTCTTCTTTCCATCAGGGTAAAGAACCCCAACTCCTTTTGATTTCTGCTTATATTATAAATAACACGTTTGAGTTAATGTCTACCTCCCCTTCTAGACTGTAAGCTTTATATGAGCAGGGATCATATCTGCCAACTCTGTTGTACTGTACTCTTTCAAGTGCTTAGTGCAGTGCTCTACACAGTAAGCGCTCAATAAATACCTTCAATTGATTATAGGAAAATCCCAGGCTCTATTTGTATCACCATTCTCTGAATGCTCTCTGTTTCCTCCATGTGACAATAGTAGTAGAAATATTCTAATTTTACTAAGTGCAATGCACCACTCTAAGTGACAAGAATTATTAAACAGAAGCAGTGTGGCCTAGTGGATAGAGGACAGTCTGAGAGTTAAAAGGATCTGGCTTCTAATTCTAGCTCTGCCACTGGTCTACTGTGTGTCCTTGCACAAGTCACTTCACTTCTCTGTACCTCAGTTACCTCCTCTGTAAAATGGGGATGAGCACCTTGTGGGATCTGGATAGCATCCAACCTTATTAGCTTGTAGCTACCCCAGGATTTAATACAGTGCCTGGTATATAGTAAGGGCTAAACAAATACCATAAAATAATAACATCCTTTATTTAACTGCATGGTGATAAGAGCAATGAGTTTATGGCTGATAAAGTTTATAGTGAAAGGGTAACTTGCTAAAATCATACTGCTGGATTCACAAAACAGGAACATATGTCAATAGTTTCTCTATTGTCACCAAGAAAAGCACAGTAGCAACCTCCAACTTTGCTCCGGTCACCCATGACCCCTGCTCCAGGCATGCTCCACTGGAATGGGGATAAAAGCTGCTCCCTCATGTTCTTAGACTCTACCAGGACTGCTGAGATTTTGTGCTTAATTGGGGTATTTATCCACCACTTGACTGCTGTATGGCCTTGGCCAAGTCACAATTTCCCTGTGCCTCAGTTACCTCATCTGTAAAATGTGAATTAAGAATGTGAACCCGATGTGGGACATGGACCATGTCCAAACCAATTTGCTTGTATCTACCCCAGTGCTTAGTACAGTGCCTGGCATATAATAAGCACTTATAAATACCATAATTATCATTATTATTATCACTATGATATTTGATCCCTCCTGATGTATTTCTCTCCAATTCCTTCTCCCCACTTTTAAACTCTTAGATTTTAAGTCCCACAAGAGACAGAGATTGTGTTTAATTCCCAATCTTCTCCCAGCCCAGTGAGTGCTTATTACTATTATTAATACTAGTTTCTGAGATTTTGATTCAGAGGTAGACTTGAACAGTCACATAAACCGTATCTACTTCTTGATTTTCTTTTAATATGATTGCCCCAAAAGCTTTTCCTTCAACATCATTCCTCACAAAATATTTATATCAAGGATAACGGTTCAACTAATTAAATAAAACCTCTACCTACTGCTTCCGTAGAGTCTGTTTGGAGGTGAAATTAGCAATTGCTCCATTTATCCCAGCACGGAATGCATTTTGCTAAAAATATTCAAAAGGGACATGCTGTATGCTTACAATGTATACTGGTTCATTGGAAACAAATAGATTAAAAATGTCTGCAATGCAGTATTGTGCTAATTGCATTCTGTCCTCTTCCTCATAGATCATTGTTGGCTTCATTTTTAACCAAAAGCTCAGAACGTATCTAGGAATGAACTGTCATTCCTGACACAATAAGTCTCCTGAAATCACTTGTAAAGGAAAAATAAAATGGAAATCATGTACAGTGAAAATCCTATATGACATATTCTGAAGTCTCACCAGTTATTTGTGGGAAAACAAAATAGGATTAAGAAATATGAATATTTAAATGATACGTGTTTCTTATGACACCAGAATAAATGAAGGACTATGCAGTGAGACATCTTTATAACATTTTACCCATCATAGTTTCGAAGTTGTTGAAATTAACATATTTTGCCTAAAGTCAATTATCATGAGTAGAAGTTGGCCAGAAAGCCAAGATTATTGTTCACCTTACAGATCAATGTACTGGAGTTGGGACAGTTATGGAAGACTGGTCTTCACCAAGCCCCTTCACCAACTGCTCTTTATCACTTAAATTCCAGGGCAGCCATGGGAGAGCTGAAGCATGCTCCGTTCAGTTTTGGTCCCACAAAATTCAGGAACTTGTAGTGTAGATGTTCCAGAATGTCAGGGGACTTTAACACCGTAATAATTAATCGTCCCTTTCTCATCTATTCTTGCCGCCTTCAGACAGAAGGGCGGGGTGGATGAGTTCTGGATGAGGGGCTACTGTTCTACTTTTCTAAGAAATGGTTTGTCTAGCCTATGATTAGAGCGGCTAATCAGTCAGGAGCATTAACTAAGCACTTAATTTGGGCACTGCACTGTACTTAGTGCTTGAGAGAGTACAAAATAGTTAGGAGATCTAATTGGTTCCCTCTCAGTCCAGCGGATGTCTCTGGGCTTCCTTTTCCTCATCTGTAAAATGGGAATAAGTTTTCCCTCTCCCCCCTCCTTAGATTCTCAGCCCACTATGAGACTGTGACTCTAATCTGGCAGGTTTGTATGTACCCATCTATCCCAGTGCATGACATATGGAAAGCGCTTAATACCATAATAGATAGATAGATTGGTAGGCTTACACCCACCTTGAGGACTTCAAGTGGAGAATGGAACTGATCATGGCACCTTTCCTGAAGAATATGGTAATAAAAACCAACTTAGAGGACCAGCAGAGATATCAATGGCTGTTCAATAAAGGCACTTCCCAATACATTTTAGAAGGTGAATGTTCATCCCATCCCCAAAAGGGCAACTGAGGTTTACTCTGCTTTCATAACTGCATCCGTTACTCATTTAAGTGTCACACAATCTCCTCTATCAGAAAATTGTTCCTGATATTTAATACAAATCCCCCAGGCAACAGCTTAAACCCACTTAGCTCATTTCTCTTGTTTTAGTTTAATTTCTGTAAAGTGCCTGGCACAGCGCCATATGCAAGTAGTAAAATAAATATTATCCTGACTTCTCAGTGAGTCTTAATTTCATGATTTCTTCTCACACTTTCTCAGCCTATAGTATTTTTTATCATCATCTTTATAAGAAGGAAAAAAGTTTTCAGCTATAGTTTTGTCCTTCATCTGTTAAAATTCTTACTGAAGGAAAATCTAAATGTCATTAGCCTTAATAGTTTTCCTGCACATTTCTGGTCATATTTAAAATGCTTTGATTTACAAACTCTAAGCAAACCTTTCCCAGCCTATCTTTGTGGGCTTACCTATTTCTGTAGATTTGGTATGGTGATGAGGGAAATTTTCTGGAAATCCTGACATACTGAATATTAAGAATTCCCTCTAAAAGTCAAACTATGGAATTATCTTGTTGAAACACTACTGGTCTAGTAGATGTGGTAGGGAAAATATCCCAGATTCTATGAACACTGCATTCTTCTTTTCATTGATTCTTATTTTCCCCAATTCATAAACCTCAGGTTCAGGATAAAATGATATTTTAGATTCACTATTTTAAAACTCTGGCTTTTCTATCCTACTGTTCAATTCCATCATTGTCCATCAGTTTTTCTTATGTAATAGAGTTGCACTTCCTGTCTCTGAATGGTCGTGTTCTGTTTTGATCTTTCATCAAAATGTTTTTGATATTCACTCAGAAGGATACATTATGGAAATGAATGGGTGCTCATTGTACTACAGTGGACACACTTCATGATAGTTTCCCTACTGAGGAAAAATAAGAACAAGAAATTATGGAAAGTGGAAAACATGGCATGAATGCACATTAGGATGGGTCTTTAAAAGTTAACTGTTCTAAGAGGATTTCATTTGTTGGGAACATTTATATGCAGCCATTCGCATATCATACAGTGAGAAATTGATCTTTTTCTTACAAAGTTCCTCCTTGGGATGATACACCATAGTGGTAATATAATCAGTCAACAGTATTTATTGAACACTTATTGTCTGCAGAGCATTATACTAAGTGCTACAGAGAATCCGCTACAAAAGACTTGGTGGATATGATCCCTGCCCACAAGGAACTTAGAAATCTAATGAGAGAAAAGACATAATATTACAGATAGGGGAAACAGTGAAGTATAAGTGCTGTAGGGTTAGGAGCAAAATGCTTAAGGGCTTTCCTTCTAGATTGTAAACTCCTTGTGTGTAGGGAACATGTCTACTAACTTTGTTATATTGTATTTTTCCAAGCACTTAGTACATGTTCTGAACATACTAAGAGCTCAATAAATATGATCAATTGATTGATTGACTGATACAGTCTTCTAGACTGTGAGCCCACTTTGTGTAGGGACCATCTCTATATGTTGCCAACTTGTACTTCCCAAGTGCTTAGTACAGTGCTCTGCACACAGTGAATGCTCAATAAATGAATGAATGAATGAATGAATGAATGAATGAAGTGCATGGGTGATGCAGAAGGGAGAATGAATAGGATGGAGAGATGAGAGCTTAATCTTGGAAGGCTTCTTGGAGGAGATGTGATTTTAGTAGCAGTTTGAAAATGGGGAGAATGGTGACCTGTTGCATATGATGGGGGAGGAAGTTCTAATTGGTTCCTTCTCAGTCCAGTGGATCTCTCTGGGCTTCCTTTTCCTCATCTGTAAAATGAGAATAAGGTTTCCCACTCTCCCCCCTCCTTAGATTCTCAGCCCATTGTGAGACTGTGACTCTATCTAATCTGGCTGTTTAAGAGGTCAAAGGCAAGGGATCAGTAGAGAGATAGATGATAAGATGGAGATACAGACAGTACGCTCGTAGTAGTAGTAGTAACAGCATCTATTAGGGGCCTACAGAATGCACTGAACTGTACTAAATGTTTGGAAAGTACAAACAGAATCACAATAAGCACTCCAAATCTGCTGACAAGGAGCTTACAGCATAATGGGTGAGGTAGATATATACTAATTCTCAGGGAGAGGAATCAGAATATGTGGAGAAGGATAGTATGTGCAATGATTGTCCTACAATGTGTCCAGAAAAAAACCAGCATTGTATACAGGGTTGTTTTGGTAGCAAGTGCCAAAATGAATTAGATTTACCCCCTAAATGTTCTTCTCAATATTGAAATGAATGTGGATATTAAAAGTAACCCTAAAATCTATAGTATGAGTTACATGTTTGCAGAAAAATTCATTCTTAGAATTTGATAATGCTTACTGAGACTGGGTGACCAGTCAATTATGTCTCTGATATTTCAGGCTCACATGTACAAATTAGAGTCTCCTAGTGGAGTTCTATGTGTAGCGTATCAACATACTTTTGTCCACATTGTTTTTTTCATTTAAGCTTAAAATCTATCAAAATGTACATGTGATCATCTTTTGCAGATGCTTATAATAAGGCAGAGAAGTAGGAATTAAGTTAACCAATCAATTACTAAGCACTTGGGAGATTGCAGTGCAACAGAGTTGGTAGATATATTACAGTCAGGTCTGTGATTTGCACTTGTTCTTTTTTTTTTCCCCAAGGATAACACCATGTAGAAGTACAATAGTGACTGGGAATTTACCTGTATTGTGGAAAACAATACAATGGCTTTAGGGAGCTTGTCATGATCATTTGAAATTAATGGAATAACTGGACCATAAACTCCCTCTAGACTGTAAGCTTGTTGTGGGCAGGGAACATGCCTGTTTTATTATTATATTGTACTCTCCCAAGTGCTTAGTACAATGCTCTGCACACACTAAGAACTCAATAAATGATTAACTGACTGATAAACCATTTAGAGTTGATTTGTTTTAATTATTTCTCACCTCCTCGTTTTGTTCCTACTCTACCTCCATGGATCTAAAGCCTTCTACAGCCTTATCAGCTGTAATGCTATACTGGTTTTTTTAACATTTCTATTTTATTTCATCAATCTGAAGTCTTAGGAAAATAGTCTTTGGAAAAGAAAAGGTATTAACAGGAAGAGGAAATAGGAGAAGCAACTAGGATAACAAAGGGACATCAGGAAATACTAAAGGAATGGAGAGTTAATAAAAGTGACTTTCTATGATCATGTCTGCTTCTCAGATAGCTGGAGAGCTTTTACTATGTTTTATTCTTTAGGATATTCTTTCACCCTTTCAAATGGTGCATTCTTAGCATATAGGACCCTTTCTGAAGCATAAAAATGACAATAAGCATACATGTGGAAGATAAAATCTTAAGGGTAATCATTATTCTGGGCATAATTATATACGTGATGAATCATCATCATCATCATCATCAATCGTATTTATTGAGCGCTTACTGTGTGCAGAGCACTGTACTAAGCACTTGGGAAGTACAAATTGGCAACATATAGAGACAGTCCCTGCCCAACAGTGGGCTCACAGTCTAAAAGGGGGAGACAGAGAACAAAACCAAACGTACTAACAAAATAAAATAGACTAGATGTGTACAAGTAAAATAAATGAAGAGTAATAAATATGTACAAACATACCCAACAGTGGGCTCACAGTCTAAAAGGGGGAGACAAAGAACAAAACCAAACGTACTAACAAAATAGAATAAATAGACTAGATGTGTACAAGATAAATAATAGATATGTACAAGTATAATAAATAAATAAATCAATGCGTGCAGGGCACTGTACTAAGCGCTCGGGTGGTGGGCAGAGAGGCAGGGAGGGAACATGGCGGGCCTGAGGATCATCTAAGCCTATTCCCTCCTCCTCTCACTAATCATTAGGTCTGCTACAAAAATGAGTCCAGGAATGAAAAAAATATGACATTCCAATCAGGGAATTTTTCTAATTGTTAAGTTGTCCCAAAACCAGTTTGGTGGGGAGAAAGTTGTGAGCTTTTGAAAAAATTAACCATTCCTTTGTTTTTGTTTGCTTTTATTTCTGTGGATTTCATATAACCATGGCACTCCTGGCTCCCATTACTATGAATAATTAAGAGCTGACTGTCTATCTACTCATTGAGAAAATAAGAATGAATCCTTTAAAGGAATGATGAAAAATGATTCATCATTTTTCCTTTAAAGGCAGGTTCGTTAGAATTCTTGGGCCTCCACTATAGAAGTCTGTCAGACAGGAAAACGGTGTGTGTGTCCTTGACTTCACCCTGAATAGAACAGTTGGTTCTTATCAGACTAAAGAAAAGCAGAGTTGGAGAACTGTACTGCTAAATTTAATTAGCAATTTGATTAATTAGCAACTTGATTACAGTATTCAAAGGGATTTGATTCAGTGTAACTACATTTAAGATTTATTTAGAAAAGATGCATTGTAATATAATTTTCTACCCTCGAATTGTATTGCTTTAATGATGTGTGCTTGTATAGATTTTTTAATTTTTCTATAGGATTTTCATACCAGTGAACTCATTTTACGCTCATAATATCTCTCTGTGAGGTAGAGACAGTCAACTATAAAAAGCCCCATTTTACAGATGATGAAACTGAGGTCCAGGGAAATTAAGTAACATGCCAAGGGTCACACAGCAGACCAGTAGTAGAATAAAAACTAGAACTCTCGTTTCCTGGCTCCCACATCCACATTCTAAACACTATGCCACACTGTAATTGTTTCAATTACAATTGAAAATACAAAATCTTTTACAATTTTTTATGTTTAACCTCTGTACTGTTTCTGGTGCCTGGCAATTAGTTAACATTCAATATAGGACTATAAGGAAGGGCCTATTTTCTATTTTCCACCCAAAATGGTGTAATCTTTTTTAAAGTTGATGGGGAAAGGTGTTTTCTCTGTCCTTCTTCCATATTCTTCAATCCATTTAGGTTCAGGCTTTTGAGAATGACCAAATTTGGCAACCAGAGAGCAGTTGTCCCAATAATGATAATAACTGTGGCATTGGTTAAGTGGTTACTATGTGCCAGGTACTGTATTGAGCACTGAGGTGGGTACAAGCAAATAAGGTTGGACACAGTTCCTGCCCCAAGTGGGGCTCACAGTCTCAATCCCCATTTTACAGATGAGGAAAATGAGGTCCAGAGAGGTTAAGTGACTTGACTAAGGTCACACAGCAGACAAGCGGCAGAGCCCGGATTAGACTCTATGAACCTTTGATTCCCAGATCCGTGTTCTATCTCCTATGCTATGTATGTGTTCCTTCATCCACTTTCCCAACTGCCCACACCTTGATCACTTCCTACTCCTGGAATTCTAGTGGCAATGGCCAATCACAAATATCCTCATGGAGGTTTTTTGAGTTTGTGGCCCCAAAGCAGGTGAAGCATCAGGCTTTTAGTGAATGTGGGAATGTATCAATATCAATTCTAGAGAATGGATTCTAAAAGCTCAATATTGCACTTTTTGATAAAACAAACTTCAGAGTCATGTTGTTGTTACATGTGATTTAATATCAGAGTTGTACTTGTGATGACATTTGGGACTGTTGAGTTATTTTTTTTATGACAAAAAAATCTTTTTGTTGTGCCTCACAAATAATTTTGAATGTCCCTTAAGTTTACAGTATATAATTTCTGCTTTTATGTCTGCCGTTTATACATTTCTTAGTGTCTGAAAGCCTTTAGAGAAGCAGCGTGGCTCAGTGGAAAGAGCCCGGGCTTTGGAGTCAGGTGTCATGGGTTCAAATCTCGGCTCTGCCAAATTGTCAGCTGTGTGACTTTGGGCAAGCCACTTCACTTCTCTGTGCCTCAGTTCCCTCATCTGTAAAATGGGGATGAGGACTGTGAGCCCCCTTTGGGACAAGCTGATCACCTTGTAACCTCCCCAGGGCTTAGAACAGTGCTTTGCACATAGTAAGCACTTAATAAATGCCATTATTATTATTATTATTTAGTAGTGTCTCTCTGAGTTATTTTTAAGTAGGATATGCCATTAAAAAATTGTACCTTCAAAGAAAAAAATAAGGCCTTTCCCTGTGGTCCAAAAGAAAACAAATCTCCAAAATGATATATAACATTTTTAGGTAAAGTGTCCACATGCCTTCCCCTTTCCAACTTTCATATTTCTCTGCTCTCCACCCTTTGCCCTTAAGTGGTGTACTTCTTTAAAATTTAATCAATTAATTAATGATGGTATTTGTTAAGTACTTACTATGTGCCAAGCACTGTTCTAAGCACTGGGGTAGATACAAGGTAATCAGGTTGTCCCACGTGCAGCTCACAGTCTTAATCCTCAATTTACAGATGATGAATTGAGGCACAGAGAAATTAAATGACTTGCCCAAAGTCACACAGCTAACAAGTGGTGAAGCCAGGATTAGAACACATGACCTCTGACTCCCAAGCCAGTGTTCTTTCCTCTAAGTCACGCTGCTTCTCACTAAAATACCTAAATAAATTTAAAAAATGAATAAATATATTTATTTAGTAATAAATGTATTTATAAATAATAAATTTATAAATAAATACAAATATGCAAACTAAAATAAACTAAAATACCAAACTTACTACTTACAAGAGTTTACTGTGATTCTGGATGTGTTTCCCCACCTCCCACCCCGAAAAAAAAAAATCGAACCTTTCCTTGAATTACAATAGCCTCAGTGACCACAAGATGTTAAAAAAGAGATACTCCTGAAAATGGAGAATTGTACTTCAGTAATCATAATCATTTTCTGAATGGTACAGGCTGGCTATTCATTTCAAAGCTTCACATTGAGATCAAAGTATGCATTATCTGCCATTATGATTATTATCCTTTTTTTCCAGTTGAGCCATATTAAACACAAAAGAGAGTGGATGGTACTTTTGATGGACTCTGAGCTGGTCAAAAAGTTAATTTATCAAGTCAACTAAAGATATTATGAAAGAAGCATCTACTCTGGGAGAATAAAGATTGCATTTCTATTCTTTTCCACTGTGTATTTATTGGGCATTTATCACGTCCGTTCTAAAGCAAAAGATCAAAAGGAAGAAAGATTAACAGTCACAGAAGAGAGAAAACATCTGTGGTGTTGTTGTTGGTTGTTACAGACGATGATGTGGGTTATTTTGTTTGATTCTTTCTAGTTGGAAGGAGTGCTTAGTACAGTGCTCTGAATACAGCAAGCAATGAATCTATTTTATTTATTCAATGCTGACTGTGTATAGAAAACTGTACTAAGCACTTGGGAGAGTACAATTAACAGAGTTGGTAGACATGTTTCCCACCCACAAGCAGCTTCCAGTCTAGAGGGGGAGACAGACATTCAAATAAATTACAGTTGCATACATTAATAATGATAATGATATTTGTTAAGTGCTTACTGTGTGCCAAACACTGTTGCAAGCACTGGGAGAGATACAATGTAATCAGGTTGTCCCACGTGGGGCTCACAGTTTTAATTCCCATTTTACAGATGAGGTAACTGAGGTACAGAGAAGTGAAGTGACTTGCCGATGAAGGTGGAGTGAATTGTGGGGGCAAATTGTAGGACTGTAAAGCCACTAATAGTTGTCATCGGGTTTGTTTCATTAACAATAGAGGTAGGGAAGGAGAAGGACAAGAAGGAAAAGGAAGAGGAGGAATGGTACTTACTAAGCACCTACTAAGTGTTAATTCATTATAATAATCATTGAAGAAGAGAAGGAGCGTGAATACTTAGGTGAGTGGCAAAATACTAAGTTGTGAAAAAAGGCCTACAGATGGTTATAGAACTGAGATGTGTGCTTGGCACTCCTTCCCAGGGGGGTGTTTGAGGAATAAAATATGGAGAGAGGAGATATTAATTACCCCCCCGCAAGAGGAAGCCAATAGTTTTCAGATGGCGTGAAGAAAAAGCCTCCAAAAGAAGACATAGCAACAACCTTAAGTGAACCATAAACTGGACTCTTTAAATTGTTCAATTTCATGGACAAACGTTTCCAGTAGTGACAGTGAAACAGGATGAATGACACCAAGATTGAGAGGGAGACAGCAAATATGGTTCTGAACTGATCTCTCCAAGCCCAGAATTGTTAGAAGGGATACTTTAATGTCCATCCTTTGTTTTAATAAAGAAATTTCAAAGGCACTCAGTTCAGTTTTGATAGATTAAATATATGTATACATGATTACAGTAACACCAAACCTAAACCTTTGAGATTAATTTAGCTGTAACTGAGAATGTTTGATGTTCTAAAGAAAATATTTTTTTCCTCCAATTTAGTGTATGAAAATAAGTGAAGAGTTCATCAAAATTTAGAGAATCTTCTGTTTGACAAGGTCATTGCCTTCATTATTGATCCTCAAACTCAATATTATTCTCGGGAACTGAATTGGGTTTCGGAAATTAGGTCGACAAATACATTCTGAAGAGGATTAAAAAACACTTTATGGACACTAAAAGTAATCACCATTCTTTAAATTCCTGAACCCTGAAAAATATGAATGATTCCTGTATTTGAGTTTTGGAGTTTCCATGGTCTATATAGAGTCTGATAATACCAGCTTGGTTTCTTAAAATTCAGATGTCTTGTTGAATTTTGATTTTGTCGTATTACACATGACACATACATGACAAAGAACAACTTTTGATATTCATGAGCATTTACAAGACAGACAACTTTAAGTACATACTAACTTTATTGTACTTTCCCAATCAGTTAATACAGTGCTTTGCACAGTATTTGATTCTAATTCTGTCACCATGTATAATCGAAAATGCACTAGTGAAAATCATATCGTGGCAGAACTATTTGGCCTGGTGGAAAGAGCGTAAACCTAGGAGGAGACCTGAAGATCTAATCCCAGCTATGCCACTTGCCTGCTGTGTGACTTTGGTCAAGTCATTTAAATTTTTCGGGCCTTATGTTCCTCATCCATAAAAATAGGAATAAAAAACCAGTTTCCCTGCTGCCCCACACACACTTGTGACCCTTGAGGGTCAGGAATTGTGTCCAATCTACTTATATTGTATCTACCCTAGTGCTTAGTACAGTGTTTGGCACACAGTAAGTGCTAACAAATACCATTATTATAATCAATAGCATTAGTATTATCACGTTCATATTATCATTCTAAAAAAGTATAGGCCATCAAGCATATTTTACAGAGAGGAATTCTAAATCATAGTTCTTTTGAGGGAGGCAGTGTGAGAGTGGGAATTCATCAAAGCAGACGTAAGTATTTACTAGCAGGATAATTTCTAAAATGCCGTGATTTTGTTTAAGTTCTGAAACCATCCCTTTGGGACTAAATTATTGTCATATCACCAGAAGTTTAACTTTTTTATAAAACGTTCTAAAATAGTAAACATCAAAAGTGTTATCAACGGTCAGTCTTCTTTGGGGACTAATCTATGTAAACATAATTAACTCACGCTGCTAATGGCTTTAAATTTATCCAGTAATTTATCCCCATGATGGTATTTCAACTGCTTTTATCTTATTAATGTAAAAACTCCCTTTGTGAGTTTTATATCTGGTACATCAGTAATTAAACATGTAGAACTCTGTCGTATGTTCCTCAGCCAGGTAAGAAACCACCTCAGATCCCAGAGAAACTGTGATTATGTTTTTAATTCTCTAGATCATAAATAGCAGCTACAATGAATTGTTCTTTAAGCTATTTTTTAAATTTATGAAGTCCTTCAAACACATGAAAACAGTTAAACTGTGAGCAGTGATAGTCTCCTAGCCACAGTTGATTAATAATGCATCCAAACGTTCCATGTGTTCCGAATTGTGCATAAAACTTTGGCCCTCTAAACAGTGTGGTGGGAGAGGGTGAAGAAAGCCTTTCTTCTTTATGCACTACAAACACACCCAAATCTGTGATACATTTACATGACAAAGATCAATGGCCTCTAATATGATTTTTACAATTTCACATTTGTCATTGCCAAATGACACCCTGCTAAGTGATAAAATTTGTGAATGTGAAAGGGAACCATTGTTGGCACAAGTGACTGTACTCTTGTTCACAAGTTCATCTGTTTGTTTACATTTAAACATCTTTCTATGAAGAGGAAGCTTGGTTCTTTTAATTGCCTTAAGGCGTGGCGTTTGCGTGTACTCAACTTGTACTATGTGACTGGTCAAGAGTTATTGCTTTCAACTGCTCTATATCCTTTTCCCCAAAATATGTTGCTGGCTCTGCAATGCTCATGTATGAGGAGCAGTAGAACTTTTAGAAATGCTGCCAAGAGAACGTGACTCAAATTGAGCAGCTTTTATCAGGAAAACTCCCCAAAGTAGAGCAGAACTCTACAGTGTGAGACCGAAGTTGGAATGTTTTACCTTTTCTTTTAACAAATGGGATCACCGAGCTGATTCCTAGGCTTCTTTCATTCATCCATTCAATCATATTTACTGATAATAATAATTATTATTAAGCTCTAACTATATGCTAAACACTGTTCTAAGCACTTGGGTAGATACAAGGTATTCAGGCTGTCCCATGTGAGGCTCACAGTCTTAATCCCCATTTTACAGATGAGGCAACTGAGGCCCAGAGAAGTGAAGTCTGTCTCCCCCTCTAGACCGTGAGCTCGTTGTTAGGTAGGGACCGACCGTCTCTATGCGTTGCCAAGTTGTACTTCCCAAGCGCTTAGTGCAGTGCTCCGCACACAGTAAGCGCTCAATAAATACGATTGAATGAATGAATGAATGAATGTTTCCAACTTGTAATAATAATAATAATGTTGGTATTAAGCGCTTACTATGTGCAAAGCACTGTTCTAAGTGCTGGGGTAGATACAAGGTAATCAGGTTGTCCCAGGAGGGGCTCACAGTCTCACAGAGCCCGTGCTCTTTCCACTGAGCCACGCTGCTTGTACTTCCCAAGTGCTTAGTATAGTGCTCCGCACACAGTAAGCGCTCAGTAAATATGATTGAATGAATGAAGTAACTTGCCCAAAGTCACACAACAGACAAATGGTAGAGTGGGGATTAGAACCCACATCCTCTGACTCCAAGCCTATTCCCTTGCAACTAGCCCTTGATGCTTCTGAGTACCTACTTCATGCAGAACATTGTACTAAGTGCTTGTGAGAGTACAATACAACAATAAACAGATATATTCCCCTCCCAAAATGACTTTACAGTCTAGTTATTTCATCTAACACAGATGTATTATTCAGTATGATATATCTACATAGATATGCATTCATTCAATCGCATTTATTGAGCGCTTACTGTGTGCAGAGCACTGTACTAAGCGCTTGGGAAGTACAAGTTGGCAACATATAGAGATGGTCCCTACCCAACAGTGGGATCACAGTCTAGAAGATATACATATAGATATACCTGTGCTACGATAGTGGAAAGCAACATGGCCCAGTGGATAGATCATGGGCCCGGGAGTCAGAAGGACCTGGGTTCTAATCCCGGCTCCACCAGTTTGTCTGCTGTGTGATCTTGGGCAAGTCACTTATTTCTCTGTGCCTCGGTTACCTGGTCTGTAAAGTAATAATAATAATAATGGCATTTGTTAAGCGCTTACTACATGTGAAGCACTGTTCTAAGAGCTGGGGAAAACAAAAAACAAAAAATGGACATTAAGACTGTGAGCCCTATGTGGGACAGAGACTGTGCCCAACCTGATTAGATTGTATTTAACCCAGCACTTAGAACAGTGCTTGACACATTCTATTCTATTTGGTTTATATGTTTTGTTTTGTTGTCTGTCTCCCCCTTCTAGACTGTGAGCCCACTGTTGGATAGGGACTGTCTCTATATGTTGCAAACTTGTACTTTCCAAGTGCTTAGTACAGTGCTCTGCAAACAGTAAGCGCTCAATAAATACGATTGAATGAATGAATGAAGAGCTGAAATACCGTCATCATCATAGTGCCATAGTGACTGCTCCCAGGAATCCTATTGAGGAGCACAGCTGATTAGATTGTAAGCTCCTACAGATCAGGAATCACATCTTCTAGCACCATCATACTCTTCCAAGCCCAAAGTACAGTACTTTGAACACAGTAGACTATAAGTTTCTTGAGGACGGAGATCATATCTACTATACTGTGTGCTCCAAAGTAGACTTTAAGATCCTTGTGAGCAGGAATCATGTCTGTTAACCAATCAATCAGTTGTATTTAGTGAGCACTTACTGTGTACAGAGCATCAAACTAAGCACTTGGGAGAGTACAATATAACAAAGTTGGTAGACACATTACCTCCCACAAATTACAGTGTAGAGAAGAGCGTACAGTCTAGCTAACAATGCTACAGTACAATGCTAACTCCACTGAACCCTCCCTACTGCTAGGTTTAGTGCTCTAAACACAGTAGGGGCTCGATAAACACCACTGATTGACTGATTCCATGGCATGCAGTGTAGAAACTAGCTGGCTTTGTTGCTGTGCAGTCACAACCAAGGTCAAGACCTCAAATCCATTTTGCAGTTTACATGTTTTGGTGCTCAGAAAGTCATGAAGACCATGGGCTTTGGAGTCAGAGGTCATGGGTTCAAATCCCGGCTCCGCCAACTGTCAGCTGTGTGACCTTGGGCAAGTTACTTAACTTCTCTGTGCCTCAGTTACCTCATCTGTAAAATAGGCATTAAGGCTGTGAGCCCCCCATGGTACCACCTGATCATCTTGTAACCTCCTCAGTGCTTAGAACAGTGCTTTGCACATAGTAAGCGCTTAATAAATGCCATTATTATGATGATGATGGAAGGAGTGGACAGGTGGAATTTTAGAGAGTCAAATCCCACAGCACCAGAATGAAAAAGACACCCATTACACCTAGGAGGCAATAGGTTCAAGACAAACTGGGGCAAAAAAGTGCTCACGTTCATATGATAAGCATAATAATAGTTAGGGAGGTAGAAGATAACTGTAACCCATCCCTATCCTTGAGAATGAAAGTGAAGGAGTTGAAATCGTCATCTCTTTCCTCCCAACATCTTTTGATAGCAACATCCATTTCCATGAGATTGTAATCTAAGAGAACAAAACTCCTGAACTGCAGGGGCCATGAATTCTGCTTTCATTATCTGCTTCCAACTGCTTAGTGCCAAGGTCTGCCCACACCAGTCACTCAATAAATAGTGATAAGGGCAGTCAGAGATATAGTACTAAGCTGGTTCTAATCCTTTATGGAATTTTGTCCATTTTTATGTAAAATAAAACTGGAACAAAGAGCAGGCCTCAGGTTAAGAAAAAAAAAAAAGCAAAGGGAGGGCAAGCACATTTGCGAGCCATCAGAAGGAGACTGAGTGAACAGCTCCCTCTGTTTTCTCTTTCAGTACCTCAGGGCCACTCTAAGACTTCACACATTGCTGTAAATAAATCCAAAAATCAATGTCAAACTGATTTGGATTTCATACCATTGATCATTTTAGTCTATGAAACAAATTTTTATTAATGGCTGTGCTGTCAGTTTATGAATATTTCACTAAACGTGAGGCAATTGATTATGTGAAGTACCATAAACAATTTAACAATAGAGCAACAGAATTCCCTGAGGCTCCTTCCTTGAATTCAAACTTCCTGCTTGGTGTTAGGTTAGGTGGGGATAACTGTTTCTGGGTTGGAATTGATGAGAGAATTTGTGATGGTAGGATTTTATGTTGTGGAGACCTGTGAAATGGAAGCTGCCAAGTCACCCTGTGGTTTGGTCTTCCTATGGACTGCTGTCTTTAATAATGATGGCCTTTTCAAACACTTATTATGGGGCCAAGCATTGGGGTAGATACGAGATAACAGCTCAGACATAGTCCTTGTTCCACAAGGGTATAATAGTCTAGGGAAAGGGAGAGCAAATATTTAATCCCCATTTTACAGGTGAGGAAACTGTGGCACAGAGAAGTTAAGTGACTTGCCCGAAATCACACTGAAGGCCTGTGGCAAAGCCAAATTGTAATTTGGGTTTTCTGACTTTTAATCCTTTCCATGAGGCCAAATGCTTCTCCTCTCACGCTGTCTCTCACACTTGAATCTCACATCTCTGAATCATTAATCTTTTTTCTTCCCCTTTTCAAAATCCCTCCCTTTCTTTTACTAGAGGAGCAGGGGGACCTCGTGGAAAGAGCACGAGCCTGGGAGTAAGAGGACCTGGATTCTAATCCCAGCCCTGATACTTGTCTGCTATATGACTTGGGCAAATCACTTAACTTCTCTATACCTCAGTTTAGTTTCCTCGTTTGCAAAATGGGGCATGAATTCCTGTTCTCCCTCCTACTTTAACTGTAAGCCCCAAGTGGGATAGAGACTGTTTCCAACCTGATTAACTTGAATCTACCCCAGGACTTGAATCAGTGCTTGACATATGGTAAGTGTTTAAAGTAGTAATGATAATAATGATAATAACATATCCCTAGCCGCTACAGAAATCCCTTCTCCACCATGAGGCCTTTCCCATAACAGTGTAGTACCTTCAGAACTTACAAACATATTCTGTAAGTTTTTGAATGAATTTTCTGTGGAATGTTCAAAAATCCTCATTAGACTGACAGTTCCAGAAAGGTCTTATCTTCTCAATCATTCAGTAGTGTTCATTCAAAGAATACCGCATACAAAGCACCATTAAGCATTTGGGATAATATAATAGAGTTAGTAGGCAATAGGTTTGTTGAATTTACAACCTAGCAGGCTAGATGCTAAAATAATTTAAAGATCTGAGGAAGAAACATATTTTCTCATACTCCCTCTAAGGGCCTAGTGTAATACGTTACCCAAAGTAGGTGCTAAATAAATACTCTGACTACTTAAAAATGATGGGCACTTTTTGCTGGGAAAATGCAGGCCACCAATGTTGATATAGACTATCATGAATTGTGTCATTTGAATAGACGGCAGCCTGAGGAGACATCTGCCTTAGAAATGCTCAACATTCGCTATGTTTTCACATCCATCTTCTTAAGTGACAGCCTCATAGATCTTTCATTAGTATGAACACTGTCATTGGCTAATAAACGTTCTTAAAGGTTCACCCTGACCGTGCACGGTATAAATCTTCCTATGGCATATGACCACTTCAATGTCTGCAAAATGTTTTGAAGAGCATTCTAAAAAGAAAAATTTTAAGATAATTGGGAAATGCAGTGAGCAGACTCCAAGGAAAGAGGTATTAAAATGGAAGAAAGCCAGAGAATTTATATGACAGAAAGGCAGATATACAATTAGAATCTTTGAGGTGCAGCATGACCTACTGGAAAGAGCATAGGCCTGGGAGTAAGAGGACTCCCAGCTCCACTGCTTGCCTGTTTTGTGAACTCGGGCAAGTTTCAACTTCTCTGTGCCTCAGAAAATGAGGATTCAATACCTGTTCTCCCTCCTGTGTACTCTAAGAGCTCCGTGTGAGACAGGGACAGTGTCTGACCAAATTAGCCAGCGCTTAAAACGGGGTTTAACACATAGTAAGCACTTAAATACAATAATAATAACAATGGTAATAAAAAAAACTAATTCACCATGTCTTTAAATCACTTATCCTATCCTTCTTGCTTGCATATATGCTATACAGCTCACCTAAAGTAGATACTCGTATGTCCTCTTGCTTATTCTCTTCCTTTGTCCAGTGAAGCTCTGTTGCTCTGAGAGTTATGAGTGTAGTTTCTAAGTGTAGATGTCTACCAACTCTGTTCTGTTCTCTCCCAAGTGCTTAGTATAGTAATCTGTGCACAATAAGTGCTCAATAAATACCATTGATTTTTTTTTCCCCACAGTATTTCTTAAGCGCTTACTGTACTAAGTACTGAGTTTGATACAAACTAATCAGGTTGGGCACAGTCCCCATCTCACATGGGGCTCACAGTCAATCCCCATTTTACAGATGACGTAACTGAGGCAGAGACAAGTGAAGTGACTCATCCAAGGTCACACAGCAGGAGAGTTGCAGAGCTGGGATTAGAATCCAGGTCTTCTGACTCCCAGGCTTGGGCTCTTTCCATTAGGCCACAAGGCTTCTTGGGTTTACAGAAAGTTGGAAACCCCATCACCGTCGCTTTATCAATCTAACTTTTGACAAAGTCAGTCAGTCAGTCCTATTTATTGAGCACTTGCTGTCTGTAGAACACTGCACTGAGCATTTGGGAGAGTACACTATAAAAATAAAACAGATACATTCCCTGCCTACAGTGAGCTTACAGTCTAGAGGAGGAGACAGACATTAATATAAGAAAATTATTTAGAGATATAAACGTAAGTGCTGTGGGGCTGAGGGGGGAATGAATGAAAGGAGGAATAAAGGGACAAATATAGGGGAGGAATGAATTAAGTCATCAGGAGCCGAGGATGGAAGACAATGGGGAGGCCAGCTGCTGTAGTAAAGGGCAAAACCAACCCAGGCAGAGAACCAGATTAGAATGATAGACTCCAGTGAAGAGTCATTGGGGCCAGCTGCAAGCAGTCTGAATCAATAGGGGAAGGTTGGGCCAGTGAATCAACCCATCATCACTGGGTTTTATTGGCCACTTTGTGCAGAACATTGGACTAACCACCTGGGAGAGTATATTACAATAGAACTGGTAGAAACAAATGCTGCCACCAAGGAGCTTACAGTCTAGTGTGGGGGGCTGACATTTAACATTTAGGACAAAGGATAGAAGGATATGTGCAAAAGAACTGTGGAGGTGGGGTGAGTATCCGAATGCTTTGGAAGCATGGATCCAAGTTCAGAGGTGACACAGGAGGGAGAGAGAACAAGGTGAGGAGGTGACGAGTTTTTCTAGGAAGGATTCTTGGAGGCGATGTGATATTAGCGGGGCCTTGAAGATAGCCCTAAACAATGATGGTATTCGTTAAGTGCTTACTATGTGTCAGGCACTGTTCTAAGTGCTGAGGTAGATACAAGCTAATCAGGTTGTCCCACATAGGACTCATGGTCTTAATCACCATTTTACAGATGAGTTCATTGAGGCAGAGAGAAATTTAGTGATTTGCCCAAGTTCGCACAGCAGAGAAGTGTTGGAGCTGGGTTCTAATCCAGCTCTGTCACTTGTCTGCTGTGTGGCCTTGGGAAATTCACTTAACATCCCTGTGACTCAGTTACTGCATCCGTAAAATGGGGATTAAGACTGTGAGACTCAGGTGGGACAGGGACTGCTTCCAACATAATTACCTTGGATCTACCCCAGTGCCTAGAAAAGTGCTTGACACAGAGTAAGTGCTTAACAAATAATAATCATAGTTATAATAATAATGATGATGATGGCATTTATGAAGCACTTACTATGTGCAAAGCACTGTACCACAGTGATTAAAGTCCAGGCCCAACCAAGTCCACTGATTCTCAGACCTGTACTCTATCCACTAGGGCATGCTGCTTCACTTAGTCTGTGAGCCCTATCGTGAGACAGGGCCTGTTTCCGACCTAATTATTTTGGTCTACCACAGTGCTTAGTACGGTTCTTGGCACAGAGGAAGCACTTGACAAATGTCATCATCATCGTAGAGAGGGTGGTGGTCTCCATTCTACAAACAATATTCAGTTCTGGTAGCTGGCAAAGCAAGGAGCTAGCAGAAGGGCTAAACTCTGCTGAGATCCCTTGTCATCTGGCCCAGAGAGCGGGATGCAAGCATCCTTACAGGACTTTGATAAAAAAGTTCCCAGGGGACCCACCAGGTGCTACATTGAAATCCTCAACACAGGTACGAGGCCCTGCTTCCGACAGAAGCCAACGTTGTATTGTCGCTACACTCCGTCAGTTTCCCACACAGACACGCCTGTTATTAGAACCCAAGGGAGTTTGATAAAGGAATCATGCCAGAAATACCTGACAGCTTTTTTTTTTGATTGATTACAAAATTCATGGATGAAATCCAACAGCTGTAGCGTCTTGCTTTGAGCGAAGCATCTTGCCGAGTGTGTTGTGAAACGGCACTGGAAAACTCTCCAGGAGATCCTTAGAACAGTGCAACAGGGAAGTCAGGGAGAAGATACACGGTATTTTTGCAGCTGGTTAGGAAACCCATCCTCAGTCCAACTTTCCTCCTTTATGAAGAGTGATGGCGTCCATTCCCGGTAGGGATAGTCATCTTTCCCTTGATCATTATTAACGTGGTAAAGGACCTACATTTTGCAAAGCCCGAAACTAGTTCCTTGGGGTCATAACAAAGTCACTGAATTTTTCTGTGCCTCAGGGTCCACTGCTGTAAAATGGGGATGAAACACACATTTCTTCCTCCACTATTCTCCCTCCCCTTTAGAGGGTAAGACCCACGATTACCAGGGACTGATTCTGATCTGCTTATATTGTAACCACCCAGTGTTTGGTACAGTGCTTGGGACACAGTATACATTTAACAAACATCATTATTACTACATCCCCAAGGAATATAAAATCTTAGTAGTAGTGGTAGTAATGGTATTTATTGATTACCCATTGAGTGCATACAACAGGTACATAATAAGTTTAGGCTCTAGTTGGGGAGACAGATAAGGAACTGTTTACAAATCAGTAAAAAATAAGTTAATCATTAAACCTATCATGATTTTGTCCATTTTTCTCCCAGTTGGATACACTGAAAAATCCTTCAATGTTTTAATATGTGGACAAAACTCCCATTATTTATTTCATCTTGCAGTGCTAGGGGAGCGGGGCATGGGGAGAGATGAAAGCAGGGGTTGGGTGTCATGATATGGGGACAAAGGGGGATGATAAGGGGTTATATACTCCTCAGTGAGGGAGGGATTGGACCAAACACTTAACCCCAAACAACCAAGCCCCTGTGGCAATTTGTATAGCAGCCTAGTCCCAGTTAGAACATGAGTTCTAACAATAACAATTTTAGACCTTTCAAGAGTATACCCAATATAATATCTTGGCCAGACACACTGTTTATTTACCAAAAGTAGCAACAGACTCCATGAAATAACCATAAGAGAGCTGCACTCCTTGACACTGATACTAATATTTATATATCTATCACCTACATTTTTCTCTATACATCCCTAACTTTCCCTCTGGTAACCCATCCTCAACTACTTATTCATGAATTTATTCAAACCCCTCTGGAACCTGCTGATATCTGTGGCCCCGCTGAATGTTCTGCAGCAATGATTCCACATGCCTATCACCTATGTTTTGACTAACTTGATAAATGGGATGAGCATTTCATTAAGATTCTGTTCTTCAAAAATGGCAACTGAGAAAGAACACAGCAGAAAGGCCAGAAGGGTGTGGATAGGGTCAAATACAGTCCTCTAGACTGTAAGCTCCTTCTGGGAAAAAGAATGTGTCTACCAACTCCGTTTTATTATTTTCTCCCAAGGGCTTTGTACAGTGCTCTGCAAACAGTAAGCATTCAATAAATAGCACTGATTGATTCATATGGAACTGTAAACCATACACCACGAGGAGCAAAGGGCCTCCATTGGGGTCTAGGTGTCAGTGATTCAAAATAAAAAGAGGTAATACTATTTCCATATATATTTGGAATCCATTGCCATGGGAGTTTGTACAGGAGGAAACTATTGGTGGCTAGAAATATATTAATTCACCAGAGTGATCCATAATGGGCTAAAAGAGGTAAAGTAAGGGCTGTAGAAGTAAAAGATAGGAGCATTAGATGATCCATAGCCTTGGAGTTTAATGAATAACTAGGAGGGCAGCCATAAAAAGCTTGCAATATAGAGGGGTAATGGAAGCATAAACATTCATGTACAATAAACCCCACTCTTCCTCATCTCTTAATCCCTTCCTCTCTCCTCGTCCTGACTTGCTCCCTTTGCTCTTCCCCTCTTCCAGCCCCTCAGCACTTGTGTATGTAACTGTAACTTCATTTATTGGTACTGATGTCTGTCTCCCCTCCTCTAGATTGTAAACTCATTGTGAGCAGGGAATGTGGCTGTTTATTGTTGTTTTGCACTCTCCCAACTGCTTAGTACAGTGTTCTGCACACGGTAAGTGCTCAATAAATATGAATGACTGTATGAATGAAGTATATAATCTGTACAAGGTTACACAGGAAACACTGACCAAAATATTTACCATGCTTTCAGCAATACAGACACACTCACCTTTAAATGACAATCCAAAGTTTTGGTAAATTCTCATAAAGTCTATGCCTTTTGGGACCCACATCATTTTGAGTGGGAATATCTTTTCCAACTCAAAGCTATTGCTGTGGATTTTGTTTAATGATCATTTTCAAATTTTCCAAATGATGACAACAAAAGGAAGAAAACACCACATTGCAGTTAATACTGCAGAAAATTATACAAGTTCAAGGGGAGTTTGGATAAATTTGAGGTTGAAGCAGCATGGCTTAGTGGGAAGAGTATGGCCTAGGAGTCAAAGGGCTTAGGTTTTAATCCCATCTCTGCCACTTGCTTGCTAGGTGGCCTTGGGCAAGTTGCTTAACTTCTCTGTGCCTCAGTTTCCTTATCTCTAAAATAGAAATTCAATATAATAATAATGATGGTATTTGTTAAATACTTACTATGTGTCAAGCACCATTCTAAGCGCTGAGGGAGATATAAGGTAATCAGGTTGTCCCATGTGGGGCTCACAGTTTTTAAGCCCCATTTTACAGATGAAGTAACTGAGGCACAGAGAAGTGAAGTGACTTGCCCAAAGTCACACAGCTGACAAGTGGCAGAGTCGGGATTAGAACTCATGACCTCTGACTCCTAAACCCATACTCTTTCCACTTAGCCACGCTGCTCCTCCCACTTAGACTGTGAGCCCTATGTGGGCCAGGAACTCTGTCTGATGGGGTTTTCTTGTACCTTCCCCAGAACTTAGTAAAGTGCTTGGCACATAATAAGCATTTAACAAATACCCATTATTTACCCATTATAATTATCAGTGGTTCCTAATGGATAACTATTTCCCAGCATGTTGAGGGAAAACTTAATCATATGTGCAGTTATACAATCATTACAATCATTCTATTGTTGGGTAAGGATGGCAGTCACCAAACTATTTATATAAGTCTCCTGCTGTGACTTTTTAGGACAGAATACTGCCTGGATCATCATCATCATCAATCGTATTTATTGAGCGCTTACTATGTGCAGAGCACTGTACTAAGCACTTGGGAAGTACAAATTGGCAACATATAGAGACAGTCCCTACCCAACAGTGGGCTCACAGTCTAAAAGGGGGAGACAGAGAACAAAACCAAACATACTAACAAAATAAAATAAATAGAATACATATGTACAAATAAAATAATGTTCTCTAAGAGTGATGAAAGATGCCATCCTAAAATTATTTGCACTAGATTGTAAGTTCCTTGAGGCAGGCATCTTGTCCACAAACTCTGTTGTATTGTTCTCTCCCAGGTGTTTAGTATAGTGGCCTGCACCACAGTAAGTGCTCAATAAATATCTTTGACTGATTTCCTATAATGGTGATCTCTCCATGAAAGATGTCGCCCAATATAGCATGCAGTATCATAATGTTGCTCCTTTTTTTGCTGAATTAATATTGCCTCAACATGTTCCAAATCAAATAGATGTCAACTGAATTTGTGTCACAGATTTAGCGATAACAATTCACTTTAAAAGTATGTAGGAGGAAGAGAAGATGGGTTAAGAAAATTGTTTGAAAATGAGCATTTCTGACAGAGCATGAATGTCAGACAGGAAGCTAGAAAAATATTTCTGAAAGTAAATGGGATTTAGACGTGATAAACAGGAAAATTTGTAAATGTTTTCTATTTTAAATATCTGCTTTGAAGAGGAAACGTGTGTAGGAGCAGTGTATACTCTACATTCAGAAGAACAAAAAGTATATTTAAACTCCCCCCCTTTTTTTTTTAGTCACCAGTAGAAAGTGTTCTCTTAAGCTTAGTGGCAATATCTCATATCAACAATGGCTAATCAATAGCATTTATTGGGTGCCTACTATGGGCAGAATTCTATATTAAACACTTGGGCGAAAACAATAGAATTAATAAACATGATGTGTAATCATCTGAGGAGTGTACTAATTAGCAGGAGAGACTACCATTAAAATAATTTACAGTTAGGAGTACAAAAAGAAATTTAGCTATGCATGTAATTTAGTGTTTATGTACTTGAGTACACAAGATAGGTACAGAAGTTCTGTGGAGGGCTGTAGAGGGCAATTGTGGTAAACTGGGGAGTCATGACACCCCAAGAAATGAGGCATAGACTGCCCAAAACTACAGATATTTACCCATATCATTTTATGCTTCTAAACAAAAGTGGAGAGTATTATATGTAAGTAGTTGAAGAGGCCCTACAATATTCTAACTGCTCATCCATAATTTCTAATGATGTCTGTAGGACTTTACACCAGAGATCATATTTCTGTTTAAAAATGAATTTCTGAGCTTCAAGGGTTTTTTGATCTAAAGAAATGGTAGATTCACATTCATTATGCATATTTGACCTTTGTCCCTCTGTTCTCAATGAAAAAGGACAGAGAAGCTGGCTTTTTTCAGTCAAACTGAATAAAACTGTCATTCTTTGCATTAATGAGAGCATCAGTTATTGATTTGATCTCTGCTCAAGTATCCTTGATTTCTGCTCTTTGTTTTGTCACTCAGCTCGAGATCTCTCAATAGCATATTGATTATGGAATGGAGAGTCAATAATAGGTATTCTCAAAAGACCTTGTGAAAATTTAATCCATCTTCATAGTCACTGTCACCTTACCCAGATTTTCTGAGCCAGTAATGAGCACAGTGGCAGTTTCTCTGCAACTCAGGAGCATATTATTATAAAAGATGATTTTGGTGATATGATTTGATCAATTAATAGCTCCACTGAGGCCAGGCTATAGAGCTCAATGTGCCTTTTAAGAAACCATGCCTCTCATTTTACATTTTCTCCCTTTAAATGATTAGGATTAATGCCAATAGGAGCTGCAGCTATACACCTTACAACTGGGCATCCTTATTGGTCCAGCTATAAAAATAAAAGATTCCAATCACCTTATATTAGGGAATTGATAAGAGCTGTGACCTCTTGGGATTGACACCATAACATCCCTCAACCCTGTTAGAGGGTAAGCTCCTTGTGGGCAAAGGAACGTGTCACTTCTTGGTTTTGGACATCCCCGTGGGTGGTCAATAAATACTACTATAACCCTGACTAAGATGATGAGGTCATTTAAAGGTGATTGTGTCAACTACAAATTTCAGTATGCTTCAAAATGAATTCCTTTGAGTGGAAGGAAATCCCGTCTTTCTTATACTTTCTATTTCATTTCAAATATCAAACTGTTTAATCTACTATTTGGATCAGCAGTCGCATGCTTGGTCTTAAGGGCTGTGTGCCGTGCTAGATGCTCTTAGATTTAGAAGGCTGCTTAGGTCATTAGTTTTACAAGTAGCATTCTCTTCAAGTCACTAGATTCTCTGAGTTTCTTTTTCATGCTGTATTTTATTTGATACTTTTGTTCGCTCCCTCTCGGTAGAATCCTCTGGGTAAAATAACAAAAGAGAAAGAGGGCAAAATATGTAGGCGGCCACGTAAACTCCAGGGCCAAAGTACTTTAAATCTCCTTTTTTATTTGACTAGATGGAGGTATATGCCAGCTTTATAGTGGTTAGGAGGTATTTTATTTAAAGTATGCACACACACACACACACACATGCATACAAAGACACAGAGGGAAACATTCTCTTTCTAGCTTCAGTCTAGTTTCATTTGGGAAAATGGGAACAGAGGAGATAAAAAGGAAAATAATTGGAGGATCCAGTGTTCCCCAGCACATAGAGTGAAGGGTTACATCATGTATCAGACATGATCACTTAACCTGGTAGACTCATTAGCCTAGTAGAAACAGAGTGTATGCCTGCAATGTTGGGAATAAATTCCTTACTTTCAATCTTATTTATTGAGTGCTTATTATGTGCAAAGCCCTGCACTAAGCATTTAGGAGAGCACAGCAGGACTAGAAGACATTCTCTGCCCATAACAAGCCTACAGTCTAGAAGTCAAGCAGGAACTTCTACGATCTTGCGCATCCTGCACAGAATGGCCTGTTCAAATCTACACAACAACCACATGTAGGAAGGAGAGAAAGTGAACCAGGCTCTCAAAGGGAGTAATGATAATAATAATAATGATGATGATGGCATTTGTTAAGCGCTTACTATGTGCAAAGCACTGTTCTAAGCACTGGGGAGGTTACAAGGTGATCAGGTTGTCCCACGGGGGGCTCACAGTCTTTAACCCCCATTTTACAGATGAGGTAACTGAGGCCCAGAAAAGTTAAGTGACTTGCCCAAAGTCACACAGCTGACAATTGGCGGAGCCAGGATTTGAACCCATGACCTCTGACTCCAAAGCCCAGGCTCTTTCCACTGAGGCACGCTGCTTCTCATGTCAACAGCAGTACCAAATAAGCAGGAATGAAAGGATTGTTGGTTGTATTTTTTGTGTAATTCTGCCTCTTCTTCCTGTAAATGTCACAGAATGCAAGTGTGGGATTGTGCTATTCGAGAGGCTACCAGGACAATTTTCCTCTGGATTGATCTGAGATCAGAGGATCAATATAAGAGAGTCAGGAAGGCTGGGATGTGGGGATGGGTGCGGTGTTGCAGGGGAAAAAAGGCATAATGGCCTAGTAGAAAGAGCATGGGCCTGGGAATCATAGGATTTGCCCTCTAACCCTGTCTCTGCCACTTCCCTGCTGTGTGACTTTGAGCAAGTCATTTAACTTTTCTGTTTCAGTGCCCTCATTTGCAAAATGGGGATTCAACACACATTCTCCCTCCTATTTAGAGGTTGAGCCCCACGTGGGACCTGATTAACTTGTATTTGCCCCAGAATTTAGTATGGTGCTTGACATATAGTAAGTGCTTAACACATACACACTATTTTTTTTTAAATGAACTACAACCAGTACTTATATCTAGCTGGTGGGTAATAAGCATAGGCATTCTACCTATCACCTAGAGAAATCATCATCATCATCATCTATCGCATTTATTGAGTGCTTACTATGTGCAGAGCACTGTACTAAGCGCTTGGGAAGTACAAATTGGCAACAGAGACAGTCCCTACCCAACAGTGGGCTCACAGTCTAAAAGGGAGAGACAGAGAACAAAACCAAACATACTAACAAAATAAAATAGAATAGAATAGATATGTACAAGTAAAATAAATAGAGTAATAAATATGTACAAACATATATACATATATACAGGTGCTGTGGGGAAGGGGAGGAGGTAAGATGAGGGGGATGGAGATGGGGATGACGGGGAGAGGAAGGAAGGGGCTCAGTCTGGGAAGGCCTCCTGGAGGAGGTGAGCTCTCAGCAGGGCCTTGAAGGGAGGAAGAGAGAAAGGGAGAAAGAGAGAAGGGAGAAATAAGGCCGGTCTGTCCCTTCACATCCTGATCAAAGTTCAGTTGTTCCAGTAACAAAGCTACCTCTCCCCTGTTCATAGACAATGTAGGCACAACTTCCTTTTCTGAGTTTTTTCAGGGAGTCCAGGGAAAGTGAATTGTAATGAATGCAGCTGAGACTATTTATCTATTGGAGGAAGGTCCAGAAAATAGAGATGGCCACTTAGCGTCTATTGTACAACACTTTCGTATTTATAATTCCTTCCAACTTCCAGGAGTTAATAGTGTTTATGGGCAGCAGGATAGAACCCTTAATTGGGCCGTATGACCAGAAAACAATTTCATGTAATGGTCTTTAAAATCGGTTTTACTGGGACACCTTTGAGACCTCATCAGGATAACAGAGACTCCTGCCATATTCAGGATAAAGAGCAAAAGTGGGCTCTTTAATAGCACCTTAGTTACACAGAGAAATTAAAATGAAAGTGCAGGGTTTTTTTTTTTTTTACAGGGAAAACCTCCTCACTGCACCTCAATCTCACCTGTCTCACTGCCAATCCCTGGCCCATGTCCTACCTCTGGCCTGGAATGCCCTCCCTCCTCAAATCCACCAGAAAATTACCCTCCCCCTCTTCAAAGCCTTAGTGAAGCACATCTCCTCCAAGAAGCCTTCCCAGCCCAAGCCCCACTTTTCCTCATCTCTCACTCGCCCAAGGTCACAGAGCAGACAAGTGGCAGAGCTGGGATTAGAACCCACATCCTCTGATTCCCAAGCCCATGTTCTTTCCACTAAACCCGGCTGCTTCTGATTGTAGTGTAATTGTATTTATTAGCCTCCTACTGAATGCAGTGCACTGTACTAACTGTTCGTGCTGGGCAATCTATCTGGGGAACAGGCAAAAAGAATGAAATGCGCGATTCCTGCCCTGGAGAAGGTTGCTGTATTCAAACACTAAGCAACAGTTGATGAATATAGAACAGATAAAAGAGCATGAGAATATATGCAAATAGGAAACATAAGCAGATAAATTACTAATGAATATGCAGCAAAGTGCCTAAATGTGCCTGAGGAGTTGGCATGATCAGGAAGAGTCGGATTAATAAGGGATTGCCTCCTGGAAAAAGAGACTTTTTGTAATGCTTTGGTGGAAGGGAAACAGGTGGTTTGGGGTAGCTTAGTGGGAAGGGAGAGTGGGCTGTCAGAAGGATGAATAAATGTACCTTAAGGGGTCTGATCGGGAAGAGGCCAAGGGGTAGGCTAAGGAAAATTGGTGATTTTCCCACCCAGCCCTATCTCTAGGGCCCAACCAGGAATAGGGGTGGCTCCCTCTACTGCCCTTCCGCTAACCAGGCCTATCTTTCTCCTTTCCCCTTCCATCAGTCTTGAAATCAGCGTGAAAGCTGTAAAAATAATGATAATAATGATAATAATGGCATTTCTTAAGCGCTTACTAAGTGCCAAGCAATGTTCTAAGCGCTGGGGGACACACAAGGTAATCAAACTGTTGGGTAGGGACTGTCTCTATATGTTGCCAACTTGTACTTCCCAAGCGCTTAGTACAGTGCTCTGCACACAGTAAGCGCTCAATAAATACGATTGATTGATCAAGGCTGTCCCACGTGGGGCTCACAGACTTAATCCCATTTTACAGATAAGGTAACTGAGGCACGAATCAGTGGTATCTATTGAGTGCTTACTGTGTGCACTCAAGTGCTAAGTGCTTGGGAGAGTACTATAGTACAGAGTTGGTAAGCACGTTCCCCGCCTACAATGAGTTAACCCTTTCCTCACTGCCGTTTCCCAGAAAAAGAATCCCAAAGATTTTACAGGACTCCATACGCTGAAATAGTTTTGTAACAGAATGAAGCCAAAGATAATGCAGGAGGAATAGGATCTTCTTTTAACAGTGTTCCCCTTGCAAACCCAATCAAGCAGAGAAGCAGCGTGGCTCAGTAGGAAAGATCCCGGGCTTTGGAGTCAGAGGTCATGGGTTCAAATCCCGGCTCCGCCAATTGTCAGCTGTGTGACTTTGGACAAGTCACTTAACTTCTCTATGCCTCAGTTACCTCATTTGTAAAATGGGGATTGAGACTGTGAGCCCCATGAGGGACAACCTGATAATCTTGTAGCCTCCCCAGCGCTTAGAACAGTGCTTTGCACATAGTAAGTGCTTAATAAATGCCATTATTATTATTATTAAGCAGAGGAACCATAGACCCCCACACTCTGGTTTTTCTCATCTGAATTCACTCCCACAGTATTTCTGTATTCTTTGTATTCGGGAGTGATCCAGAAGGATGGGCCAAAATTGAGGGGGCTAGGCCTACCTCAAAATGATTAAACAATTCAAGCTTCTGTTGCTTGAAAGGCAAATACCTAACTTGACCAAGGGAAAGAAACAAAAAATTCACCCTTCAGATTTCCTTTCACTACATTTCCAGATGTGATTTCCTTGACGGACACCATGTTTCGGAAAGAGACTCATCCGGAGTTTCAGCTTTGGTACTCACAGTGGAAACCGCAGCTGATGTCACCATGAGTGGACCTGATTCTTGGAAGATTGATTAGATTCTCTTTAAAGCTGAATTTGGAAGGTTTTAATTAGAAAAAGAAACACTTTACAGTCCCTATTATTAAAGACAAGAAGAGTTGCTGACTGAAAATTACAGTTTGGAGGGATCCGGGAAATTCTCCCACTGGCTTGGTCCTTGGTCCAAGTAACATCATTATTCATTGCTCCGATGAGCAGCAAACCTAATGTCAGGTTGAAGAGAATTTTGGAGAGTATGCCAGGGTCTTAATGTAGCTAAAAATTGTTCAGAAGGTCTGTAATGTCTTCTAGAGTATGTCTCCTTACAATCAGAGGGCTCTATCTGGCGGGACAGAAGGGTGAGGTCCAAATGGGAAGGACAGGCAGGGTGGGAGCCAAGGGAGCAATGAAAAAAACCTGAGATTTTTCAGGGGGATTGTCTCATGGTCCCAGGAGAACTCAGCAGCAGGTTCATTTTTTTCATGGTTCCAAAAACTGATAATCTTGTTTGTCTAGAATAATCCCGTCTCTGCCACTTTGCTGTGTGACCCTGAGCAAATCACTTAACTTCTCTGTGCCTCAGTTACCTCATCTGTGAAATGGGGATTAAGACTGTGAGCCTCATGTGGGAAAGGAACGGAGTCCTACCTGATTACCTATATCTATTCCAGCACTTAATACAGTGCATGGCACATAGTAAATGCATAAATTTCATTTAAAAAATGCAGTACTAAGATTAGTTCTCCTCTTTACAGATCCAAGGCCAAAAGAGATAGCTTTAAGGTAAACACTAATTTTCCAAAACTAAATTGCCTCATGCAGATGCAATCACTGTGTCCAATTGTCCCAGCATGCTTGAGGAAGCAGTTGCTTACATACTGGTAAAGTTCAATCTTTGAGTTTGCTAGCTTTCCTATCACTATCAAATAAGGGTGTGTATTGGGGGACTACTGAGTCATCACACTGTGCTAAATACTTGGGTAAGTACAACAAAATATACATTTCCCACCCTCAGGAAATTTACTATCCAATGGACTTAGCAGTCTGTTCACAAGATGATAAATTAATGGTATTGTTTGCTAGAGATCAGATAACTCAGGTCATTTCCATTGTCTAGTTCAACTCTTCTATATGCAATGATGTGATCCAGGCCTGGAGAAGGGTCTATTTCTAATATACCTTAAGGACCCTCCTCAAGAAAGAATTGCCACTTGAGAATGGTCTGGTTGATGTAATAATAATAATGATTAATAATAATTGTGGTATTTGTTAAGCATGTACTATGTGCTGAGTGCTGGGGCAGACACAAATTGTGTTGGACACAGTCCCTGCCTCATGTCTTAACCCCCATTTTATAGATGAGGAAACTGAAACACCGAGAAGTTAAGTGACTTGCCCAAGGTCACACAGCAGATAAGTGGCAGAGTCTGGATTAGAACCCAGATCCTTCTGACTCCCAAGCCCATGCTCTATCCATGCTGCTTCTCAGCATTTACTGGAAACATGATTCTTCTTTGTGCAGGGCTTGTCACATTTTCCAAACCTCATGAAATCTTGAACAGCTCCAATTCCCGCTTTCCAAATTCAGAAATATTTTCAACAGATCTGATTTCCTGATCAATAGCCTTCCATTCGCTCTTATCCTCCTGTGACATTTTAATAGTCAGAGTTCATTTTTTCTAGCACCCTCTAACTCCTGTTTTTCCTCCAATACTTGGAACAAACAGAGGGAGAGAGGATGAGCTCACCCCACATTGGTCTTTACAAGTTTATGGGGTTGAAATTTATCAAGACAGATTTGGCACTGACTCTAGGCAGAGAAAAATACAGATTTTTTTGACAGGAATTGCCTAAAATTTTAAGCAGAGCAGCTGAAAAAAACAAAATATTTCAAACCTTAATAATAATAATTTTGGTATTTTTAAGTGCTTCTTATTTGCCAAGTACTGTAAATATGCATCTTTGTCCCAATCATTCAATCAATGGTATTTATTGAGGGTTTATGGTGTGCAGAGCACTATACTAAAAGTGGTTCTGCTCTTGTCATATAATTCAGATTCTTGTCCTGCCATCTTACTGTACTTCTTACCCTAAAATGACAATCTCTTTCCTGCTCTTATTCTGGTTCAACCATCCATGAAATCTTCTCCCAGACTTCAAGTATGTCATGGGAGTTGGCTCCGAGCATTCTCTAATTCACTTGATAGCCATTTGAAACCTTTCTGGGCTCACCACTTTCTTTTCCAAATATATCACCAGTATGCTCAATGATGGGCTGCTGAATGTCTGAACAATATCTTTTGTGTGAGCAGCTGCTAAAGCATCCAGTTGCACAGATTATTTCATCCCAAATATGTGCCAAAAGCATCCCATCTCAACACCCTTCAACTGATCCTGAGATGGTCCTTTCAGTGGCCAGCTGTTACTGTGGTAGTTGAGTGCTTACTGGACCAAAGGCCAGAGCAAACAATGTCTTGTCATCTTTTCAAAGCCTTTCATCTTGCCCAATCTTTATCACCCTTGTCACATTGCTCTGAGCTATTGCCAGCCTCCTGCAGATCTCCAAAAAGCTTTTACAGGTTATTTTGTATTCATTGAAGACTGCAAATAATTGAAGCAATCCACCTGTTCTTGTCTGTCAACTGAGATAGGGTTTGGGACATGAATGACACTTGCATATAGTTATAAATTTGGTTTCTGCCTTTTCCTCAACCAAACAGGAGAGCAGTCAAAATTCTCTACTTGATATCCTTTCCATCCACTGCACCTGAAGTTTTTGATTAACCCAGCACTCATATAACACTAAGCAGCACAACATCTTGGCTAGAGTACAGGCCTGGGAGTAAGAAAGTCATGGGCTCTACTCTCTGCTACTCCACTTATTGGCTGTGTGAGCTTAGGCAAGTCACTTCACTTTTCTGTGCCTCAGTTACCTCATCTGTAAAGTGGGAATTGAGAATGTGAGCCCCACGTGGGTCAGGAGACTGTGTCCAACTCAATTGGCTTGTATTCACTCTAGCGCTTAGTACAATGCTAGGCAGATAGTAAGCACTTAAATACCACAATTATTATTATTATTACTCCTCACCAGAGGCGCAAGAATTTACAAAAACACATGTCTAGTTCTAAACGACTGACATTCTAGTGACATTTAGTGGCTAAATGTCAAGGAAAGAGTTGCAGCCCTTGGTGGTGTGCTCTTACACTACAGGCTGGGAAAGTGTTGGCTTAAATATTCACAGCTTATCTCATCACTCTGTTTCCCCTTCCCCTCCAAAATGAGAAGCAGCATGACCTAGGGGAAGGAGCATGGGCCTGGGAAGCAGAGCACCTGGGTTCTAATCCCAGCTCTTCCACATCCCTGCCATGTGACCTTGGACAAGTCATTTAACTTCTCTGTGCCTCAGTTCCCTCAGCTTCAAAATGGGGATTCAACACCTATTCTGCCCCCTGTGGGACCTGATTATCCTATATCTACCCTAGCATTTAGTACAGTGCTTGGCATATAAGTGCTTAAGAAATACCACACTTATTATTAACTAGTATTTATTGAACAATTCTATATCACTTAAGGACTTGGGTACCCTACCCTTTCTCTTCACCGCACCCAATCCATTCCAGCACTTAGAACAGTGCTTTGCATGTAGTAAGCGCTTAATACTATTATTATTATTATTGAGTGCTTACTGTGTGCAGAGCACTCTACTAAGCACTTAGGAATATACAACAGAGTTGGTAGACACTATCCAATCAATCAGTCATATTTATTGAGCACTTACTATGTGCAGGGCACTGTACTAAGCAAGGTTGATGTCAATCAATCAGTCAATCGTATTTATTGAGCACTTACTGGGTGCAGAGCACTGTGCTAAGCACTTGGGAAGTACAAGTTGGCAACCCACAAGGAGTTTGCAGATTACAGACCCCTCATATATACTTACATCTTCTAAAATTCTGTTGCTTCCTCCTATCTGTAAATTATTTCAGCATCAGTCTCGCCCGCTAGATTATAATATCCTTAAAGGCAGGTATCATGTCTATTGCCTCTATTGTACTCTCCCAAGAACTTAGTAGGGTGCTCTGCAGAGAGGAAGCATTCAATAAAATAAGCTCCTGATTAACTGATATTTTTTCAGGAGCCCTGAAAAACTGGTAGTAGGTAGCCAAAAAGTGTAAGAAGGCCATACAATCACTTGAATGCAAATGTTTTGGTCCCTTTAAGCCCAGAACTACCAACATCACTTCCTCGTAACTACTGAACAAAGGGTAAGCTGAAAAATCATCCATCCACCTATCAATTAATTCTCAATTAATAAGTTATTGTTCTGGGTCTTGGTTGGCAGGAAGTTGCGGAAAGGAGAAGGGCAGGTCCTCAGAAAGGACTACTTTTATTTACAGTGGGGGATGAGCCCACTGACCAAGAAGTAAATTTCTGAAAGGTAAGCAAAGAAACGAAGAAAAATTTACTGAAGACCAAGTCAATATAAGAGAGAGCTACAAATAAAACAATCCTCAAAATATGACAAACTGATGGACTCTCCCACCAAAGAAAGCCAAATGAGCCTCAGTCCTAAATCTTCATGACCAAGAGCCTGAGAAGCAATGTGATCTAGTGGTAAGTGATAGTGTGGTCTTGGGAATCAGAAGGAGCAGGGTTCTAATTCTGGTTCCTCTACTCATCTGCTGTGTTACTTTGGGTAAGTCACGTCACTTCTCTGGGCCTCAGTTACCTCATTTATAAAATGGGGCTTAAAATTGTGAGTCCCATAAGGGACAGGGACTCTGTCTAACTTGATTAGCTTGCATCTACCCCAGTGCTTAGCACATAATAAGTGCTTAACAAATATCATTTAAAAAGTAGCCCTGACAGAGAAAGGAACTACAGTGCCAACAGCTTGCCATTCTCTCATCTTTCTAAATCATGTTCTCTCGGAGCAAGAAGGTGAGCAGGAGATCAGCATAGTGTAAATTACATGGGTGGTCTTCACCTACTTTATCTTGGTGCAGGCAGAGTGCCAGGACTAGAACCCAGCTCTCCAAATTCCCAGAACAGTGCTCTTTCTACTGGACCAATTAAAGGACTTACAGGAGATAAAAATTTGAACAGGCTGATAATGATGGTTTCACCTCTCAAAATATGGAAATGACTTGCCATTCATAAAGGAATAACTTAAAGAGCAACTGAAATTACCATATAGAACAAAGATGTTCCATAAAATATAGGTGAGCCAATGGGGAATGATAGGCAATAAATAAATAACAATGAAACAACTCACATGAATTTTCAAGGGACCGAAAGGACATGGTTAAATTAGGAAAAAAAATGTTTCACCATTCCTTGGCCCACACTTTTAAAGTTCAACATTATAAGAAGGAAAGCATTGACTGTGAGAATATCAAACATTTCCCTGTGTGAGAAAACATGTCAAATAGAAATTTTTGTTCCTTGCAGAAAAGATGCTCCTGGAATACTAGGCAGTAAATATTTTTATTGTTGCTGAAACTTTGAATGTCTTCAGATATTAGCATCTCTGTAGTTCCCTAGGCAACGGCTCCAGAACAAGCAGGGGATGACATGGTGACAATCAGGTTTTGTGGTCCCCTAGACAAGAGAAGAGTTGAGCTGATCTCGCATACTCCCTAAAATGCAGTAATTAGGAATAAGTTATGTAAAACAGAGGATTTTCCTTCTTATAACTATGGAATTTTTTTAGGCCTTGATAGCAGTGATTCATGCAGGCTGAATATTAGAGCAAAACACATTCCATGGTAAAAATAGGGTAAAAAACCTTCCAGACACTGAGACACACAGGTAGGAAGACAAAAACAAAAAACAAAACCAAAAAACCTAGCTTTTGAAAGCTGGTGTGAGCATGTTTTGGTGATTAATGGTTGTAAACTCCAGAACTAGGTAGAACCTCTTTTCGGCCTGGTCTCTTGAGACAGAATTAAAAAGGAACATAGAGGATGGAAAACGCTTTGAATCTACTTTTGCAGACACAGACACATGTGATGTCACTCATTAGAAAAGATGAGGGGAAGAAGACTGTATGTCCCTGTATCCATCCTTCCTCCTGAAAGTGCTAGTACGAAGTGTAAATAAGTACATAAATGCTGGAGATTGTTGATGGGTTCGTATGGCTTCGACTCTGGGAATTAATCAGAGAATGTTTGTTGGAGGAGGTGGCTTTTGGGGTAGGTTGGAATATTGTAGGAGAGCTGTGATGTGGTAGATTTGAGGTGGAAGGGAGTTCCAAACAGGGGGACCAGCATAAGCAAGGAGATGGAAGCAAGAGGTTTGAAAGTGATGTACAATTTGAAGGTTGGCTTGGGATATCTATCTAGTTTACTATCAACACACTAAGTGTGTAACACACATAGTAAGCGCTTAATAAATCATTATTATTAACAACACACATCTTCCGGCCACTGGGCTCACCAGACCAGCTAATAGCATATGGTCATTTGCCCATGATAAAATAGTTGATTTATAATGGCTGGAGATAAGAATGATTAGAAAATATTGAAGAGTAACTGTATTTGAAAGAGTTAAGAATTACTCTCTGATTATTTTTCAACTTTCCCCCTTTACACATTTGTAGAAAACCAGCAGGTTTGAGGCCGATTATATAGTACCAGACCACCCTCTGCCACAGTGACGTTTTAAAATGAGTGTTAATTATCATCTAAAAAACATTTCACGAATACACTCAAAGTCAGCTGGCTTTTATGCAGTTGCGGATACATATATAACAGCACAGGCCTGGGAGTTAGAGGGACCTGGGTTCTAATCTCAGCTCTGCCACTCGTCTGCTCTGTGACCTTGAGCAAGTCAGTTAACATCTCTGTGCCTCAGTTATCTCATCTGTAAAATAGAGATTGATGTGAGCCCATGTGGAACATGGACTCTGTACAATCTAATTAGGTTGTAGCTCCCTAGTGCTTATCACAGAGTAAGTGCTTAACAAATAATATTAAAAACAACAGCAACAACAAAAAAACCAAGAAGAGTATGTTACGTGAGAAGATGATTTCATTTTCAAGGTCCTGGTTGAACTGAAGTGGTTCACCGCTAAACCCAACCAAGGAGCACATGGAGAAGATGAAGCCTCCACAGAGATTACAGGTGGAAAACCTTCATGTCAGCAGCTTTTAGGCACTTCAACCACACCAAAACACAGCATCTATAATGTCATCTTCAAAAACAAAGGGTATTGGTATGTGTGTGTTTCCGTGAGTGCCTGCACCTGTTTGTGAACATGTGCATGTGAGTACATGCATGTGTGAGAGTGCATGTTTGTGCACGTTTGAGAGTCACAAAGAGTTCTAATTTCATTCACTTACCCAATTTTCAGTAGGTTCTCTAGTGAACTTCGAAAATCTTTGGTAAGCCCTCTGCAGAATGAAGCCCTCTCCCATTCACCATGGCCGTGTCACCCAAACTACTTTCCAAACTGTAAACTGAGGCAGATCTGAAGATTTTGCACACACAAGAGAAATTCAGTCTTCACTGGGACACAGAAGTCGAGCCACTCTGACTCTGGAGGGATGTTGATCAGAATCATGTGATTTACCTTTTAATCCCAGATCTCTTTGAAGTCTCCCTTTCTCATTAGACCTGATATACACTAATAGAGCATATTAAAATTAGGAGTATTAGTGGGGAAAAAAGTAAATCTTGGTATTGTAATTTACATTCCTCTGGGAACTATTGAAAAAAACATTTAAAAAACCCCCCAGCAACCTTAATTTAAGTCCTGTTCAGAGGTCCTTTTTAGGAGCAAGAAAGAAACACTGAAATCAACATTCTCCTAGCAATGCTGATTTTTAATATAGCCAGATTAGAAGGTAATAACATTTTTGGATGTGTCTCAAAGTTTAGGCTAATCTGAAAAGGATTAATAATTGCCACAAACTCTTGAGATGATTTTTTTATTGAGAAACATTACATGCCTCAAACAAAAATTTAAATTTAAGAAGAATTTTAAAAGTACAGCTTCAATTTCTTTAGGGCTAAGTCTTTCATATAAAGTTCTTATTTGAGGCAAGTAAAAACTAAGCACCCATCTAGATTAAAAATTCCCCATGGAGCCCACTGTTTCTACACGTGATCAACAAATTATCATACCAAGTGTTAAGGGAATATTAGATTTCTTGCACAAATCTTTCCCTAAGTTGTTTCTGCAAATAAAAGTAATCTGCTTTTATACATCAAATCCAGAGTCATGGCTGATTATTTTTTAACATAATTTCTAAAAAAAGATTAATTATGCAGTTTTAGAAAGCTATGCCAGATTATTATAGTGCAAATAAAAATCTTTACTATGTGCTAAAGATCATATCCTCTAGTCTCTACGTATATAATGCTCCTGCTTCTGTATGTGGGCAACTTACCAAAATAAATAATATAGTACTGGACCCAGATATGGGAAATGCTTATTGAAAGAAAAAAACTGGGGGAATTCAATTTTAAACATAATGTGAAAAGGCAGTACCATCAAAATAGGGAAAATTCAAAAGTGCAGAGAAATTATTTTACTTTTAATGAGCGCGTCTAACTCTACGGCAAACGCCTGCCATTTTGTGTAAGATTCACTCTTGGAAATGCCCATCATCTTGATGATGGAGACCTCAGTCACACATAATACAGTGCTTTGCACATAGTAAGCACTTAATAAATGCCATCATTAATTAATTAATAATAGCAACAATAGTGGCATTTCTTAAGACTTACTATGTACAAAACACTGTACTGTTTTGAAAATAGAAAACACAGGAAATGAGCCTTGGTCCAGTCATGATGTTTTGGAGCCCAAGACTTGTATGAAGGAATCAATAATAGTACTGGTGGCTTGCAGTGAATCATTCACATTCTCTCATCCCTGCCACTTTAAGATCTCACTTTGGAATATTTTCAGAATGTAACAGCTTTTTCTCCTCTTTGATAAAGTGGCAAATTGGTGGAAGAAATAGGACAGGATGTCATCAGTACACCTACTTGTCCCTGTTTTCTTATGATTTATTTAGGGTATTCATTAAACACTTACTATATGCTGAACACCAGATAGATAACGTCTTTCATAATAATACTACGGATGGTACTTACTGAGCACTATACTATGTTCCAAGAACTAGGGCACACAAAGGATGACCAAATCATACAGTCCCAATCATGCACAGGGGTCAAAGTTTAAGAAGGAGGGAAAGCTGGTATTTTTTTCCCCATTTTATAGATGAGGAAACGGGGGCCCAGAGATGGTCAGTGACTTGCCCGTGGGAACTCAGGAGTCAAGTGGCAGAGTTGGAATTAGAACCCAAGTCTCCTGACACCCAGGCCCCAAGTTCCTTCCAATTCCTACCATGCTGTTTCTGTCATTTTTAAAGAAGTTGTGAAGCAAACCATACACTAAATTCATATATCAGCCAACCATAATTTTTACCAAGGCACCTCGGTAACGTCTAAAGCGTGAGGTAAATAAATGTAGAAATTACGGCCTCTGCCCCAAGTCATTTTAATTATCCGCAGAATCAGTCACAGACCCAGAAGTGAACTGTTTCCTGACCTGTTCTCAAAAAAGCAGCGATAAAAAGTAATCAGATGTAAAGGAAATAGCAAAGCCATAAGGAAAGAAGAGACTTAATCAAAAACTTAATTAAACAAAAAGAAGCAGCACAAGGAAGTATGGTATGGTAAGGTTCAGGCCATCAAAAACAGTATCACAGCCAGGAGAAATGCTGATTTTTTTGCTTTTGTTTGTTTCATAATCTATTTTCTTTATAATTTGGTTTCTTCATTTCAAACATTTGGTCTCCATCAGACACTGATTCATTCTCTGATTAGTTGGCTTTTATTTTGCAGTTGTAGTAGCTTATGTATTTAAGTATACACCAACTTCAGACTTCATAGGCAGATAGCACAATATTTGTGACAACAGTGACTCATCACACCATTCAGCCCCACTTTTTTGCAACAACATAAAAGAGACCTCCTGAAGTACATAGAAGCTATCAAAAAGGGGAAGAAAATAATCTTCACTATAATCGATTATTTAATTCTTTTAGTATCTGCCTGGCCTATTTGAGTATAAGCTCCTTGAGGGCAGGGATGAGTCTAATAATGCCAATGTACTCTCCCAAATGCTTCGTACAGTGCTTTGCTCACAGTAGGTACTCAGTAAGTAGTACTTATTGGTGGCAGTCAGCATACTCATGGTTCCCTTTGACAGTGGCATCTCAACACTTGTCCCGTGCGTTTCTTAGCCTCTCTGTGATATCAGAGCCATGAAGAATGAGAAATGTTTTTCAAACCCACCAATCTGAAGGCATTTCTAGAGAAATCTCTCGACAAAAAAGCACCAGCTGAGGAATGCTGGGACCTTACAATCCTGACATTCCTTACTCTATCAGTAGGAGCCCTGTCTCCAGTTAGTTCTGCAAAATAACTGGTAACACATAGCCTGTTTTCTCAGGTGATTAAGCCATCATATATACATGAGACCTGTAACAGATATACGGAAGGACGATTTTCATTTTTACCTGGGAACTAGCACTCTGTCACTTAAGTGTTAATTGGCATAACACAGTGTAACAACACGGTGTGCCGAAATGGCAAAATATAGGCTTCCTGCTGAACATTCAAATGGTATGCATCTATTTTCAGCCGGCTCAATTACTAGCGGTTCAGACGCTCCCTCGTATAGCTGAAATGATGCAGCAGAACAGTAGGGGGTGAATAGGATAAATTTGCAAATTGATAAATAGAGGCAGTTTGCTAGCATCTGAATGATCTGGGCTTTCTGACATCAATTTGACAAAGGAAGCTCCAGAAATGAAGGCTAGGGTTAGGCAAGCTTCTGCAGGTAATACTTTTTTTAAAAATTAAATATGTTTTACAGCCTTTTCTGGATTTGCCTAAGCCTACGTGGAGATCCATTCACACTTAAACATGCATGTTCCCACAAAGCCACTCAGTCACCTATTTGGAAAGCCATGTTAGGATGGCGACAGAGAGAGAATAAAGGTGGTCTAAATGACTACTGATGATATGCTAACAACAAGAACTATTTTGCAATTACTCGTAGCTGAATTCCTCTGCCCTGGCAAACCTGGAAGAATTGAGCTTAATACGTTGGAGGTGTCAGAGCGGCCAAACCAGACTCCAAAGTTAAGTAGTGCTGATTGCTTCCTTTGAAAATGAAAACATTAAAGATTATTTTGTGGTAGAGACGAGTTCAGCCGCTAATATAACACAAGCATTATTATTATTATTATTATTATTATTATTATTGCTGTTGTTGTTCCAGGACCTCTCAGCACTGTTCTACTTTTAAACTTCTGACCCTTAGAATAGGAGACAAGAGAGACTTTCTGATAAGGTCTCCAGCTACATGCTGATAATAATGATGATAAGAACTGTAGTATTTGCTAAGTGCTTACCATGAGCTAAACACTGTTGTAAGCACTTGGGTATATGCAAGTTAATCAGGTTGGATATAGCCCCTGTCCCATATGAGGCACACAATTTAAGTAGAAGGGAGAACAGGTATTTAATACTCATTGTATAGCGTGGCTCAGTGGAAAGAGCATGGACTTTTAGACTTTTTAGACTGTGAGCCCACTGTTGGGTAGGGACTGTCTCTATATGTTGCCAACTTGTACTTCCCAAGCGCTTAGTACAGTGCTCTGCACACAGTAAGCGCTCAATAAATACGATTGATTGATTGATTGACTTGGGAGTCAGAGGTTATGGGTTCTAATCCCTACTCCACCACTTAGCTGTGTGACATTGGGCAAGTCACTTCACTTCTCTGTGCCTCAGTTCCCTCATCTGTAAAATGGGGATTAAGACTGCGAGCCCCACATGGGACAACCTGGTCACCTTGTATCCCCCCAGGGCTTAGAACAGTGCTTTGCACATAATAAGCACTTAAATACCATCATTATTATTTTACAGATGAGGAAACAGGCACAAAAAGTTAAATTAATAATAATAATAATAATTAATTGATCAGGTTCAAGGCACAGACAAGTGGAAGACCCGGGACTAGAACCCAGTTCTTCTGACCCCCAGGCCTGTGCTGTTTTCACCAGACCTACCCACACTGCCATCATGAGCCATCTTAAACTGCCATTCACTCCCAGCATCTGCACCAACTTCAGTGGAACAGTAACATTAGGAAGGCAATCAAGAGCCGAGCAGTTCAGTATTAAGGGTTAATTACCAACTGGACTACATACATAGAAACAGGATTAATAAAAGGGTGTCTTTTCCATCCTTTCCATGAAGAATATTAAACTAGGTGGCTGTACTCCAAAGTGTCTATTTGAATACTATGCAAATGCTAGGTATTTCAGGAGAGAAAAGCAGCGAGAAGCAGTGTGGCTTAGTGAATAGAACATAGGCCTGAGAGCCAGAAAGTCCTGGGTTCTAATCCCAGCTCCCCTACATGTCTGCTGTAACGTTAGCAGACATGTGTTTGACATTGGGCAAATCACAACTTCTCTGGGCCTCAGTTTTCTCATCTGAAAAATGGGTATTAAGAGTGTGAGCCCCGTGTGGTAAAGGGACCGTGTCCAACCTGATTATCTTATATCTACCCAATGCTTAGAACAGTGCTTGGCACACGGAAGCACTTCAGTACCATTTTTCAGGAGTGTGATGTAGGAAAGGCTACATTCAGTGTCTGTAATATATAATGTATATCCTTCCTCTTACCACTGCCACTGTTACCAGCTGGATAGTGCTGGGAGGACAGGGGCAACTGAGAAGAAGAGGGGTGGATATGCATCTCATCTGTGTTTTGTGCTCCTCTGTCACACCCGTTTTAAACCTCATACATATTTCGCTTACTTCCTCAGAGAGCAGGCCATTTTGTCGACCTCCTTAAGTGTCTCGCAAAGACTATAAGCTCACTGTGGGTAGAGAATTTAACTAAACTCCCAAGTGATTAGTACAGTGCTCCGCATACAGTAAGTGGTCAATAAATACCATTGATGATAATGATATGACAGTTGTGAATGAGAGAATCAAATGTCAATGAGCACTAGGGTGTTATGGAATGGGGCTGCATCTTACCTGGTTTTCAAAATAATTGGTAAATGTGAATTCAAAATATCCTTGACCTCCATTCAGAACCAGAAAGGACTGCCCAGGGAAACAGGCACTTAGTGGTTATTTCTTCCCCTTTCCAAATTGTGAAAATGAGCGACAGCAAGATGTTGGCTAAGAGACTGTGACCAAGGCTGCCTCGAAAACCGATTATGAAACTGAAAATAGAACCTCTGTTCGGTGAATTTCTGTCCAGACAATTCCTCTTTTTATAACTCTCCTTCACATCATAATTTACCTCAGGCACAGATCATTTATTCTATTCTTTCAGGTTTTTTTTCTTCATTTTACTGCTTTTACGATACTATTTTTCCATGGTTATTCCTTCGCTATATAAATATAAAACACTCATTTAAGTTGCTTCTGTATCTGACTCATTTCCAAATAATTTTACACAGACCTAATTTATTCATTATCTTCCAATTTAGCTTTTTACAAGAAAATTAATTATCCTGGCCAGCCACAGGAATCACTGTGCTACTTATATTCATATTGGCAGGCATAATCAATAAATCGTGCTCTGAAGCACTGTTTCTTTATGTTGGTACATAATATCTTATATTACTTTACTACCTTCAAAAAGCCCTTCCAGGCTTTGAAGAAATGCTTCAAACTATTCTCCAGATATGTTGAGAGTGGTTGTAAACTACTTCAGGGCAGAAATCACGTGTGTTAACTCCACTGTATCAACTCCTAGCTCCATGTTAACTCCCAAGTGCTTACTAAAATGCCCATCATCAGTAGTATTTCTTGAGAACTTACCAAGCGCAAAACACTATACTAAGCACTTGGAAGAGTACAATGGAATTGGTAGACATGAACCTTTGCTATCAAGGACTTCAGTCAAGGCTCATTAAGTATCACTTTGTTGTCTGAAAACAAAGATGAAGAGATTTCCCAGTTCAAAAGGAGATGTTCCTTGACAGGTGGAAAATTAGCCTCCCATTCATACCTGTTGGCTACTTTTTTTTTTAACTTGCTCATTTACATTCTAGTAATAATAATAATAACAATGGTATTTGTTGAGTGCTTACTACATGCCAAGCACTGTTCTACGCACTGGGGTAGATACAATGTAATCAGGTTGTCCCACGTGGGGCTCACAGTCTTAATCCCCATTTTACAGATGAGGTAACAGGCACAGAGAAGTGAAGTGACTTGCCCAAAGTCACACAGCTGATAAGTGGCAGCGTTGGGATTAGAACCCATGACCTCTGACTCCCAAGCCCATTCTCTTCCCACTAAGCCAAGCTGCTTCTAATGACATGAGACAAAAATGCCATCTCCCTGCTGATGACATAATCAACACACAATTGTTTTCTGCTGGGAAACTGGCAGCAGTGAATGGGGCAGCCTTTTTAACCTGCAAGATGGTGTCACACAAGCATGTTGGAAACATTTGAATTTGACAAACTTTCATGCACGGTTTGGAAATTGGCCCTCAGACAGCAGGACGGCTGGCACATGTCAATTTCCACAGTGACAGATGATGTTGCCATGATAAAAAATGATAATTGTGTGACAGAAAACCAGGGAAGGCCACCTATGAGCAACGGTGTTAGAGTCGATACACACAAACACACAAGAAAGATGGAAGGGGAAGAGAGGACTTATGTCGGACAGGGTTTGTTCGGGTTTTTTTTTTTTTTTTTTTACCTCTGCCCCAAGTCAGGTTTAGGCAAAAGCAGTGGCCGCTGCTTCCACCCACTGTTTAACCTTAGATCAGTGTTCCCAGAGCGGGGATCAGTACTGGAAGTGAGATCTGCCCTGGGGAAGTTGAAATCAGAAGAGGACCAAGCGTCTGCTTAGCCCTGAGAGAGATTTCATTTTTCACAAAAGTAAGGTAGCCCAGGCATGACTGGCCAGGGGGTTACAGGGCAGGAGAGAGAGCCTTGGTATAGAGGCAGGGGGGCTGAAAATGGTGGCCCCAGCCCCATGCAGAAGTCCTTGTGGCTTCTCCATATGCAGATGCAAACAAGGATCAACACAGAGACCCAGAAAAACTGAAAATCTTGTGCTCTCTGTTTCCTGGCCTTTACTGTCCTTTAATCTGAAAATTCCCCTTCTGGTTTGAGTTCCAGGTCCCCAGGGCCATTTAACAAATCAAACAAAACCAAATGCCTAAAGGTCAATCATTGACAAATAATTGTCTAATCCAGCTGTTTTCAACCAGTCACTGGACAGGGGATCGGGTCTTTATTGACAGGCCAAGAGGACAGACCACAGAAATTCAGGGAGTCCAGCAAGAAACAGCTGGTGAGAAAAGAGTACCTAGCCTTAGACTCTGAGGCACAGCAGGCCTTCCCTTTGCCTGCTACTACTCTCTGTTACTCCTTTGCACCACCAGAAAGAGGCTTGGCTCAGGAGGGGTGAGGAGTGTGAGGGGGAGAGAGACAGGGTGCGTAGACATAGGTGAAAAGGGGAGCATTTCCAGTGAAACCTTGAGATATAGTTTCTAAAAAATTATGAAGACCCTTATCCTAATAATTACTGACAATTCAGTCATCAACAAAACTATTTCTTGACTCCTAACTCTTTCTGAATCCCAAGTCTGATCTTGGCCCCAGCTATCCTAGAGAAGAAGCGTGGCTCAGTGGAAAGAGCCCGGGCTTTGGAGTCAGAGGTCATGGGTTCAAATCCTAGCTCCGCCACTTGTCAGCTGTGTGACTTTGGGCCAGTCACTTAACTTCTCTGAGCCTCAGTTACCTCATCTGTAAAATGGGGATTAAAACTGTGAGCCCCACGTGGGACAACCTGATCACCTTGTAACCTCCCCAGTGCTTTGAACAGTGCATAGCACATAGTAAGTGTTTAATAAATGCCATCATTGTTATTATTACAGTTATTATATTTTAATAACTGCCACAGACATTCAAGACAATATGCAGATATTTTCTTGATACCCAAGGGCAAAAGGCAGAGAGGTGAGGTTTCTAAGATGAATAGAGCATCTCAGTATTCTGACTGCTTCTCCCAAAGCATCTTTCAATAAATGGTATTATTCCACATTTATCATGGTCACTGAAAGATCTACATTTTCCATTCTGTGTCCTTAATCAGAGGTCTGACAAATAAACCATCTGACTACTATGAGACATTTAATTTTATCTACTGTGATCAAGCATGACCATGCTTCTCCAGGCTAGAAACTATGATCTCAAGACAATGGCCTGAAACTCGATTAAGGTACCTTCCATATTGATAGCTATTTACAGGTACTTTTATGGTATAATAACGGAGTCTACAGATTCCCATTTTCAGGCAGTCTTTTATCTTGTAGGAGATAAAGAAGCCTAAATGAGTGGGAAGCAGTAGGCACATACACACTTCATCTTGAGAGATAACATTACCAAGGTAGAATTTGATGCACGAGTTAGGTATAGTTACAAAGACTAGAGTATGGCTAGTACAGAGTAACCATACTCTCTTCCCAATGCACACTTTCAAAGCTCACCCTACATGTATTCTTTAATGACTTTTCAAATCCCCCTCATGCAATCACAGGTCTACCCTCTAATCCCAAACATCATGCACAGATTGAACCTGGACTCAAATGTTTATTGCTTCAGTTGTCAAACTTCCCATGGAAAGGTGCTGACACAAGCCTATATATCGTTTTTAACTTTGTATGACAACTAGCACATCGCCAACAGTCATCTAGCACATCAGCACCAATCACAAGTTAAAGAAAATTTTGATTGAACTGTTTCATTATCTAAATGTAAACTTTAATTGGCCAGAAGAAGAAAGAAGTTGGTGTCTTGATAGCATTCTGAAAATTCAAGTCTTTCTTTTCATGCTGCTCCAAAATTTACCAAAATTAATTGTTTCAAAAAATAAATTGAATAATGTTTCATATGGTATATAGGCAAGCTCTAGAATTCACTTAAGAGGTCAGATTAAATATTGTGAAGATTTTTCAAGGTGCTGGTAAACTTTATGATCTCTAGCCATATTTAGAGTTAGCTAAAAACAAAAGAGTAATCAGATCTTTTGCTTCAGCACTCAGAGAATTATTGAAGCAAAATACAATAATTACTTGTTTTTTGCTGGTGCTTAGGTAGAATTATTTTTGAGATTAAAAAAATTACTTAGTTATTTTTAATTACTGATACAAATAAAAAACAATTATACTTCTTCAGTTTAGTAAAACATATTTGTTTTGGGGAAATTGCTTAACAAAAGTAAATAAAATATTTATAAGACAAGAGAAATTGCTCAGTACCCTTCCCAGTTTTCAATGTAAATTGCCTATAAATAAACCCTATGGCATTACTTAGTAATATTATTTTACTTTATTTATTGCTTTAATTTAGTTTTAATTTATTTATTTAGCTGAAAGGATTGTTCTCTGTTTTCAGAACTTTCTCTTTCTTTCTTTTTATGATAAGCTAGCAGCCCCCCGAACCAACATCTTTCCCTGGAATTATACATCATAATCCAAGGATCCTTTGCTAAAACAGTACATTAAGAAGCCAGCATCCTTTGCTGTCACGGAACCTCAAGATCTCAGCATGCTTTGCTGAAATGATTTATCAAAATTCCAGCAGCTGTTTGCTTACACCATCTTTATAATTTAACACTGTGATCCATCCTGCTTTGCCACGAACAATTATACATTCACTTTTCTCAAGATCCCAACATTTATCCTCATAGCTACAGTGTAGCCAGACAGCACTCAGAAATACTGAAAAAGGACATCACATGACATCACGTGATATGATAAACACATGCAATAATGCAAAAACATCATAATTAGCTCTAATTGCAGATGCGGGGCTAGACATACTTTATTACTTAACCTCTCACTCATTTACATATCCTCTTTTCTTTCTCTTAGCTGTAATTTATTTTGTGCCTGCCACCCCAGCTAGATCATAAGTTTCTTGAGGGCAGGGACCAGGACTACTAATTTTCTTGAATTTCTCCAAGCATTTAGTACTGTGCTCTAACAGAGCACGTGTTCAATAGATACCATTGAGGGAGTACCCACGTCTCCCAAGTTCCACAGAGAAGTACGTTGGAATAGTAGAAAGATCACAAGGTTGGGAGTCAGAGGACCTGGGTTCTAATCCCAGCTCTGCCACATGTCTGCTGTGTCACCTTGGGCTAGTTCCCTAACTTCTCTGTACTTCAGTAACCTCATCTGTAAAACAGGGCTTAAATTTTACTCCCATCTATTTTTACCTGTGAGCCCCAGGTGGGATAGGGACAATATACGCCCTGATTAACTTGTATCTACCCCAGCACTTAGTACAGTTCTCGACACATTCTAAGCACTTTAACAAGTTATTATTATTATTTTTTTTATTATCCTTCTACTAGCTCAGTCACTGCCTCATTTTTTTTAGAAGGTGAGTAGAGAAATCATAAATAGCAGCAGGAAAAAGGAAGAGAGACAGGAATGGTGGAAATCCTGTAAAAGTGAACATGCTATTGGTGGTTTCTAATATCAGAGATTTAATTTTTCCCTGACAGGGAGGTGGGGAGAATGAGCCTTGCCTTAAATATGTCACTAAATGAGTATTTAGGTACAGTGAAACAAATAAATGGTGGATTTGATACATTTTTCAAAATAGACTTCATCACCCCATTACATTTATTTTCTCACATATGGGATCCAGGCTCTAAGGGCTTCATGATCTAAGCCAATAGAATCAAATTCCCTAAAGAAAAACTACTGTGTGCCAAGCACTGAGGTAGACACACAAAAAATTCTACATTGGACACAGTCTTAGGCTCACAGTCTAAGTAGGAAGGAGAACAGATATTCAATCTCCATTCTACAGATGAGGAAACTGAGGCACAGAGAAGTGTGATTTGATCAAGGTCACGCAGCAGGCAAATGGTAAACCCAGGAACCCTGGATCCCAGCCCTGTGCTCTACAGAGCTGCTGCTTCTCTATTCCATTGTGCAAGGTTCCTTGAAAAGATAACAGTGATAACAAAGGTAAAGATGTACTTCATGCTATGTCTGGAATAATAGCTTGCTTTTGCATCAGGCTGATTTCAATTTCTGGAATTTTCAAGGATTACATCTTTTAGATTTGGCTTTAGTCAGCCAACTGTATTCATTGAGCACTTACTATGTGCAGAGCATTGCACTAAGCACTTGGGAGAGTAATAAAACAATATTACAGACATATTCCTTTACGTAGTTCTGGACTGTACACCCACAGTTTAGAGGAGGCTTTAGTAGTTTCAATGGGGATGATGCATCCGGTGATATTCACCACACAGTTTGATGGGCCACTAGAGTTGGGTAAGATTAGGAGACACAACCCTAATGCAAAACTTGGTTAGAATAAATAAAATCTGAAACCAATTTGCCTGGTGACATGTTGCAAAGTCTCTCGTTTTCCCAGTGGTGGAGCTGGGAAACGTTCCAAAAATAGATAGGTTGCTCCTTCTTATCATCAAAAGTAGAGAAGCAGTGTGGCTCAGTGGAAAGAGCATGGGGCTTGGGAGCCAGAGGTCATGGGTTCTAATCCCAACTCTGCCACATGTCTGCTGTGTGACCTTGGGCAAGTCACAACTTCTCTGAGCCTCAGTTCCCTCACCTGTAAAATGGGGATTAAGACTGTGAGTCCCACATGGGACAACCTGATCACCTTGAATCTCCCCCAGCACTTAGAACAGTGCTTTGCACATAGTAAGCGCTTAACAAATGCCATCATTATCATTCTTATCGAAATACCATTCATTGAACACCTATTGTGTGCAAAAGACTCTATTGGACAACTACTAGGTTCAAAGAACAATACTAAGCACCTACTGGGAGCGGGGCATTATAGTAGTTGTAGTAGTGGTAATAGTTGTAAGCTCTTACTATATGCAGAGCCCTGTATTAAGGTCTGGGAGAGAATGCACATGTGGGCAAGTCACAACTATGTGCCTCAGTTTCCTCATTTGTACAATGAGGCGTCAATGCCTGTTCTCCCTTCTACTTGGACTGTGACCTCATGTAGATCAGAGACTTTGTCCAATGTGATTTTCTTTGCACGTAATCAGAGCTTTCCAAATATTATGGTATCACCATTACTGTTACTTTTGTTGCTATTATTACAGAAGTAAAGGAGGCAGTCTCTGACTTCAGAGGTCTCACTATTTGTTGAGGCAGTCAAGAGGACTCAGATTTTCAAGTATCATTTAAAGAGAAAGGGTACAGAAACAAATGATAAAAGACAAGCAAGCAATATATTAATTAGTGCATACACAGACATACACCTCCTCTAGGAAAGTTGTGGGGGGGATATTATTTAGGGAGGGTATTTAGAAGGCCGTGGCTTTTAAGGAGGTCTTTAGTGGAGGGATTCCCATCAAGGGTAACAACCTCAACTTTCTCTAAGTCTCTTTGTATTCATTCCTTAGCAAGTTAATTTATATGTGACAGATCAAACAATTTATCAGTTGCTACCTAAAACTAAACTCCATTTAATGTAACAAGTAAAGCTTTTGATTTATTAAAAAAAAAAACCTCTTCCCAAACCCAGAAACTCTCAATCAGTGATAACAGAGAAAGGTTTAGCTCCAGGATATCTGGCCAATCAATTGCTGCTTAATTAGGTTTATAATTGCTAGTGACTGTCTCATTATAAATAGCAGCTGGTATTGATGTGTCACTTGAACTTATCTCCATAGGACCAGTATGCAGTAGTAAACAATCAGCAATAGCCTCATTTTACAAGCTCGCTATTGATGCTATTGTCTTTGCTTAGGCATAGAAAGTAACTTAAAAGGTATAGGGGAAGTGAGACAACCCCATGAGCAATGGACTATTAACTAGATAAACTCTAGCATGGATATCCCAGCCCCTGAAAAGGGCCAGAATTATTTTAGCTCCTAATAAATTCTCTAGGATGACAATTTCTGTAGAGTTGGAAAAAGAAAGTTGTTTCTCCATATCAAAGAGCCATGCTATACACTCAAAACTGTTTATTTTTTAAATGCCATTAAAGGAAAAAAAAAGCTCATTTGTAACTTTCTCTTTTTAGTACTGCCATTCTTAAAATAAGGAAACCAGTCCTAATGAGAATTTTTATTTAAAAAAGAAACAATTTTGAGCCTGTGTAAATTTAAATTCTAGGTGTCCTGTTGATATATTCAAATAATCTACAAATTATTGCAGGAAAAAAGCAATCACATTGAACACATAAATCATAACATGATGGCCTTAATGGCTCTTTTCCAGAGCTATTACATTTCAGCATGTAAAAGTCTGCTTTGGGACACTTTACTTTCTTTTTATAACCTCACCAGCCTCAAAGGTTTGATAGCTGAATTCAGCCAAACATCCCCAATCAATAGGATTTATACAGTGTTTATACTATTCTTGCCCTCGCGAAGCTTAAATTCTATCAGAGGAGACAGAAAGTAAAATAAATTACAAGTAGGGGAAGCAACAGAGTTTAAGAAAATGTGTATGAGTGCTTATGGAGTGAGTACTTATGTGGTTAGGTGATGCAGAAAAGCTAAAGTAGCAGGAATGGGGAAAATAGGTCAGCGAGAGCCTGGGAATACATTTACCTATACATTCTTCCAACACAACTTTTGCCAAAAGATTTTTTTGACTTGACAAAGGCTTACTACCACCTGACAGTTTCAATGCTGTGCATCTTGCATGAGAACAGTTGTACCCCGAAGAAATCTTCAGCAGGGTTTAGATGGAGAAACTATCTTCCCTATACCAATACCTTATAACCCCAACTTTTTTAACTTCTATTGCATCACTGGGGCTATTAAACAACTGAGAACCTAAAAGTTCATGCCTCCTTCCTTCTCCCTTCAACTTTCTTCTCAAACTTGCCTCTGCCTTACTAAGGCAGATGTGACATGTTGCCTGCCGGAATGTCTGTATTTTCTGATATGATCTGGATTATTTCAGCAAAATGGCTTCACATGGTGGGACATTGTTGAGTGGCTGGGTCTGATGGGAAACTGGGCCTACCTGGCTGTGTCTTAGAAAGAGATAGGTGACCTCGTTCAGAAAGGATGAAATATTAAGAAACATGTGACCACTGAACTCTCCCCTCCTTCTCTGTGTTCCTTAACATTTACCTGGCTCATCTCTCTCTCTGCCTCTCTCTCCAACAGAGGCAAAGCTATATTGTAAACTATTCAGGATAAATGTCTGCAAATAGCTGATAAGAGAAAAATCAATTGCAATATCTACCCACGTTATATAAAATCCCCCCTCCCTTTTAAAGTATTTTATTAAGCTGACTATTATCATAAAGTCTGTTTCTTTTCCAAGATCTGCATGTCACAGTCAGGAAGAAACAGTCAACAGTTTTTAACTCATAAGGAAGCCAAAAGAAGGATACTATGTATCCTGTGGGTGCAGTGCACTGTATTAAGCACTGGGAAAGTACCAAAAAGTAACCCATTCTCTACCTCCAAGGAGCTTACATTCTAATAAGGTCATAGCGTGGCTTGGTGGAAAAAGCCTGGGTTTGGGAGCCAGAGGATGTGGGTTCTAATCTCCGCTCCACCACTTGCCTGCTGTGTGACCTTGGACAAGCCACTTAACTTCTCTGTACCTCAGTTACCTCATCTGTAAAGTGAGGATTAACACTGTGAACCCCATGTAGAACAATCTGATGACCACGTATCTACCCCAGCACTTAGAACAGTGCTTGACACATAGTAAGTGCTTAATACTATCAATCAATCATATTTATTGAGCACTTACTGTGTGCAGAGCACTGTACTAAGCGCTTGGGAAGTACAAGTAATACTATTATCATTATTTTTTTTTAATAGGGTCAGTGGAAAAATTAACAAAGTGACAAAATGTCAGGTAAAACGTAACAGGTTTTTTTTTGTTTTTATGGATTTGTTGAATGCTTTGTGTGTGTAAAGCACTGTTCAGAATACACTGAGATAGATACAAATTAATCAGGTTGGACACAGCCCCTCACCCACATAGGGCTCACAGTCTAAGTAGGAGGGAGGACAGATATTTACAGATGAGGCAAGTGAGACCCAGAGAAGGTAAGCAACCTGCCTAAGGTCACATAGGCAGTCAATTGGTAGAAGCAGAATTAGAACCCAGGCCTTATGACTTCCAGGGCATGGCTCTGTACATAGGGCACACTGATTTTCAATGCTAGGAAGCTAAACACAAGCAAGACAAATGGCTATGCCATTTCTGCGGCCTTAGGTCACATAATTGCCAGGTTTGAATCTACATGGCATCATTTGTTGTATATTGTTTATCTATTATTGCTACCGGGACAGGAATTTCATTGGTGGAATCTTCCTCTGGCAGTGGTGGATTCCCAAAGACATCTGAGACAGTCAGTGATTTCTGATAATGTCCTTGACTAATTGTACAGTCTTTCTGTATGAGACAATTCGCTCTCCTCCTGGCTCGGTTAGTGAACATTGTCTTTGTTGAGGCACCCGTTTTGATCGGCCCATTTCAATACATTGAATGACTTTGGCCATAAAATGTCCAGTTCCATTTTTAAACCAAGTCACAGTTTTTAAGCTGGTGACCTCCTGTGGTATTGAATTACTCAGGTTGACTTTACGCTGTGTGAAGATTAAGTACTTCCTTTTGTTCATTTTAAATTAACCTTCCATTAGTTTTGAGTGATCTCTTCTTCTCATATTATGGGACAGCATATAAAGAAGGAGCTTATCAATTTTTACTGTACCCATCGCAATCTTAAATAACTCAATTAAGCCCACTTTCTCTCTCTTCACATTTCCAGCTAAATAATCCTAGCTTTTGCAGTTTCTTATTATACGGTGGGTAAGTCTCATTTCACTGTTAACTTTCTTCTCTGTCCTTTCTTATCTTCTGTAGGATAAGGCAACCTTATTTAAAGACCATTCTGAACCTTGAGGAATCCACTGTGTAATTATACACACCCGATCCTGCCATAACATGTGCTTTACAACATATTGTGGCAAGAATGTGCTTAGGAAATTATGGAATGTTCATCGGGTAATACGATTTTGTTTGGATTCTACTATTCTTCAATTTTCCCTATCCCTAATCTATTTTAGTATCTGTTTTTCGTGAAGACTGTCTGTTCTTTGAGGGCAGAGATTGCATCTACTAACTCCAATGTATTATACTTTCATTCATTCAATTGCATTTATTGAGCACTTACTGTGTGCAGAGCACTGTACTAAGTGCTTGGGAAGTACAAATCGGCAACATATAAAGACTGTCCCTACCCAACAAGGGGCTCACTGTCCCAAGTGTTTAGTTCAGTGCTCTGCAGTGAGCACTCAGTAAATAGCATTGATTGATGAATTGACTCGAGTCTGATGCAGTGTTGAAAGAAATGGCCTTGTTCAATGTTGAAATGTCAGATTTCTTTATCACAGGGTTTTTCATGCACACAAGTCTCACATTAAGGAACTAGGTATATGTACAGTACTTATGCAATAAAAGCTTTGTTAATGTCTACAAAGTTAATCATCCCACAATCACATGTTTTTCTCCCTCTCAAACCAAAGCACAAGAGAACTGAAATTGGACTCCGTCAAAATACATCCATGTTTGTCTATTAACTACTCTGTTCATTACACTAATTCTTTGGTGTAATTACACTATTATTTGGCTTAATTTCTTGAAAGAAGCAAGTGTAATCACAGATTTTCCAGAACATTCATCTCAGAGGTCCAATTGCTCTCCAACCTCCTCCTTAATCAGTTTACGGCAGTGGCAGACATTCACTCAATCGATGGTACTTACTGAGTCCTTAGTGTATGCAGAATACTGCACCTAGCTCTTCAGAGAGTACAGTACAAAAGAATTGATGGACACAAGCACTGCCCTTTAGGATCTTACAATCTAGAGGAGAACACAGACAACAGAATACATTTCTGATAGGGGAAGAAGCAGAGTATAAGTGCTGTGGGGCTGGGAATGGGATATCAAAGTGCTTAAGTAGTACATTCCCATTATGGGATAATGCCATAATTCCCCCTGCCATTGTCAGGACAGAACCTGGGCTCCTCCTCCTTCAGGGTCCAGGGATGCTTGGGACCACCCCATACTCCTTACTACCAGCCATTGTTACTCTGACACCAAGTACCAATGCAACATGATGCAAAGGAGCTGCAGTCAGGGACGGCTGCCACTATTAGACGTGGATAGCAGGGCCAGAGTGCTGATTAGTCTCTTTTTAAGACTGTTGTCATTGTTCTTTTTCTTTATCACGTTGACGCTGCTGACAAAAGATGCAACTGTTGTGGATTCTGTGCTGTGAGGAGCCTGAAACTCAATTCAAGCTAACCATAATGTTTTATTTCTCTTGCTATATTTTATCATTGCTTTAGTCTTTGATATTGTTTTCATTTCATCTTTATGCATCTACTGCCAAGACTTTTGATCCTCTTCAATTATTCAATGGTATTTGAGTGCTTATTGTGTGCAGAAAGCCTGATGTGGGCAGGGATTGTCTCTTTCTATTACTGAATTGTAGTATCCAAGTGCTTAGTACAGTGCTCTGTGCACAGTAAGTGCTCAATAAATGTGACTGAATGAATGAATGTCACTTAGAGAGTCTGCACTTCTGGCATAGGGTGGCCTAGGGGATAGAGCACCGGTCTGGAAATCAGAAGGTCATGGGTTCTAATCCCAGCTCCACCATTTGTCTGCTGTTTGGCTTTGGGTAAGTCACTTCACTTCTCTGTGCCTCACATCTCATCTGTAAAATGGGGATTCAGACTGTGAGCCCCAGGCAGGACAGGGACTGTGTCAAACCCAATTTGCTTGTATTCACCCCAGCACTTAGTACAGTGCCCTGCACATAGTAAATACTTAATACCATAATTATTATTAGTAGTAGTAGTAGTAGTAGTACAGTACATGGTTCCACACTGAATGCGCCACTAGACTAATCCTTTCCCTGAGTCACCCATTCAGTCCCCCACCTAAGAAGGTAGTTTTTCTAGGAAGCAAAAGACAATGTCTGAATCATCATTCTTGTCCTCTTCCCACACTTAGTACAATGGTCTGACCAAAGATGAACAAATGCATTAAACAAAAGTGATAACTGTCAAAGATAAATGTCCCTGTTTCACCACTGCAAGAGTTGAAGCCAATGCCAAAATTTCTATGCCCTTTTGAAATGTCCCTGCTTCACATTCCTCCTCTGAGCTTCAGTGCCCAATGCTTCCATCAGCAAGATTTTTAGCTTGGCCATTTGGAAATGTATTTTTTCATTCCTTTTCTTCAGGGCTTTTTTGCAATGCCTTTGCTGCCCTTTATTTCCAATTCGCACCTCTCTGATAATGTTTGCATTGGAAATGTTGGTGTGGAATTTCTATTTATTAAAAGATTCTTTTTTAAGCCTGGATAAACCCAGACATTCTTCTCCTTCCTTTCCTGATTTTTCCATTTTATTTTTTTCTTCTAGTTATTGAAGCCATGTGCATGCCTAATCCAGTACCTTTACAGAGCTTATAGACTGATTTTACAATATGAATGTTCTTTTCTTTACTTCACCCTGCTGTTAACTATTTTCCCATAGCCCAAATATAGCACAGCAATAATGGAAGAGGAGGTGAGAGGACTTTGCTCAAAAAAAAAAAAAGAAAAGAGAAAGAACAGTGTCAATGAAATACTTATAAAGTACCTTCCCCGAGTACAGAACATTCTTAAAAAATTGATGATTTCTTTTGTTTATAAAACATTTCCTTTTCAAAATGCCTTTTACATCACATATTTTGTCCTCACAACATCACTGAGGTACACTGTTTCATCAATCTCTTCACCATATAACAGGCCCAGAGAGGTTAATTGATTTGTTCAAATTCATACAGCAGGCCAGTGTGAACCCAAGTCTAGAACCCAAGTCCGTGTCTTATAGGTGTATGTTCTGTCCACTAGACCACACTGCTTCCCATCTGGTATTCATTATAATTTGTCCATTGAAATAGTCAGTTACTCATTGATAGGCTAAAATTCAGTCCCATTCACACCCACATTTATTTTCTATCTCTATTTTTCTGTTGTTCAAGGTCAAATTATACTCTAAAGAGTGAAGAAACCAAAGGCTAATATATGGAGACTATTTGGTTCACTAGGCAAAATACTTGGATAAAGAATGGAAGATGAGTGTGGAAAAAAAAAGCTCTCACACAATATTCCCATTAGGAAAGTAACATGGAGTGATTTTTTTTTCATGAAAAACAAAGAGAAAAAAACTAAAACTGCTTAAATAGCGGAAAAAGGGTCCTGTTTTTCTTAGTTATACAAAAGAGAGAGAAAAATAACTTGTTTCAAGAAGCCCTGGGCTCCTGGGGGCTTATAATATTAAGATCCTTGTGTTTCATTGGTCAACCATAAGACCCAGCTGGAGGCATAGTTTGGGGACAACTCAGCACTCGGCAACCACAAAATGGGGTGATTTTTCTGTTGCTCTCCTAGTCACATTTTGAGGAATCCCTCTTCAAAGCGTTTTGTGCAAATAACACGAGAAATATTTTGGAGACTGAACGTTGTCACCTTTTTTTCCCCAGGGGAGGGTCAAAACTGAGAAATTTCAAGTTCTCCCTATCACTGTCCTTAAACACACACACACACACACACACACACACACACACCACCATCCCACACACATACATCCCACCACCCCCACATGTCTTCTGTGTGACCTTGGGCAAGTCACTTCACTTCTCTGTGCCTCAGTTCCCTCATCTGTAAAATGGGGATTAAGACTGTGAGCCCCACATGGGACAACCTCAGCTCCTTCTGTTCCCCCCAGCGCTTAGAACAGTGCTTTGTACATAGTAAGCGCTTAACAAATACCAACATTATTATTATTATTATTATACACACATGTACACACACACACACACACACACACACACACACAAGCATCCACGGGCCAACACACAACAATCTCAACTTTAGAAGAAAAAAAAACAAAACATAACACTTTTTTAATGCTGGTTTTGCCCTGAACTTTGACTTCTTCCCAAAACATTTGCAATCTTCTTCCAATCTGGTGGCTGAGAATATTAATGGAAGAAGAAACATTCTAACACCAGTGAAAGCTTTTCTTTAAGAATGAATGCCCTCCAGATAACAGTCTTCAGGGGCAGGCAGGGAAGAGTTTGGGTTTTCAGAAAGGAAGCCTGAGGCTTCAAGGACAGGATGGGCATGTGACAAACCCCATCAGTTGATGTCGTCATGACAATGATAGCCACAACGGTATCCATTGCTGCCACTGCTGAAGAGGAAGAAACTGTACATGTGTACCCTTCTGAAAATATCTATTTAAATACTCTATAACTGAAGCAGTAATTTCCATATCCACTCTGCCTCCTGCCAGTAAATTATTCAATTTCTGTCTTCCTTAGTAGATTGTATGTTCCTTGAGGAGAGACATCATTTCCACTAATTCTGCTGCCCTCTCCCAAGTGCTTTTTTTTTATGGCATTTACTAAGCGTTTACTATGTGCTAAGCACTGTTCTAAACACTGAGCACTGTTCTAAGCTCTGTTTTAGACTGTGAGCCCACTGTTGGGTAGGGACTGTCTCTATATGTTGCCAATTTGTACTTCCCAAGCGCTTAGTACAGTGCTCTGCACATAGTAAGCGCTCAATAAATACGATTGATGATGATGATGTTTTAAGTGCTTAGTCTGGTGTTTTCTCTTTCACCAAAATAGGAGTGAAGAATTGCTGTGGGGTCTATGATTTCAAAAGTGTTCCTAAATGATGACTACTTGGTTGGCATTTCCTCTGGTATCCTTCATCTATCTTGATATTGGATATTTGCACATGATGATTTCTTTTGTTTATAAAACATTTCCTTTTCAAAATGCCTTTTACATCACATATTTTGTGACATTGGATACCGTAGATTCTAAAATGGGCTTTGGGCCTTGTGCCCAGAGTTGAAACAGTATGGCTTAGTGGATAAAGCATGGGGCTGAGAGTCACAGAACCTAAATTCTAACCACAGCTCTGCTACTTGTCAGCTGTGTGACCTTAGGCAAGTCATTTACCTCTCTGTGCCTCAGTTAGCTCATCTGCAAAATCAGAATTAAGGCTGTGAACCCCACGTGGGACAGGGACTGTGTCCAATCTGATTAGATTTTCTCTTCCCCAGTGCTTAGTACAATGCCTGGAATATAGTAAGTGCTTAGAAAAACCATAAAATTAAATTATGAAATGGCACCTAAAAGTTGCTAGTAAGAATTTGTTTAACTATTATGGGAATATATGAGTGATTATAAAGGTTTTTCCAAAAGTACTCCAACATCTCGATATGTAGAAGTGTATAAGAATACACATTAAACTTTGCTCATTTAACCTGAGCCATTATTAATCTCATCTTCTATTAGCTCAGCATTTTAAGTGGCATGAATGCAAAAAAGAAGGGGGAAAATTCCACTTTCCACTTTCTAGCACCCACTGTTTCCAAAGTAAAATGTAAGAAGCACATCAGAATGATATGGGTTTTGTAAATTGGATAAACCAATGTAAATCACCTTAATGGTATCCTTCTACGTGCAAATAAGCCTGAAAATTCAGTTCCACATCATCTTGTCTTGATTGATGAATTTGGTGCTGTCAGGTTTGAAAATTAATTGGCACAAATTGAAAACAGGATCACTCAACTCACCTTGTCTACACAGCATGGTTCTTATGAGAATCCATAAATGCAAACCAGAGGAGGTTAAATATTCTGAGATATTATAAGCAAATTTTGGAAGGGGAAGACTTTAAACAAAATACAGTGCTTTAAATAATAATAATAATAGTGGAATTTAAGTGCTTACTACATGTCAAGCATTTTACTAAGTGCTGGGGTATCTACAAAGATAATCAGTTTGAATACAGTCCCCTCCCATCCAGAGCTCAAGAAAGCCATTTCTGAATAGCTCTATTAATTTAATAAAAATGATGATAATAATAATAATAATAATAATTGTGGTATTTAAGCACTTACTCTGTGCCAGGCATTGTACTAATTGCTGGGGTGGATACAAGCAAATCAGGTTAGACACAGTTCCTTTCCCACGTGTGGCTCACAATCTCAATCTCCATTTGACAGATGAGGAAACAGAGGCACAGAGAAGTGAATTGACTTGCCCAAGGTCACACAGCAAGCAATCAGCAGAGCCAGGATTAGAACCCATTGTTGGGTAGGGACATATATCTATATGTTGCTGATTTGTACTTCCCAAGCGCTTAGTACAGTGCTCTGCCCACATTAAATGCTCAATAAATATGATTGATTGAATGAATGAATGAACCAAGATCCTCTGGCCCCAGGTCTAGGCTCTTCCTACTAGGCTATGCTGCTTCAGAGGGCTGGGTGGGGGCTGAGAGAACATATTTGTCAACTCTGGACACATATAATTCACCAAAATGCCCAGCAAATGTGGGGCATTGGATTCAAGGCAGAGGTGGGGGCATAGGTGAGGAGCAAGAGGAGAAGGAGGAGAGAAAGAAGGTGGGAGAAGCAGCTGGGTGGACATTCTGGTCAGAATCTTCATTAAAGTACTGTTTACTCAATAATAATAATAATAATAATAATAATACATAATAATAATAATGCTATGATCCAAACACTGAGGTAGATACTATGTTCCAATCACTGAACTTAGATAATAATAATGATAATAATGGAATTTATTAAGTGTCTACTATGTGCAAAGCACTGTTCTAAGCACTGGGAAGTTTACAAAGTGATCAGGTTGTCCCACGTGGGGCTTACAGCCTTAATTCCCATTTTACAGATGAGGTAACAGGCACAGAGAAGTTAGTGACTTGCCCAAAGTCACACAGCTGACAAGTGGCGGAGCTGGAATTTGAACCAATGACCTCTGACTCCAAAGCCTGGGCTCTTTCCACTGAGCCATGCTGCTTCCCCTATTGGACATAGATTGGACATAGTCTTAGACCTGCGTGGAGCTCACAGACTAAGGGGAGGGAGAACAATTATTTATTCCCCAAGGAGAACCTGAACTCTAATCCCAGCTCTGCCACTCATCTACTGTATGACCTAGGGCCAGTCAGTTAACTTCTCTCGGCCTCGGTTACTTCACCTGTAAAATGGGGATTAAAGTCGTGAGCCCTTTGTGGGACAGGGTCTCTGTCCAACCTAATTACCTTGTAATCTATCCCAGTGCTTAGTACAGTTCCTGTCACCTAGTAAGGGCTTAACAAATACCACAATTTTAGAAATGAGAAAACTGAGGACCAGAAAAGTGAAATGACTTTTACAAAGTCACACAGCAGACAAATGGTGGAATAGAAGCCAGATCTCCTGGTTCCCAGCCCTGTCACTTTCCAGATCAAGATGGATTCAGAATTGAACTTTGTCTATCCCAGAATCTTCATCAGAGCAGACGGTACTGGAAGCCACTAATTAACTCACAGGATATTAGTAAAAAATCAGGGATGGATGTTTCCAAAGTGCTTTGGAATCCTCATCAAAAGTGTACCACAGGAGAATGAAATATTCTCCTACTATTAAAGATAATTATCAAACTTTCATTAAAACAGACAGGTTTTCGGAAATTAAATAATCTTACTCCTTGAATGCTTCATTATGATCAAATCCTATTATGAAAATTGGTGGTAAATCAGTCTTATGGGTTGCTTGGCTCCAGGCTGGCATTACTAAGACAGATGACATTTGTTGAAGAGAAAGTCTGTGACTCTCCACTGAGCTGCAAAACTTAATTTTATTTTACTGCAAAACACATTTAGGAAGCGTGCTCATACAATTAAGTAGTTTTAGTCCACAGAACGTCTGAGTTTTTCATTCAACTGTGTCTGGGGGACAGACACACCCCATTTGACACATTCGGAGGCTTGAGAAGTTAGGGAAAAATCACATTTGGGCCTTGTCCATGGGAAGGAAAAATCAAACTGCTGAATCCAATCAGGGTGGATTCACCCTATTTACTGAACTTGACTGGAGTATGTCCACACAGCTGGTCATATCTGGGACTCATTTTCCAAAGTGCCAGAGAAAGGCCTGGAAGTGGTGCCGTCAGTTGCACGGGGAGTGTGGGGCAGGGAGAGGATACAAACACTTTGAAGATTTGAACCATTCACACACTGCTTATTCATCATTTTCATTCATTCACCACGAGGCTACCTTCAAAAGTGTCTTTCTGTCGACACCTGTAAAATGATGCAGCTCCAGACATAGAGGCACCTGTTAGTCGGAAAATAATTTTGGAGAGTTCTCAAAACTGAAAAACGTCTTGTGATTTTCCTTAGATTTGTCGTTTCTATTGAGAATTCAACAAAAAACACTTGATCATCATACACTTCAGTGGCATCCAGAAAGGAGAAGACAATCAGCTCTGCACGGGGTTGGCAATACATAGCTAATCAGTAATATGTACTGAACACCCATGCATAGAGCACTCAATGGCTTCTAGTCCACCCTGTATTATGCATTAAGCTTCGGGGTATGATTTATTTTTTTAAGTGCCTTCAATATAGATTGGTTCCACCTATATACTGGTTTATAATGACACAAGCAATTGAAAGAAAAAGCCCAGAATACAAACATTGTTATTTAAATGGAACAACATTACATTCAAGCAAAAGTAATTTCAGTTTATCTCTGCCCTGTTTTAACATGGGCAAGTGAAGCTGTATATTGGAAGCCTGTCAAAGATTGCCCAGCAAAGGACCACCAAATGAAGGGATTAGAGAGCTTCAACGATGAGTAGTAGGAGTACAGTTGATTCTTTTATTTATGCATATCCATAATTTATATTAATTCCCAACTCCCCCTCTAGATGTAAGCTCATTGTGAGCAAGGAACAAGTCCACCAACTCAGTTGTATTGTACTCTCTTAGGACCTTAGTACAGTAAGACTGTGAGCCCTACGTGGAACAACTTGATCACATTGTATCCCCCCAGTGCTTAAAACAGTGCTTTGCACGTAGTAAGCGCTTAACAAATGCCATTATTATTATTATTAACTGCACACAATAAGTGCTCAATAAATACCATTGATTGATTGGAAGTGAATTAAATATATAGCTGCCCTTCATAGTTGAAGAAGTCACTACTGAGGGTAAAGTTCACAATGAATTCATGTGGGAGTAATGTCCTGCCCTAACAGCTTGATTAGTAATAATTTTAAAAGTGAATTTAGCGTTTCCAAAACCAAGAAGCATTATACATTCACTGGAGGGCAACTTAAGGTCAAGTCTGGAGTATTTGAGTTGGGAGGAATTCAGGTGGGAGCAATCCCTAGTTGATATACTTACTCTGTCCCTGAGATGATTGGTAGACATCAAATAGAAGGACAAGCCATCTTGTCTCTAAAATGGGCCTTCTTTGGAATTTCTGCCATTTCAACACCCAGTTTATCATTATTTCGGGATAATTTAGAGGTAACTATCAAAAACAATTTCCCATTTAGATCTTGGGGGCTGAACACCCCTAAATTGTGTGTGCTTTTCACATTGGGCCAGAGTTGGTTTCCGAGTAGGAATAATGTCTATTACTTTGTGGCTCACACAAGGAACATCATTTAGGATTGATTCATTGCCAGGGCTAATGTTGGTGTTTGGCATCTAATCCATCTCAGGAATTGTTCATTGCTCCATATGCTTCAAAGGAATAGAGATTACCTTTTAAAATGTTTCACTGCAGCCTGAGGTATCAGGTATCCAGGAACCAACCTACCCTCACTGCTCAACACACCTCATTCATTGTGTGTGTATGTGTGTGTGTGAATAGCATTGTCTTTCACTTCCAAAAATATTGTCTACAGATAATAAAACATCATAGTCCCACTGGTTGAGCCAAATGAAGTTTGAGACAATTATCTAGTTTTGTCACCAGATATCTGGACAAAAATAATTCTCTAAATGCCCTCCAGGCCCCCTGACCCTACAGAGAAAAGGAAGTGAATTTACAGTTCCTGATTTTGATGAGTAGGTTCTTACACATTGCTGCACAACCACGGCTGGAGAGACAATACATAAAATAATTATGGAAAGCACTGTGCACAGTAATTATTATTTGAACTTTTAACAACAACAGAGAATGAAATTTAAGGACGGCAAAAGAAATATTAAAAGAGATTATTTCCCTTCAGGAGTCACTCTATCCCTGGTGAATAGGTTTATCCCGGGCTTGGATTAATAATCATAATTGTAGTATATGTTAAGTGCTTGTTATCTGTCAGGCACTGTTGTAAGCACTGGGATAGGTATCAGATAATCGGATTGAAAGAAGTCCCTCTGCCACAGTGGGCTCACAGCCTTCATCTCCATTTTACAGATGAGGGAACTGAGGCGTAGAGAAGTGACCTGCCCAAGGCCACCCAACCGATAAGTGGCAGAATAAGGATTAGAACTCAGGTCTTTCCGACTCCCAGGCCTGTGCTCTATCCACCAAGCCATTAGAAATTTAGCAGGAATAACCTCAGAAGAAATGGCAATGAAAGAAGATGAGTGAAAATCCTCCCCTCAAATTCTCTCATCCCCCTTTGTCCCTCTTTCCTCTATTCTCCTGCTCACTCCCGTTCCCTGAATTTGGCTTCTTCCTCTTTTTCAGCCATTCCTCTACACACCTTTGCTGGGCCCACATGTCTTACAGGACTATGAGCTCACTGTGGGCAGAGGAAGTGTCTTCCAACTCTGTTATATTGTACTCTCCCAACTATTTCATAACAGTTCTCTGCACACAGTAAGTGCTCAATAAATTTGGCTGCTTGACTGATTAAGGGCAGGAGTGAACAAGCCATACTTGAGAATAGTTTAGACTAGATGTCAATCTCACGTTTTTATTATCATCCCTACCAATTGACAAGAATAATCATTTTCAACCGACATCACAAACCTCTCTATGTCTGTATAGGTTCCAATCCCCTTTATAGTCAATCAGTGGTAATTATTGACCACGTATGGTTTGCAGAGCCCTCTACTTTTAGGAAAGTACAATATAGTTAGTAGACACCAAACTCTGCCCAAGAAGTTTACAGTTTTACAAGGGGAGACAGCTATTAAAGTGCATTGTCACTCTACATGAATTTTAATAATATTTCAGTAGGTCAGTCTACCAAGCAAAAGTGTTTATTAAGTAGCTTCTGTGCGAAGAACTATCCTAAGCACTTGGGAGCATAAATTAGAGTTAAAAGACACAATCACTGAGCTCAAAGAGTTTACAATTTAATGGTAATTTAATCTGCTTTTCCAACAGGTAAGAAAAGTAAAAGAATATATAAAAATTCATACATCAGTGCTAGCACCAAGATGGTGCAGAAGTACTGAAGTGAAAGTAGGGGTATAAAATTATATTAGAGTTAATTGGGTATAAGTAGTATGGAATAATAATGAATAATCCATAAATATCACTATATTTTAAATGGCACGAATGCTGTGAAAGTGATCCTTTTCACTTTTTCTGTGTTGTAAAATAGAATTTTCACAAGATAAATTGGAAGTGTTTCAGTAAGGACATAAAGCCAATCCTAGGTCTGTTGGATTATTGTCCCTTAGAATTAGCCTTCTTTACAACTATTTATTAACCTGGGTCCCCATGTAATCGGGGAAACAGTAAAATATCATTAAGGCATTGCAGGTAATATTACGCCTGTAAGCAAACCTGGTATTGTTCAAACAAGGTTTTGGAAGATGAATGTCAACCCAACATTTTTGGGAATTAGAAGGAAATATATTCAGACTGAAATCTATTTCCCCCTCAAAGAAGTAAGGAAGCTATTCCATGCTTAGGATATAACAATCATAAAGAAACAGAAGGGCCTTCCTAAACCTGCATCAGGACACACAGAGTTAAAGAAACATGCATAACCTATGGTGGGATGCCAACACTGAAAAGATCCAGGGGCATATGCTCAGTAACCTCACCTGGAAAATGGGAATTAAATACCTGTTCACCTTCCCTTTTAGACTGTGAGCCCCATGTGGGAAAGGGACTGTGTCCAATCTGAGTAACTTGTTCTTACCCTATTGTTTAGTCCCTGCATAGTAAGCTGTTAAATACCATTATTATTATCATTATTTTTTATCAGTGGAACATGGCAATCGTCCCAAGACTCAACTAGCCTAGCTCAGCTAGGGTTTTTCCTCTAAAAGACAGTTGAGACAGGTAACCCCCTCCCTATCCCCCCCGCCCTACCTCCTTCCCCTCACCACAGCACCTGTATATATGTTCGTACAGATTTAGTACTCTATTTTACTTGTACATATTTACTATTCTATTTATTTTATTTTGTTAATATGTTTCGTTTTGTTGTTTGTCTCCCCCTTCTAGACTGTGAGCCCGTTGTTGGGTAGGGACCATCTCTAGATGTTGCCGACTTGTACTTCCCAAGCTCTCAGTCCAGTGCTCTGCACACAGTAAGTGCTCAATAAATACGACTGAATGAATGAATGAATGAAAAGTTGGTGATTGAAAAATTCAAATTATGAGAATGAATAAATTGAAAAAGTCACTAGGTCGATTAGGAAATTAAGGGTATTGATTGTGCCAGTTGGGTGCAGAGCTCTTGGAAGAGTACAGCAGCAGCAAGACAGATGACACCTGCCCACAAGGAGCTTACAATCTAACGGCAAAGTATACAAAAAGTATGTGCAAATGGTGGCAGCAGGAAAAAATAACAGTTAGTCTATTACTTGAATTGTTATCATGAAATAACTGAATCAATAACTGACTATTCCTATATAAATGCTGAGGTGTAGTGCTCTGTGAATAGATGCAACATAATAAACAAGCTCTCCCTTAATAACCTTTGTCTACAGTGTACATTTTCCCCTCAACTCTCCTTGGTTTGGAAGAAACAATAAGTAAATAAATAGCAAAAATGTGCACTACTGCCTATCCTTTATTTGCTAATACTCTAGATTTTTGTATTTTATATGTACCCGATAGGTACTTCGATAGCTCTATATTTTAATAAATCACAAAAATAAAAACAAAGTTGTGTGGGTTTCTTATGAAGTGAAAAAAAGAAAACAATTTTCTCTGATGAATGCTCCAATCTTCTAATCATAATGTACCGCTTCTTTTTCGTGTCAGTGAAAAGAACACCTCCTTCAAAGAAACGTCAAAGAGTGTGCTAAAAAAAGCCTCCAATGATAGGGTTTTATAATGTAACTTTTAAAAATACATGAAATATTCCCTTACATAGGAACCAGCCCATTTCACCAAATGGTATATCATTTTAAATGATAAAAACTCCTTCTCCTGGTTCTTGCTGTTAGAGGTGTAATTTGAATACCTAGGGAATCAATATCCGCTTTAGTATGTGATTACAAGGAAATAATTGAAGCATTGGACCAGCAGTGATCTATCGTAGCGAGAGTGCTTTCAGGACCTACAGATCAGAGGTTGCAATTATGTAAAACTTTCGAAAGTCACACTTGTTAAAAGTATATTTCAGAGAAGGGAGCACCATTCTAAAATGACACTGTTATATGTTCTCATTCCAACAATCCTCAGGTCAACAGCCTGCATATTTCAGTGGAAAAGCAATGACTTCAGGGGCATTTATCCTGATTTTGAGCATCAGGGTTGGCAGCCCACCCAACAATGAAAGCTGCCTTGACTACAACTAAATCACTTCTTCCAATCGCAATCAGTGATATTTTTTGAGCACCTGTGTGCAGAGCACTGTATTAAATGCTTGGGAGAGCGCAGTACATTTGGGGACAAAGTCCCAGTGAAGTTAACCCTCTAAAGTCATAGAAATCAACCAATACATCACATTTATTGAGTGCTTAATGTGTGCAGAGCACTGGGCTAAGTGCTTGGGAGAGTACAGCACAATAGAATTACTAGACAGGTTCTCTGCCCACAAGGAACCTGCATTCTAGAGGGGGAGACAGACATTAATATAAATTATGGATATGTACATAAGTTCTGTAGGGCTGAGCTTTGGATGAATAAAGGATACAAAAGCAAATCAAGAGCAATGCAAAAGGAAGTGAAAGAGAAGTAAGCTAGGCTTAATCCTGGAAAGCCCCTCACTTTTAATAAGACTTTGAAGGTGGGGAAAGGGATCATCTGTCAGACATGAAGAGAGAGGGAGGTCCAGGCCAGAGGCCGGGTGTGGGCAAATTGTTGGCGGCAAGATAGAAGAGATGGAGGTACAATGGATAGGGTGGCATTAGAGGGGAAAAGTGGGTAGGCTGAGTTGAAGTAAGAAATCTGAGAAATTAATCATATTGTACTACTCGTGGTCCTGGGGAAAACATGTGACCTTAGGTCTAGATAACTCTGCTGAAGATCACTGGTTAATTTGAAATTCTTGGCCAACTACTCATTGGAATCTGTGCACTATAATGTTTATCGCTGTAAAGGTACACCAACATCTGGACAAATTAAGCACAGAATAGTCAGGGCCATAGCATTAACTGAGGCTTTTTATTTCATTCGGAGTATGTGTTCCCTTTAACTTATTTCTGAATACTCAGTTGGCACTCTGAGTAGATTTTTCCTCTATTACAATTTGTATACAGTGGCACAATTAAAGGAGGATATTACTGACTCTAGAATCTTGTTAGATTTAAAAGCACAACCAAGGGTAATTTAACAAACAACCTGAAACCAATACATAGCAATGCTAATCCTAAAAACAAGTGAGTATTGTTCTATCCTTACTCTTACACTATACCTTGAATTTGAGTGCTTTATGACTATCACTAACTGTACCAATAAAATGCACAAGAAGAAAATGAGTCACTCCTTCAAAATGATAACCTCTCCACTTCAGCTCTCTGGGTTCATAAACTGTGGATATTCCATTAAGCAATCAAGGTTTCTGAGAATATCTCTGCTTTAATTTACTTAAACAGTTGCTGTTTTAGAATAGTCCAAAGATTCTAGACGGATAGACTTTTGACACCATAGTACATGAATGCCTAGTGGCACACACCTTTGGCCATGAAACTGTTTTCCAGGCTAGGTCCTTTTTTCACATCATCCTTTCAAAAGATGGTGGGAAATGAAGTTGCAGAAGAGGAACCGTTAGCCGACCTTCCAAGCTGATTGAAGATGTTTAAGATGGTTAAAGTCTGCACATTTTATATCTTCCTCCCCACCACCCTGCCATCCACCAAAGATAACTATAAACCTTGTTGTTGGGTAGGGACCATCTCTATATGTTGCCAAGTTGTACTTCCCAAGTGCTTAGTACAGTGCTCGGCACACAGTAAGCACTCAAATACGATTGAATGAATAAATGAATGTCCATTTACCACCACACATATGTAACTACATAAACAATAATAAAGATGAACAAAAATAAAGCTGTAAGCTCGTTGTGAGCATGGAATGTGTCTGCTTATTGTTATATTGCAGTCTCCCAAATGCTTAGTACAGTGCTGTGCACACAGTAAGCGCTCAATAAATATGATTGAATGAATGAATGAATTCTAGTCTTTCTTAAGCACTTCCTATGTGTCAAGCACTGGACTAAGGTGGAGTACACTTGAGAAAATCAGGTGAGACACGGTGCCTGTATTTCTCCAGTCATCCAATCAAAGAAGGCATTTATAGAGGATTTCCTGTGTCCAGAGACCTATACTAAGGGCTTGGGAATGAGAAATAAAATAGAATTGGTAGACATAAGTGCTGCCCACAAAGAAGCTAAGTCCCACATCTAAATATATACTGAAGCACATGGCCTAATGGTTAGCGCCCGGACCAGCGAGTCAGAAGAATCTGGGTTCTAACTTCAGCTCTGCCACTTGTTTACTGTGTGACCTTGGGCAAGTGACAACTTGCTTTGCATCAGTTCTCTTATCTTTTAAATGGGGATTAAGACTGTGAGCCCCATGTGGGAAAGGAACTGTGTTCGACCTGATTAATTCATATCTACCCCAGCCCTTAGAACAGTGCTCGACACATAGTAAGTGCTTAACAAAATACCATCATCATCTAGTACCATGGTTATTACTATATAGCTGTCTATATATATATATATATATATATATATATATATATCCATCACCCACCTATATAAATGTAAGCATACCCACCTACATACCTATATACATTAGGATTTGTCTACCACTCTATGCACATATGCATATTTGGGCTTGTGTATGCTGGAATACATGTATATTTATGCATATTCTGTAATATGTAATAAGGGTAAAGTGAGAAGTCCTTCCTAGATAAAGTACACAGCTCTAGCTACTCCTCTGAGAAGATAGTATGGGGCACAGAGTACAGCTGACTGCTCTTGATTCAATCATACAAGCCCTTCTAGAGTTAATATTTTAGCATACATCACAGCTCAACTGAGCAAGCTCAGAAAAAGATGGTCAGAGGGGCAAGTGAGAGAAGCAGGGTGGCTTAGTAGAAAGAGGATGGGCTTAGAAGTCCAGGGGACCCGGGTTCTAATTCCGCCTCTGCCATTTGTCTGCTGTGTGATCTTGGGAAGGCACTTAACTTCACTGTGCCTCGGTTTCCTCATCCAGAGGCTTTCTATTTTGGTTAGGAATCTTTGGACACAGTCAGGAAAAGTCTCCCTCAGCTGACAGAAGTAGAAGGGAATTGAATTACTTTGATTGGAACTGGGAGGAGAACAGGAGCAACTCAAAACCATCTTTGCTGGCTCTGCTGGTTGTTGCTGCCATTTGTACACTGGTTTCTTTATTTTTCCACTTGGAATATCGGTTTCCACATTTATCTGGTATGATATTATAACCGGGATCCCAGAATATAGGAAATACAGGATCCTTCTGGATTTGTAAATTAATTTGGGAAAATGTGTTTGGTAAGCCAACTGACCTCAAAACTACCTTATACAGAAGTCATCCCTATCTGTTTCTTCTTAGTTACAAAATAAGCAACTTTCCCCAAAGGAAAAAAGAAGAAAATCAATGGTTGTGTAACTCATAAAGGATTGTTTATTTTGGAAGGTACATGGGCACAAAAAGTAAAGGAATCCCTCCAAGCATTTAAAATGTTGACTCTGTTTTTCCAGTACTATTCTGAGTTTATTGAGTGTCTTCTTCTGAAGATCTCAAAGAGACAAAATGTTATCTTGGCAAGTGTACCACTGTCTTCATCCTATACTATACTGACAATGATGCCTCGGTTCTAAATTAAATACTTGTGTCTATAAATAGTCATCCAAGCAAATCCTTTCAAGAATGACTTGAAATGCCATGGTGATGCTACCATTCAAATATATTTGATTTCCTGAGGCTTAGCAGTGTGGAATATTACTCACCTGCAGAGGTTATTCTTTATTTTTTTTTTAATTCTCTGTTTGCCTAAAGAATCTGGAATGCATTAAGGGAGGAAAATGGTTTCTCCAAGTTGGAGTTTGCCAGGGCTCTTGGTTCCAAGAAAGAGCAACTGGTTTCAAAGAGTTTTGGTCTCACTAGTGGGAGAGAATCGGAGGAGAGTTGTGAGATATGGCTTTGGCCACTCAGCCCTTGATTCATTTCATAAATGTAAAATCCTACTGCCAGCTGGAAAGCAAGTTGGAGTCCACCCAAACAAGGGAGCATCCAATGGACTCGGGCATTTCTAATCACACACAGGTACATGGCAACACATTCCAAGACAATGCTTAAAAAAAAGATTGCATTGGAAACTCCAAATCCTAATTATGGCAAGGGTTCTATATTGAAAATAATAATAATAATAATTGTGGTACTTGTTAAGCACTTACTATGTACTAGGCACTGTTCTAAACACTGGGGTAGATACAAGATAATCAGGTTGGACACAGTCCCAGGCCCACATAGAACAAATTCTTAATTCCTATTTTCCAGATGAGGGAACTACGGCACAGAGAAGTTGTTACTTTCCCAACGTCACAGCAGACAAAGGGTGGATACAACCACATCTCTTTATTCGTACCTCCCTTTTGAGTTAATCCAATCAAATCAATATAATTTATTGGGTGCCTACTGTGTGCAGAGCCCTAAAAAAACCACTTGGGAGAGTACAATAAAGTTAGAAGACGTACTACCTGCCCTCAAAAATCAATCAATGCCACTGAGTGTTTACTGTGTGCAGAGCACTTTTAGGTGCTTGGGAAAGAATGATGCCATGAAGTTGATAGACACAATCCCTGCTCACAAAGAGCTTACAGTCTAGAAGTGGACACAGACTTTAAAATTAGTTATAGAAAGGAGAAATGGGAGAGTGGAAGAATATGCACATAAGTTCTCTGGGGTTGAGGGTGTGGAGGAGAGTATCAAATGCTTAAAGGATATGCATCTGAGTGTATAAGTGATATGGAGAGGGAGGGCAGAGAGGGAAATGAGGGGATAGTCAGGGAAGGCTTCTTGGAGATATGATTTTAGGAGGACTTTGAAGGTGGGGAGAGTGGTGGTCTGTAGAATATGAGCCTTCTTGCTGACCCTCCTTGCCCAATGTTTCAACCCACTCCAGTCCACGCTTCATTCTGTTGCCCAGATCATGAGGTCATGAGAAGCAGCTTGGCTCAGTAGAAAGAGCACGGGCTTTGGAGTCAGAGGTCATGGGTTCGATTCTCAGCTCCATCACATGTCTGCTGTATGACCTTGGGCAAGTCACTAAACTTCTCAGAGCCTCAGTTACCTCATCTGTAAAATGTGGATGAAGACTGTGAGCCCCACGTGGGACAACCTGATCACCTTGTACCCCCACCCCCCAGCGCTTAGAACAGTGCTTTGCACATGAGTGCTTAACAAATGCCATTATTATTATCATTTTTCTACTAAACAGTTCAGTCCATGTTTCCCCACTCCTCAATAAACATCCAGTGGTTGTCCATACACCTCTACATCAAACAGAATCTCCTTATCTTTGGCGTCAATTCTTTCAATCACCTTGTCCCCTCCTACCTTAACTCAATGCTTTTCTACAATCCAGCCTGCCCAGTTCACTTTCCTAACGCCAACTTACTTCCAGTACCTCAATCTTGTCTCATAGACAACCTCCTATCCACATCCTGCCTATGGCCTAGAACACCCTCCCTCTTGTTTCCTCTTTTACCACTCCCTCCTGCATCACCCTTGATCTTGGATTTGCACACTTTCTTCATCCATTGCTCAGCCCCACAGCACTCATGTACATACTTGTAATTTATTTATATTAATGTCTGCCTTCCTGTCTAGACTGTAAGGTCACTGTGGGCAGGGAATGTGTCTTCTGACTATTATATTGTACTCTCCCAAGTGCTTAGTACAGTGCTTTTCACAGAGTAAGTGCTCAATATGATTGACTGATATGAGGGAGAGGGAAGTCCAGGAAAGGGGGCAAGTTGGGAAAGTGGTCAGTGGCAGGTTAGACAAACTTCTATTAATACAGAGATACACGGGCAACCACTGGAGGATGTTGAGGAGTGGGAAAAGATGGATGGACTTTTTTTGTTGCTTTTTTGTTTTGGGTTTTTTTTTAGATAAATGATCTGAGCAGCAGAATGAGGTGTAGATTGGAGAGGGGAAGTACAGGAAGCAGGGAGGTAAGAGAGGAGGCTGATACAGTCATCAAAGCTAGAATAAATATGTTCTTGAGTCAGTATGGTACCCATTTGGATGGAAAGGACAAAGCAGATTCTAGAGATGTTGTGAAGGTAAAACTGACAGGATTCTACTTTCAGAACAGGGTGCTACCTCAAGAAGCCCTATTCTTCTCCTTCCTTATTGCCCTAGTCTTTTGGTTCCCTGTGATAAACTTGATTAATCATTTATATGCAATTTATTTTAAAAATATTTACAGTGAACTTGGTCCTTTCAAATATTAACTGGAGAAAATAATAGCTTGCTTAGAAGGTTGTCTCTTGAGCACTGAACAGACCTTCCCAAGAAAATCATTTTCAATCCATTATAACACCAAATTGCAAATAATACAGTGGAATATATAAACAGAACTCTGAACAAAACCCCCCAGAGTGGTCCAGAGAACTCAGAGCCTTGGGAAAAGTAGAAAAGTAGAAAAAGTCTACAACAATAGGCTCCGATCAGCATTTGTGGAACAACTGATGTGTTTAACTTGTCCAATGATGTCTTTTCTTCATTTTGGTATATTGCTCTTTTCCTGTCTTTCACTCCATTTCCCCTTTCAACCCATCTTGGAATGGTAATTACTCTGTCTTTCCTGTGTGTTTCTTCCCTCAAGCTATTGTTCAGGCCCTGTTTCTCATCATCTTGTTTTTTCATTGTTTTCCCTTCGTCCTGGTTCTCCACTCATTTCCAATCTGCAGCTCACTTTGTCTCTTTCTAAAACCACTCTTCCTTTCTCCTCACCACATTACCATCTTGCCTTTCTTTTCAGTTTATTTAGGTTATTTTTCCCTTTCTCTGCATAACTGCAGTTACCAAGCTTCTTTGCAACAGTAATGTCACCACAGGGGAATGCAGAAAAGCACTTACTATGTTTGCTGTTGGATTATTTCTGGTGTGTGCACGTGTGTGTGCACTTTTCCAGAATTCTCCTGATGTAGATACTGACTGAATATAAATATGTTGGCCTCATTTCCTCTGGGCTGACATGCAGAGAACATGCACTAGAATAAGTGATTTTCCCCAGAACTCACCCTCAGCTTGAATGATAAAAGACTGCAAGCTAATATTTACAGACCGATTTCACCCATCTCTACTAGCAAATTCCTTGATGTCTTCCCCACCGTAAACCTATGCATAATGAGCAGGGAGCTGGACTGAAGTTCAGTGAAGTGATGAACCTGCTACAAATGCAGCAACCCAAGAATTGGGAGGATTTTTCCCCAAACAATGAAGCGGTCTACCACTGGGGAGCCTTGATACACAAATGCTCCCCCAAGAACTCCTGTAGTCAAAAGCAATCGCCTTCTTCCAATCGCATCCCAACAATAAAGCACTATACTTTTCTCATTTTTCATGGTATTTGTTAGGTGCTTATTGGGTGTCAAACACTGCTCTAAACACTAGGGTAGGCACTAGTTATTCAGGCCGGTTACAGTCACGGTACCAAGTGGAGCATTGAGTCTAAGGAGAGAGAACCATAGGAAAATGAACCTCCATTTTGCAGTTGAGGAAACTGAGGCACAGAGAAGTTAAGTGCGTTGCTCCAGGTCACAAAACGGGCAAATGTCAGAACCAGAGTTAGGACCCAGGTTTTCTGATTTCCAGGCTCATGCTTTATCCACTAAGGCCACGCTACTTCTCAGCAACAAACCTAGTCCTTGGTATCCCAACACTGAAAGTGGGAGTGAACAAAAAGGTACCTGGAAATCTACAGCTGGAACACTATATGGCAAACACACTCAGCAAGACCACTGTCCTAGCCGCAAGAGCAAATCGAGATGCAGCATGTGGAAAGAGCACTGGCCTGGGAAGAGAGGATCTGGGTTCTAATCCCACCTCTGACATTTGCCTGCCATGTGTAACCTTGGGCAAATCACTTCACTTCTCGGTGCCACAGTTGCCTTATCTGTAAAATGAGAATTGAATATTTGTTCTCCCTCTTACTTGGTCTGTGGGCCTCATTTGGAACAGTGACTGGATCCCACCTGAATACTTCTTGTCTGCCCCAGCACTTAGAAGAGTGCTTGACACATAGTAAGCACTGAACAAATACCATAAAAAAAATCTAGCTAGCTGCCTTGGTTTCCAAAGATGAAGCTACTGACAGTCAAGTTCTATCGTTGGTTGTGGAGACAGCTGAATAGACTGCTGCAGGATTGATATACTCTCCCTACATTATTTACAGGAAAGATTTGATCCCATTGCATTATCAATCATTTGATGGTGTTTATTGAAAGCTTACTGTGTGTAGAGCACTATATTAGTCACTCAGGAGTAGACACAGTCCCTATCCCCAAGGTGCTTATTGAGTAGAGGTGGAAAGAGACTGGAAAAAAGCTACAGATATACATGTACATAACTGCTGTGTGGATTGAAAAATCAAAGTACTTAAGGCATACATATCCAAGGGCATATGTGATGCAGAAGGCTGAGTGGCATAGTAGAAAGAGCACGGGCTTGGGAGTCAGAGGACGTGGGTTCTAATCCTGGCTCCTCCACTTGTCTGCTGTGTGACCTAGGGGAAGCCACTTAACTTCTCTGTGCCTCAGTGACCTCATCTGTAAAATGGCGATTAAGACTGTGAGCCCCACGTGGGACAACCTGATTACTTTTTATTTACACCAGCACTTAGAACAGAGCTTAATACATAGTAAGTGCTTAAACTTGTTGGGTAGGAACCATCTCTATATGTTGCTGACTTGTACTTCCCAAGCACTTAGTCCAGTGCTCTGCACACAGTAAGCGCTCAATAAATACAATTGAATGAATGAATGAAATACCATTACTATTATTCAGCACTTAGTACAGTGCCTGGCACATAGTAAGTGCTTAACAAATACCATAATCATTAGATGGGAGTACAGTAAGAGGAAGTGAAGTCAGGGAAGGCCTCTTGGAGGAGATGTGATTTAAGAAGGGCTTTGAAGATAGGGGGTCTGTCAGATTTGAGAAGTAGCGTGGCTCAGTGGAAAGAACCCAGGCTTTGGGGTCAGAGGTCATGGGTTCAAATCCCAGCTCCACCAATTGTCAGCTGTGTGACTTTGGGCAAGTCACTTAACTTCTCTGTGCCTCAGTTACCTCATCTGTACAATGGGGATTAAGACTGCGAGCCCCACGTGGGACAATATGATCACCTTTTAACCTCCCTAGCACTTAGAACAGTGCTTTGCACATAGTAAGCACTTAATAAATGCCATTATTATTATTATTATTATTTGAGTAGGGAGGGAGTCCCAGGAAAGAAGGAGGACATGCAAAAGGATTTTGTTTTACATCCAGCCTCCCATTGCTTTCTGTTCTGCCTTCTTTCGTTCTGATCTTCAGGGAGAAACTGCTCCCAGAGGTTAATTACTCTTCCAATGACTTCTCTCCAGTAAGGCCTGCTTGCTGTGATAGCCTGCCAACTCTCCACTGATTTGATGCACTATTCATTCATTCAATCATATTTATTGAGCACTTACTGTGTGCAGAGCACTGTACCAAGCGCTTAATCTATTGAACTGTTGGAAACCAGGCCCACAAAGACTGTATAACCCCAATAATTTCTTCCCCACTCTGAATGCTGATTTTCACAGGGCATGGGGGAGTGACGAGATCCAATTCTATAATTTATGTTGATTCATGAAGCTGTAATATCAAAAATGATACTAAGTGCTTGCCCTGTACCAAGGACTGTGACAAGCATTGGGGTAGATAAAAGATATCCTCTAGGACACAGTCACTATCCTACATAGAGTCTATGCCCTTCATTTAGTGGTCCTTCACAGAGCAATCTTTAAAAGGCTTCCAACATAAAGCTTCACTTGCCCTAGGAAGAACAAAGCAGAGAAAAGCTGAAATTGCATTTTCTTGCATGTAATGTTGTTACAAAGCTTGGTGTTTGTATTCTGGACCATTTATTTGAAATGCTGGCTTCATTTTAAGCCAATTTGTAGTAGAATCAGTCCATATCTGGGCCTACAGAGAGCAATTTTTAATCTCAAAATATGAAAATACTGGAGAAAAATTAAAATTGTTTTGTCATTCATTGTGGGTTTTTTGTTATTTTAGGGGGGCTTGGGTTTTTTGGATTTTGTTGGGGTTTGTTTTTTTTTTTTACCATTATACCTAATCCTCTTGCCAATGATCATTTGGAGTGCATTAAGTATGGACAGATTAGAATTAGGAAAATCTAATAATCCCTGTATTCACTGGATATGGGCCAAACTTCTCAAATGGAAGGAACTTTCCCCTTAATTTCACTTCTTCCTATCCTAAGAAGATAAGCAGGTTCAAAGCCTATCATATTTCAAGCAATCCAGGAATCCCAAAATAACAACAATCTTCTCACCCAAATTCTTAAAATTCTGGAAGAACCTCTGTAGAGCAACCTAAACTAAATTCCTTAAAAGTCTAAAATATTTACAGTACACTTTAAAGTGGTCAGTCCTTCAGCATAGACTGTGAGCCCCATGTGGGACAGTGACTGTGTCTATACTGATAAATTTGTATCTACTACAGCACTTAGAACAATGCCTGACACACAGTAAGCACTTAAATACCATTGTAAAAAAAATAATCAAAACAGTGGGATTAGTATTCCAGTACTGCCTAAAGCCAGCCTACAACTACCAAAGATCTGCCCAACATTTTTTAGTTATATTTCTTTGTTGGCAGGGAATGTGTCTGTTTATCATTGTATTGTCCTCTCCCAAGCACTTAGTACAGTGCTCTGTGTACAATAAGCACTCAATAAATAGTACTGAATAAACTTCACATAAATGGGTCAAGCATTTTTGCAAAACCCGAGGTCCCCTGGGGTTTTACTGTTAAGTAATTGCTGTTGAAAATCTTCGGCACAACAAGTTTGTATCTTGGAATAGATTGAGAATCAGATGAGGAATACTTATGAGAGGAACTGATTGAATTCCCTAGCAGGTTGTCAGAATTAGAACTCAGAACCTCTTCATCTTTTGCTTGGACTGTTGAGTTCTTCCTTCCCAGCTTTACTCTGGTATATTTTACTATGCATGAGCCCCTCCCAGAATTACTAATTATCTGTATCATTTGATTGAGAAGACATATGATCCTGGGCACAGCAAGTGGTGCAGAGAATCATTAACTGTCTCTCCCTGCAGATAGAACAAGTGACGTGTAGGCCTAAACTCAGCAGGAGCCTCCTTTGCAACCACACCCGGAGGGAAAATTATGTATGCTTGAATGGAGTATTGTTAAATGGGCCCAAAATGACCCCCAGTATTTATTCTGCCCCCCACCTCCCGTATTTTTACAAATGCTACATCATCATTTTATTCCTGTAGTACACGGCTGCCGTGGATTTAAAAAACTTTTTGCTGATCTTTTCAACCAATACAACATTTCACAGGGAAGAATTCTGGCTCTGGCCTCCAGAACTGGGAAATGTCTTCTGGCTGGTATTAAGATTTCTGATTGTGAGAAATCAGAATCATTGCATAGCCCAAACTCAGGGTAAATCAGTCATCTCAGCATTCATTCACAGTTGTGATGTGCTATAAAACTACTTCAAAACAAGCTTGGGGAGTAAAAAGAAAAGAAAAGTTTTTTTTCCTTTAATGAGTGTACTACTTGGAGATTCTACTAACCAAAGAGGAGAGAGGTTATTGCAAGAGTGGCTTTCTCTAATGGCAACGAAACACCAAGTTACAGACAATGCTTCCAGTGCTGGCTAGCCAACTCACAATGCATGCTAACGACATTGGGACTGGCAAGGGACTGTGGATGGCTTTACTGAAACAACTGGAAAATAAATTCAAGCCCACGTCCTATTATTATTGCTATTTCTTATGATGAGATGTCTCCATTCTCTCTGATAGTTCTATAAAAGTGAGAAATTCAGGATGCTGGTATCCCAGTGCTTAGTACAGTGCTTGGCATGTAGAAAGCACTTAGCAAATGCCATTAAAAAGAAATCCTGGATTAGATCAGCAACCTACTGGGTGACCTTGGACAAAACACTTCACTTCTCTATGCCTTAGTTCTCTAATCTGTAAAATGGGGATTTCATAACTATTCTCCCTCCTGCTTAGACTGAGCCCCACAGGGATCAGAGACCTGATTAACTTGTATTTACCCCAGTGTTTGTGTAAGTACAATGTTTGGCCCATAGTAAATGCTAAGCAAATACCATTATTAACCAAGCTCCACTGATGCCTTTTGGGAGTTATTTGGGGAAGGCTCATTGGAGGAGGTGGTAATTTAAGAGGACTTTGAAGTATTCTAATTACAGTAAAGAGAAGTAATAGGCATAGTCATCACTATTGTAATAAACATTTGGTAATTTACAATGGAAATAAATACATTCCCTTGTCTTACAATACATTGTTTATTGCTTTAGTGTACTCTCCCCTGAGCTTTGCACACAGTAAGTGCTCAATAAATACAATTGAATAAATGAATACCCACATGGAGCTTACATTTTAATGGGGGTGGCAAAATATTTAGAAATGGGGTAATTGGAATTAAGTGTTCAATTGAACATATGTCTACAGACAAGTGCTGAGGATGGGTATAAATAAATGTCATAGTTGTACAATTGAATGCTAATTTGCCATTAATGAGCAGCTAAGCACAACAAACACTGCTCCACCAAGATTGCTATGGATGGTTAACTTTATTTTCCCTTATCCTTATGCAAATTATTCCAAAGGTTGAGAGTTGGAATTGAGAAAACTGGTCTCATTTCCTCTGTTCAAATAACAGGATGGCTCATTGTAATTAACTGGACCTTCATTTGCCTTTACAAAGACTTGGAACAGACAAAATGGCTAAAATATAATCCAGATTGATGTTCATGATGTAATTCTTTAGTTTGAAAATCAACTAATTTTCCTACAGGAAGCGGCAAAAGTAAACATCTGTGCATCAAGGGAGCAATATACTGTGTTAGAGTAAATACACAAATAAGACTAGATAGTCACAAGATGTAAATTTCATCCCATAAACTATTAAAATGGTTTATTAAAAACCCAGTGGTTGTGAGAAACTAGCCAAGTTTAAGGGCCAAAATGTTAAATGTGTAGCAATCATCATTTTATGAAAATTAGCACTAATGCCACTAAATCCTAACAATTTCAAAGTGTACAGATCCATTAGTAAATGCATCTGGTTTGTACCACATTACCTATTAATAATAATAATATAATGGCATTTATTAAGTGCTTACTATGTGCAAAGCACTGTACTAAGTGCTGGGGAGGTTAAAAGGTGATCAGGTTGTCCCACTATTACAACATATGGGCTATTACAATCAAAACATTTAAATTGCTTCTCTCAATGAGTATGTTGTTTAGCTCTGTCAGGGACGTAGGAGATGGAAACACAAAAGCTCACAGCTCTTCAAGTATGAGTGCAAACCCAATACAATAACAGGATGCTGACAAAGGAAGATATCTCAACCATGATAGATTTCTAATATATAGCCTTCTTGGCTGGATGCCTAAATCCAGGAAGGATATGTGAGTGTAACAACATTTGGGGGGCTGTTCCTCTTGACTTCTAGTACTTGGGTGTTCCCTTGGCTGTCAAAGAAAACGTGGCTCTTTAAATAGTCACCAGACAGCCCTGGCTACATTCTTATTTTAGGATTAATTCATTATGAATTCATAACACAGTCCTCTAGAGTGTGGGCAGGGATCCTTTCTACCAACTCTGTTGTATCGTATTCTTCCATTTTCAACCACCACAACTGATGGCACAGCCCTGACAGATCCCCTACTAACAGATTTGGGACTAAAACTAGGTGTCCCACTTTCAGAACCAACTTCTTTTTCCTGGAGTAACTGCAGGACAACTATATGCCCAACAAATATGGAAAGAAACGTGGTTTACTAGATGGCACCTCTACTGTTAAACATTAAATGTTTTGACCTTCTCAACACCATCAGAAATGGGGCTTAAAATAGCTTCATTGGGAAATACCTTCTACCCAAAGCAAGAAGTTTTTTGGAAGCAGAAGCTCTCAGGAAAGATAGTGAAGTGGCAACAGATAGAAATCTCTGCAGAATTCTCCACTTCTAAGCTACTGGATCAGTTAGAATTTGAACTCATACGATTTGGTGCTCTACACCAATCCATACTTCATAAGCAGTTGGAGCATAGTCATTTCAATTTTAATACCGAGAAGATGAACTTTTCTCCAGTGAGTTGCATAGAGCTTATCTGGGACTTAAAAAGTGTCTCGAAAAAAATGTTGAATCTGCTTCAGTGTTGCCTAATAAATCTCACTGAAAAACCTCCTGTAGCTTTTTGGTACGAACATTGTTAGATAATGAATAAGTAAACTATTTTTAAAAATTAAACAAAAGGCAATCATGAATTATTGACTGTGCTTGTTTTGCAAGAAACAATGAGCAGGAAGCTGCGGAAGGGGAGTGTACATCAAACTCGCCCCACTTACCATTATCTTCACAGCATTTGATCAAATCCATTGGCCATTCACTAAATGAGCAGGGACCTCAAGGAATATTTCCAATTGTTTGACAGACTATGTAATCTCAAATGCTTATGAAAAATGAATGGACAGCTCTTAAATTCCTCTTGCCATTTTCTTCCCAAACCCTGCTACTTTAGAAGCAGATGGTAGCACATTTTGATTTCAGATGAGTAGCATATGCAGAATATCTCATAATGAATGTGTTATATGAATTGTTCTATTTTTAATATGCAAATAGATCTGATCCTGAATTTATAGAAGAATTAGAGGCTTGATGTATGCTTTATTTTTTAATCAAATTATTTGGATTAGGTTAAAATCCTCATATTATAAAGAAACTGAGTCACCAGTTAAATGATATGCCAGAGTAGATATGTCAGTAGGTAATAGAGACAGATATTTTTAACATTAAATTGGCTCTTAGTTGCTATCACAGTAGCCCTTGGAATACGAGAGAGAGAGAGAGAGAGAGAGAGAGAGAGAGAAGAGAGAGGTGAGAGACAAAGACAGTGACATATTTACAGAATGTGAGTTTATTGAGAATTCACTGGAGCCCCCTAGATCTTTGTACTCCATTACAACACTGAAAAAAACAAAACTTCCTTATTCAAGAAGGAAGCACAATGGCCTAGTGGAAAAAGCACAGGACTAGGAGTCAGAGGACCCAAATTCTAATCTTGGCTCTGCCACCTGCCTGCTCTGTGACCTTGGGCGAGTCACTTAAGTTCTTGGTGTGCAGTTTCTCCATCTGTAAAATGGGGATTCAACATCTATTCTCTCTTCCCACTTCGACTGTGAACCCGTTCAGGGACAGGGATGGTGTCCAACCAGATTATCTTTTGTCTATGCTAACATTTAGTACAATGCTTGGCATGGAGTAAGCATTTAACACCACCATTATTATTATTATTATTATTATTATAACTATTATTGTTCTCCTACCAAATAACAGAATGGCATCTTCCACGTACTAAGATCCATGCAGATCACTTTATTGCCACTATCACTATCATATTTGAGCACCTACTGTGTGCAGAGCACTGTACTGAGCACTTGGGAGAGTACCAGTGGCTCAGTGGAAAGAGCACGGGCTTTGGAGTCAGAGGTCAGGGGTTCTAAATCCCAGCTCCGCCAATTGTCAGCTGTGTGACTTTGGGCAAGTCATTTCACTTCTCTGTGCCTCAATTCCCTTATCTTTAAAATGGGGATTGACTGTGAGCCCCACATGGGACAACTGGATCACCTTGTATCTCCCCAGTGCTTAGAACAGTGCTTTGCACATAGTAAGCACTTAAATAATATTATTATTACCATAACACAATACGGCATTCCCTTTCCACAATGAGCTTACAGATTAGAGGGGGAAACAGACTTTAATGTAAATAATTATACATGTGTACCTAAGTGCTGTGGGGCTGAGGGCAGGGTGAAAGGGAACAAATCAGGGTGATGCAGAAGGGAGTGGGAGAAAAGGAAATGGGTGCCTAGTCAGGGAAGGCCTCTTGGAGGCTATGTGCCTTCAATAAAGCTTTGAAGGTGGGGAGGGTAGTTGTCAGATATAAAAAGGGAGGGCACTCCAGGCCAGAGATGAGACTTGCGCGAAGGGTCCAGAAGATTGAGGTGAGTAGGTTAGCATTATAGTAGCGAAATGCGTGGGATAGGTTGTAGTAGGAGAGTAGTGATGGGTGGTAGGATGGGGCAAGGTGATTGAGGGTGTTAAAGTCGAGAGTTTCTCTTTGATTCAGCAGTAGAACTAGAGGTTCTTGGGGAATGGGCTAACAACATTTTTGTGGAAAAATGATCTGGGCAGCAGAGTGAAGTATGGACTGGTGTGGAGATGACAGGATACAGGGAGGTCAGCAAGGAGGCTGTTACAGTACTCAAGGCAGGGTAGGATATGTGCTTGGATTAATGTGGTAGAAGTGTGGATAGAGAGGAAACGGTGGATTTTATCCAAGAAAAAGACTCCAACGATTCATTCATTCATTCAATCGTATCTATTGAGCACCTACTATGTGCAGAGCACTGTGCTAAGTGCTTGGGAAATACAAGTTGGCAACAGAGAGACGGTCCCTACCCAACAACGGGCTCACAGTCTAGAAGGGGGAGACAGACAACAAAAAACATATTAACTAAATAAATTAAATAGAATAGCAAATATGTACAAGTAGAGTAATAAAACTGTACAAACATATATACAGGTGCTGTGAGGAAGGATGACTAGCAATATCCTGCAAGTTATGTTCATGGCCATTTGGGCATCCATTCCTAGGGCAGATTTACCCTTCTTGTGAATTTTTTTTATTTTAAACAACAGAGTGAGTGACAGTATCTAGTGGAGACTGGGTACATGAATTGATAAACACTTGCATCTTATGGTTGCTAATTGGTATGTGTGTGCAATAAAGGGAATTATGACCTTAAGAATTAATTTGAACTAAAACGTGTACTGCATTCTCGAATCCTGGACCCAGAGTCCTTACAGACAATGTGTCAGCATCTTATGATGTCAACTAGATGGAAAATGCTTGCTTCCCTGTAGACTTTAAATGTATCCAGGTCTCTCTCAGCCTTTAGCATTAGTTTAATCTTGACCTCAATCTGGTGGCAGGGACTGGATTTGTCAGATCAGTTAATAAAGATCTCCAAACCAGAAGAACATTTCAAAGGCATATGGAAAAGCCATGCATTCTAAAGAAAACTTTTCTCCATAGCAAATCCTTGGCTTGTGCAGCCAGAGATCATAGTTTAGGAACTAAACTGGTGCCTGTTTTATCCACTTTGCCAGGTTTCTATTCTCTTTTTCCTCCTTGTTGGAAATTACGTTATCTTTTCTCCATTAGATTGCTGCCTCCCTAGCCTAAGGTTGTACAACCAATTAGTGCTCAATAAATGGTACAGATTGACCGATGGTTTACTGTGGGTGGAGCCTGTAGACACTTCCAAACAGCTGAACAAAGACCAGACTGGGTTTGGTGCCAATTACATAGAAAAGCAAGAGGTTTTTTGTTTACACTTCAGTGTACACAAATCCAAAGGGCTAGTGGAAAGAGCACATGCCTGGGAGTCAAACGACCTGGGTTCTGTAAAATGAGGATTAAGACTGTGAGCCCCACATGGGACAACCTGATCACCTTGTAACCTCCCCAGCGCTTAGAACACCGCTTTGCACAAAGTAAGTGCTTAATACCATCAATTATTATTATTATTATTATTCTAATTCCAGCTCTGCCATTTGCCTGCTGTGTGATCTTGGGTAAGTCACTTCACTGGGCCTCAGTTACCTCATCTGAAAAATGGGGATTAAAATTGTGAGCCCCTCGTGGCACAGGGACTGCATCCAACTCAACTTGCTTATATCCAACCCAGCACTTAGTACAATGCCTGGCACATATTAAGTGCTTAATAAATACCATCATTACCTCTAGACTGTAAACTTATTGTGGGAAGGGAATGTTTCTATTTATTGTTATTTTGTACTCTCCCAAGCACATAGTAATCTCTGCACACAGTAAGGGCTCAATAAATACAACTGAATTAGTGAATGAATAAACTTTTTAATGCCTCAGTTTCCTCAACTGTATAATGGGGATTCATTGCCTGTTCTCCCTCCTAATTTGACTGTGAGCCTCACGTGGGACAGGGACAGTGTCTGCTCTGATTGATTTGCAACTATTCTAGAATTTAGAACATTTCTTGACCCATGGTAAGTGCTTAATGAAGGCCATAAAATTGAAATGGAAAAAGTGAACCAAGTATAGTCATATTTAAGTGTCTGTGTTCAAAAAGCAAGATCATTTTTGTATCATTCAGTCACTGGAGTTTGCCAATAGAAAAAGAACAGAAGGAGATCATGGAGAGATGTCAATTATACTATACATAGCTATGATTAATTGATAACTCAGACTTCTACAGGCCATATGAAATTAAAGTATGGGTGGAGGGGATGATTCTTTCTCACTGACTTTAAATCATGGGCCTCCAAATCCTATTAAAAGCACCTTTTTTCAGGACCGAGCACCAAACCTGCTTTGTGCAGGTCCTAAATCAGTGGATTATCAAGGCAACTTTGAGTCAATTTAGCTCTAATAAATGTTTCAACTGGGTCAGTATTACTGAAACTGTGTTGTCTTGGGGTTTAACCGGGGATTTGGAAGGAAGCTTAAAGGCAGCTTTGACACATAAATCCAAAATGCTCTTGGTGTTAGTGGCAAGAATTTATAGCATCTGATCATTGTCAGGATTGTAAAATGGAAAAAAGTTGCTTCCATCTCCTGGAAAAATACTCCAGAAATAAATGTGTAACAAAAAGGAATTTCCCTTTACCCTTCTCCATTTCTCCTCTAAAATCTTGTCCCACACTATCTCATGAAGGGGCTTATTCATTTATTTTATTTTTTTTTGAGGACAGCATTTCCACTTTATCTTTAAGAACTATCACCTGGGTGGGAAGTAAAGTGGAACAGGCCAGGATTTGGCTCCGGTGAAGAAGAGAGTCCTGGAACGACCATTGCGATATGAAAGTTACCTTGTATGTCAGAAACTCTTTCTGCTATCTGAGGAGAGTAGCTATGAATACCTAGAAGAGGCAGTGGCACACAATATGGCCCCAACCCCCTGCTGTTTTTTGCTTTCCAGCAACTGGAGCCAGTAACTGGAAGCTGAAAGTAGGGGGGCTTCTTCAAAAATCACGCCTTGCTCTCTGCTGGCATTTGCTGTCATCATCAACCTACATCAGGCCCTCCTCCACATGGCCCTTACTTACACTTGAGAAGCAGCATGGCTCAGTGGAAAGAGCACGGGCTTTGGAGTCAGGGGTCATGGGTTCAAATCCCAGCTCTGCCAATTGTCAGCTGTGTGACTGGGTAAATCATTTAACTTCTCTGTGCCTCAGTTCGCTCATCTGTAAAATGGAGATTAAGACTCTGAGCCCCCCGTGGGACAACCTGATCTCCTTGTAACCTCCCCAGCGCTTAGAACAGTGCTTTGCATATATTAAGCACTTAATAAAGTGCCATTATTATTATCATTATTATTACACACACTCAGATTTGCTGAATTGATGTGAATGAGTAGGTGCTAGAAACGGTTGGTGAGTTTACATGGCTCACGATGTTGGGGTTTGAACAGGGAAGGCTCGCTGGGGGAGGTATGATTATAAAGGGGCTCTGAATATAGGGAAAGCTGTGGCCTGGTGGATTGGAGGGGTGAGAGAGTTCCAGTACAGAGGGACGGTGTGGATGCAGGTGGTGGGAGAGTCAAGAGCAAGGTAGAGTCAGAAGCTTAGTGTTCACATCAGAAGTGAAATCTAGGTAATAATAAGAATAATGATAATAATGATGGCATTTGTTAATCGCTTACTATGTGCCAAGCACTGTTCTAAGCGCTGGGGGGGATACAAGGTAATCAGGTTGTCACACATGGGGCTCACAGTCTTAATCCCAATTTTACAGATGAGGTAACAGGGGCACAGAGAAGTTTAGTGACTTGCCCAAAGTCACACAGCAGACAAGTGGCAGAGCCGGGATTAGAACGCATGACCTCTGACTCCCAAGCCTGGACTCCTTCCACTGAGCCACGCTGCAAATAGAAAGTAAGCTAGGGTCCAAATTTCCAGCACCTTGGGGCCTTATACTCCTCCAAAGAAATGCAGACCAAAAGCCAAAAAAATTATTGGCCCTCTTCATTTAGAAAGTTGTTTTGGTTTTTTTTTTTAATCATCTTTGGCCTGCTGAGGCCAGGACTCCAGGCAGTCCTCTGCCAGGAATCCCATTCTCCATCCCTGGCATATAAGAAGTCTGTAAACCAATTTCCAGACTGTGTGAAAAGTGGCTTGACTGTTAGGAGGAGGAAAAAAAAAAAAACATTCCCTTTGATGTCCAATATTGCAAATTAAACATTTGGTTTATAGAGGGGCTCTTTTTCAGATTATATAACCAGAGAAAGTCACTTAGATTTGATTCCCACTCCTCTCAGGGTATGAATTATAACAATTTTCAGCTGCCTGTAGTACTGGGCCCCTAAGAGCCCATTCTCATTAAAAAGAGTTAAGAAAATTCATTTCACA